>NW_025999944.1:5412193-5484836 GCF_001458135.2 Marmota marmota marmota
TATATATATATATATATATATATATATAGTTTATGTTAAGTTTGAACACAAACAATTGCCTTTTCATCTTTAAATCCAATACTTCTTATGTGTAACTGCAATGATTGAAAGGGCATCTGAATAATTTTAGTTTTAAAAGTTGCCAAATAAACTCATCATAACCTTGAATAAACCCAGGTATTTTTTCCCCTTCCATTTAAAATGTCATATATTCCTCCATTTAGATTTTAGTGAATGGTTTGGTATGGATTTTCCATATCTTAAAACATGTTTATTTAAACAAGGACTCTACCCAGACTTTCTCTTCTCTAGTGCATTTCTAACTGTCAAAATGTGCCTTTATTTTGGATAATGCTTTGGGGGTAATTCAGGATAAAAAAAGTTCAGAACAAAGCAAGGCAAAGTGAAGGGCAGAATACTAGATTAATGACAGGGTGGGGGCCACAGCACAAGTGACCAAGTGTGAAATGCTTGTTATAGGTGAGAAGAGACCCACTGCTTATAAAGCAGACTCCAGACTTAAATAAGCTTTTCACAACGTCTTTGCTAGAGCCCCCATTTTATTAAATGACAGGGTTGCATGAATCAGTAAGTAATCAGAAAAGGTTTAGGTTTACAGAAGTTTTATTTTTTTAATTTTTATATACTCTCTTGGCCCATTTGTGTTAAAAGGAAAGCGAGAGTTTAAAAAGAAGGAATGAATTTAGGGAGTTAGCTCTGCTTCATTAATGTGGTACCACAGTACTGCAGGCTGTGAGGGGGGAAGGCAGCTCCCAGATGCTGAGTGTTGGTTATCTCTCAGGCAAGGAGGACCTGTGCCTCAAGTTGTTAAGACAGGTGACAGAGTATGGGGACTGACGTGTGAATGTTATAAATTCAAGATTTTCATATGGACAAACAAAGGAAAAGACTCCTTGTCTCTCCTTGCCTCTGTAAAGTCCTGGATCTCAGCGTTGGACTCAGCAGGATGCTATCTAGCGAATACTACATGCTAATTATGCAGAAATTATACTTTAGTTATGTATTGCTTCCTGCTTTTATTAAAATATATAAAACCCTGGCAGTTTCTTGTTGTACATTCTCTGAAAGCGCTTTCTACAACGGAAGCACATGGTTGCCGGGCAGGCTTCAGCTGTTAGTTTTCTTTAGGGCTTTGGCAATGAGATGACTCTGCAGAGAGACATTTACAAGGAAACACATGTCTAATTTCACAATTAGCCTGTTTTGCCTTGTATCTAAACTAGCTCAAAAAATTGTTAAGCTTCCAACTGGTTACAGAGGGAGGAGAAAGAGATGCGTACAAGCAAAATCAGAGCCAATTACTTAGGCTAAATCTAGTGCCTCTAAGCTTAAAATTGTAACTTCAATGTCACCTGAAGTACGGTTCAGTCTGGGCTGTGCAGGATAATGCAGGGGATTGTAACAGTCACTTTATTAAGGAGAAACTGTTCCCACTTAAGAAAAATGAAAGCTCTATGCTACATGTGACAAAATGTTTCATTTTAAATTAGACCCTTTCACTTTAACATTTCTCCTGAAGGTGATTTGAAGGTTATTCCCATTGGTAAGTTAGTGTCAAAACTTCTTTACCCAAAGCTATAACGTTCTTCCCATTTTGTCTCATATTTTTGAAGTACATGCACCACCTTAATATTTTTTCATAGAAATGTTTTTGTACTTTTTATTTTTTATAAAAACCCAATGACAAAAAAATCTACAGAATCTTATTAAAATATTAATGAGAGAGAAAATAAGCATGGAAATGCTGCGTCGAACTTCACCATGCTGCATTGACAGAATTGAGTTTACTGTAGAATTTGTAATTTACTCTAAACAGGGAAGTTACACATGATTTAGATGTAAGAGTTTTAATGAAATTGTCTCTGCTTTGTTGTTTCATAAGATACAGTCTGTTTCAAATCACTTCCCATAGAGAAATACAAAGCATGTTCCAACCTCTACCTTTCTTCTGTAGGTAAAGTGCAACTGTTAACTTGAAGTTAATATTGTGAGTTGTTTCAGGGTTTGTTTAATGATAATGGGCCATACTTTTTGCATAAGGGTGTTTTTTGTTGGGCCAAAACAAAGATAAAATAGTTAAGCATTTTTCTCCCTTCTTTCCCTATTTCTTTATATTTCTTCTTTTAAAAAAAATATCTTTTGGCTGCATAGAAATGGAGGATAGGATGTAGGGACCCGGCAGCAAGCATGAGGCTCCGGAAGGCAGCCTCTAATGTCAAATCCGTAGGCTGAATCTGTCCAAGATGAGGCTCTCTTACTTCTGCCCAGCCTCCTGTGATGTCTTGCCTCTGAACCTTTGGCCTGGGATCTGATTCTCAAACTCATGATGAATAATTATTAATAAATTGTCCTTTGCTGATTATTTAAGGGGTTGTTGACGTAGGAGGCTAGGAACTGAGTCCGTTGGAACTAGAACATAAGGGAAAAGGAAACTGTTATACTTTTCTACTTGAGGCTTGGGATGTCAAACTTTAAAAGCCAATTTAACTTTGTTGTTTGTTTCAGATGTTTAAAACAAAATAAAAATATCCTCAGAGGAGAAAGGCTGTTTCTTATCAGGAAAATTGGAGCATGTATTTATGTCCCTATTGTTTTTAATTAAAACAAATCCATCTGGACCAGTGTCCCTTTTCTGACATTAAGCCACCGAAGTGGGGTTTGTTTCTCTTGCTAAATATTTTATGCATTGAATATTGTCTTATTTTTCCCTTAGCTACTGAGTTTAGAAAGTGGATTGAAGTTTAAAAAAAAAAACTTAATGCATTCAATCTTTATGTGTTCCAAATAACAACGGAATCAGTGTTGAAATTCTCTCTCTGGAAATTTCATATTTTATGTGGAAAGATGTAGTTCTTGGCTTTAACAGAGCTTGTTGAGTTCTTGTTTTACTCTGCCACGGTGAATCAGTTCTGTGAAAGCCAGAAGAGGAAGACTTGGAATTTTAAAAAATAATAGAGCCTTGTTAAAGAGGATACAGAAAATAAAGTTCAGTGGATGTCTTTTAAAGAGTACTGCAGCATTAATTTTCAGCGTGTTGTTAATCACCTTGGCATTTCCTCTAGTGGCAGATCTTGATGCTCTGCACTTGAATTTTTAAAACTCTGCATTGCGTGTAACTTTGCACCAGTGCAGCCATGTTTTAGATACAGCATTTTTTAATTCCAACCTTACCAATGCCTGAGACATAGCAAGAGGCATAATTATTTGTTTAGAAACCTGTAATTAAAATGAACTTTGAACAACTTTAGCAGGTCGAGGATCTATTATCTATGGATCAAATTTCTGAAGACAGCTAAACCCAGGGATGTAAAGTCAAAAAGTCTCACCTAATGAATGAATCTTACTTTCCCGGATGGGATCTTCTTTTCACAATCTTGGCAATTCTGAAAAGCAATATCTTCATGATCCATGGGCTCGCCATCATCATCTGCTCTTGTCCCTTAGATTGCTAACTGCATCACATCTTTTAGAATACTTTATTCAGTTTTGCGGTTAAAATGAATATATGTGTACACTGAAGGTAGAAGCTGACAAAATGCCGGGAGACAATGATGTAGGTACTTTCTTTAGTTGTTTTTTCCTCTGTAATGTAAATCTAGATGGAATTTTTCTGTTTATATGATTCCATGCTCTGTTTTGTAAACTAAATGCATTTGAATATGTAATTTGCTATTTTTAGGAGAAAGTATGTACTGTATGCCACGAGACCTGGGTTCTAGCCAGGTATTTACCTTGCTTTTTTTTTTTTTTCTGTAAGGGAAGATTTTTAAAGGCCCTTTAGATGAAGAATAATAAAGTTATAGAAAATAATAATAATAATAAATCAGGAAAGCCTAATTTGGTCTGATACTAATTTTTCTCCTTCTCTGTCTGCCTTTTTCCTGGTCTTTTGAGATGGACATCATTAGGAAGCTCCTGGCTGGTATGTGGCCCGCAGTGTGTAGCCGTGGGAGGTAGTAACTTGTAGCGTGGCCCAGGCAGGCCCAAGTACTCTATTCCTTTACTGTTAATGATACCATGAACCCCAAAGCCATCATCGTCATTGACAGCATGAGACTTTTATATGTGAACAATGATTTTACATCCAAGAAGTAAAACAAAACAAAACAACGTTATTCTTGTTTGGCCTGAACACTGAGGGTAGACAGGGTAGAGGGCAAATTATTACTCTCATTTTATAGTTGATTAAATTGATTATAGGATTTGTCCAAGGCCGAACATCTGGTAAGGGATGGATTGGAACTAGAATTCAGACTTTCTGACATTAGTGCTAATGTTAAAAAAAAAAAAAAAATTCTTTGGTAGGGCGTCAAATCCAGTTTCAATCTACATTAAAAACATTGAGAAGAGGCAGATAAATGGTGATATTAACAACATAGTTAAATTAATAACTGAATTTATTAAGTGCTTATTTTATGCTGGGCACTGTGCCAGGACTTGGCTGGATTATCTCTTCTAATCATCATGACTCTTTGAGATAACTACTACCCATTTTGTAGAAAAAAAGGAATTGAGCACAGAGGCATAGAGAGGTTAAGTGTACACACAGTTGGGAGATGGTGGAATGAAGTTGGGACTTGAGGAATTCAACCTTAGAGGGAGAGCCTCACCATGGTCATCAGAAGGCCATGCTGTCCATCTTAAAAAAATCTCTATGTAAAGCTCATTGTTTAACTGTTAGGTTATGTTATGAAGATCCAAAGCACACTATGCATTTGTGTTTTTTCCCCCTAGTTTTATAAAAATAAAACATTTTGATATCTTCTCAGATGAAAATTGTTTTGTGATTTATAACTTTATTAAAACATTAAAAACAAAAACTTGGAGTTACTTGTCTTTGTTATATTTTATCCTAAGTTAACTTTCTATGTAATTTTGAAGAGCATCTATTCATTCATTTTAGTTCACGCTCTGTGGATAACATCCCTGATCATGCACCTATTGTTTTATCTGGTATCTATTTATTATTGAAATTTACATGCACTTTTGACTCAGTTTTTAGAAAGTTTTAGTTTGTGCTACATGTTAATGTGTTATATCATTTTTTTTAAACATTTTTTTAGCTGTAATTGGACACAATACCTTTATTTTATTTATTTTTATGTGGTGCTGAGGATGGAACCCAGGGCCTCGCAAGTGCTAGGCGAGCGCTCTACCACTGAGCCACAACCCCAGCCCCGTGTGTTATATCATTTATTTACTAATGTATTTATACACATTTATATGCATTTAAATTCAAATGAAATCTTTTAATCATATGTGTGTGTGTATATATATATATATATTTTTTTTTTTCTTTTTTGTAGATGTCAAACTATTTGAACCTACTTTGAGAGATGTAATAATAAGCATTTGACTCTTGGCCATAGAAAGAGCTTGGCCCACAGTCTTCATTAGTAAAAGTTTAAAATGGGGCCATTGGCAAAGAAGCAGCTTTTAAGATATATTGAAACAGTGAAGAGACAGCCATGAATAATTTTAAGTGAACGTATTGGTCATCTATTTTATATACTAAAATCAGGGTTATGTGACAGTTTTTATGGGTTGTTTAGAGACAAGTCGGCCTTAATCCATTTTTGTTATTTATGGGATAAAGTGTTCCGACTCACCCTCATTTTCATCTGTATAAGTCAGCTTCGGTTTCTGCACTATCAGATGGGGTCAAGGAAGAGAACTGTTTCTCATTTTTCTTGAGCCAAAGTTGTCCTTGAAAAGAAGTCACGGTGGCAATCAGCTCCTCGGTTTGGATTACATAAAATTATTAGGGCCTGGCTGCCTCATGATGAAATGGCTTCCTCAGCCACTGTGACTCATTCCGTATGGCTTATTAGGGTTTCTCTTCCTCCTGATGGTGCACGTGACCCCTCCTCTGCCATGCTCCATGTGCCCTGTAAACCTGATGCACTCTTGGCTTTTGAGAGTGGACAAGGTGCTCAAGGGCCTTCATGCACAAGGCAGGCTGCGACAACATCAGGCGTTCACGTGTTTGTTGAAAATCCCAATCCCATCCCATCCCATCCCATCCCATCCCATCCCATCCCATCACAGGGAGGCTTCTCTTTCTGGTTTGTCCATCTTGTTTGCACTCCCACGATCTGGTCCTAGGAAACTCCATTTATCCAAACCCTTCCTATTTTTTTCCAGGTTTGAATTCCATTTCTTGGTCCCTGGAGCTCATTGCTTGTGGTCCAGTTAGGTATCAACACTGCTTCTCATTCACCTAGCGTCCCAGCTCGCTGACTATACGTATGAATCTGTATTTCGCACATTGTTCTCCTGATACTGAGGGCCCGTGAGTATTTGTTGTGGATGAAGTTCTACATTTTTCCTCCTAAGACTTTCTTCCAGCAGTCTCAGGCACTGTGCTGGGCAGTAAGGAGCCCTGTGGGAGACAGATCCTGGCCGGGATGAAGGCAGTCTGAGGGAGGATTCAGGCAGTGAAGGCGTAGTTAGCTAAAGAGAGACAAAGGGTGTCACAGGAGCACCGCGCCTGGACCACGATCCCTCTGCTGCCAAGGGTAGAAGAGCCCCTGGGACTACTGTCTGGGGGTGGTGCCATGTCAGGTGAGTCTTGAGCATGGTAGGAAGGAGGGAGCCTTACGGGCACGTTCAATGTGCTCGAAGAGTTGCAAGCAGCTAGAATATGGAGGGAGTGAGTTGCCTCATCAGGGATGGGGGGTGACAAGGAGCTCAGCACAGAAAAAAGAGAGAGCCAAGACTGACAAGGGTTAGGGACTTGAGTCCACCCTGGAGGGGAAAGCAGAGACCAGCCGGCTGCCAGGGAAACTGGTAGGTGCCCTCTGGCCAGGGACCCAACTCTTTCTTGAAGTTTGGAGACTTGTCAGAGAGGGAAGAATATGCCCAGGGTGCAAAAGAAGCAAACTGACATGCTTCAGCTCTCCAGGTAAGCAGTAAAAATCTTAGAATGAGGATGATTATAGACCCATTCAGTTGGAATTTTAGGCAATTACTTCAATGATAAGATAAAAAAACAAAAATCATTTTTCCTTTTGGCTGAGTGTGTGAATTAACTTAGTAGGACACCCCTCCTCTTTCTGTCTGGAAGTGCTTTTTTGCACACAGACATAGCAAGAAAGAGAATGGGACCAGGTTGTAGGAGCCTCTCTGATGGACTGCTCAGGGCAGGTGACTCCAATTTTTTTTTTCTTTTTTCTTTTAATTCTTCCTCTTTGTGGAAGTACTGGAGACTTAGAGTAAAGAGAACATGTAACTCTTGTGAATCCACATTTATCCTTGAATTGAGACAAAATTCTTTTATTTCAGTGCCACCAGTGATGTATCCGGCAAAGCACAAAGCAGAAATTCCACCCGCGTGGATACAGGAGAGGAAGCCTCTTAAGGGACTAGACAGTAAGCTGGGTCCTAACTACACAGACACTGAATTCCATTGCCACCTTGGCCGTGTTCCCCAGGTGACAAGGTCACTAATTGCTTCTGTTCATCAGTTTCCTCTTCTGTTATGTGGTGGGGACAATCCTAGTACCTTTTTATAAAGTTGTCTTAGAATATGCACAATAAATAGTAGCTACTATTAAATTTTCTCTTTCTCTCTATTTAGGCTTTAACAGTGTTACGAGTGTTTATTGAGTTCCTATTGTATACTGTTTTTCCTAAACATTTTACTTATTCCTTTCAGTCAAGTGAGTTGATACACTTTTTTTGAGGAGGCAGGAAACTTAGACACAGAGATCTAAAATAAGTGGCTGAGGAATTCTGGGTAGTGAAAAGGTCTCCGTCCCATGTCTGGTGTTCATTTCACCACACACAGGGGTTCTGTGTGATCTATGAATTTTTTTTTTGATAACCCTAAGTCCTAACTTCCTTGTTAATATAACACTTGGATTTTTTTCTGTTTCAAGTGCTTAGGTTTATGCCTTTCAAATCTTTTATGTATAGGCAGATCCTATCAGTAGGTGAGAATCAGAAATTATAAATACTTTTCAGCAAAAATAGCGTGGGGGGTGCAAACAGTTATTTATCACAACATGCTTCATATTAAAATATCTGACAGACAGCTTATTATTTTCTTGGCAAGTGCTGAGACTCCAGAAAAAGATTACAAAGTCCTCTTTCCCAGTGTCACTTGTCTAAAATACTAATTGTCAGAGCACTCCTATTGCTTGTTAGAGCTTGTTTTTTAAAAATTTTTATAATCAGAAAAAATATACTGTAATGTGCCAATCTGAATGCAAATTGCCTCCTTTTTAATTACATTATGGGTGTAAATTACCCCCAATGCCAAACATTTCTGCCCCGGATTCCAGAACTCTGTGTTGCAATTACAGCTTCCATGGCTCCTTGCAATCTTATAGTGGAAACATGTGTAATAGCAATAATTATGGAAACCGCTTGTGATGTGAAGCACAATTTAAAATCTAGGATCATGGTTCTATATTTGAAATGTAAAATCCAACCCTGTCAAACTTCCACCAACACCTAAATCTGAACAATTCTGTTCACAGGCTCAGAAATAAGAAATGACAAAGTTATTGAACTCAAAGACTAAGGCTCTGGGTACCAATGAACAGGAGAGTATCTGCAGGTTGGGTGACCTTGGACTGCCCTTGGCTTGAGTTTGCTCATCTGCCACGTGGGGATAATATCTGCTCTATCAAAATGAAACTACTTTTTCAAGGAGAACTTGAAATTTTGCAGTAGTTAGGTGGTAAAGCCAAGGTGATGTAAAAGAGGCCCAAGAGTATAGTGTCTAAGAAAACTAAGATGCTTATTCCTCATTTGGTACTGATTCTGGGTCTGTTTTGTTTTATGTTGTCATTTTGGAGTTCTAGCTTCCTTGAAGCTTGTTTCTTGGCTGTATACTAAGGCCATGACCTCATCCAATGGTCAGAAATGGGTTTTAAGCTACAAAAAGCAGGAAGAGAAAAACACTCATGGATTATTTTCAAGTCCAGGCTTGGAAGAGACACACATCATTTTTGCTTATCTGCCACTGGCAGGAACAAAATCACATGGATCAAGTAGATGCCCGGCAAGCGAGTAGGTGCACTGTCTGGCTAGGAAGCCTGGGCCCAATCATACTTCTATTGCTACAGAAGAAAAGAATAGATCTGCGTGCATAAACACTAGTACTTCCTACCGATGTGACTGTTAATGTGTTTCTAAAGTGAAAGTCAACTAATATTTTTATTTCTTCTATGAGCCGGCAGTGTGTACACCTTATTTTATTATCTCGTTAGCCCTACCAGGTCGATACTCTTTTGATGCAAAAGAAAATAAAGCTGTAAAGATATTTCACATTTAACCAAGTTCAAAGGGCTCACACTGGCAGAGCTGGGGTTGGAAATGCATGTATCTGATGTGAAGCAGGGTGCTCCCCACCACACCGAGATTCAGAAGGGAGCCATTAATGAATAGACTGGGCCAGAGGCCACCACGCTTGGAACTCTGATACTGTGGGGCATCCTGTTCTCATCCATGACTCACAGGCTACCCCAAATCTGTCCACTAGGCCACAGCTGCATTTCTGCCTCCTCAGGAGGACTTAATGGCCTCGTCCCTCCTCTTCTTTAAGTCGCTCAGAACCAGGCATACATGTTTAGTGATTATTCTGGTTCCTCTTACTTTATGTTGAGCATGTGAATAAATCGTGTCCCTGCAATAGGACTTTGGGCTTCTTAAAGGCAAAATCGTTTCTTAATGTGAATTTACCCTCCCATCTCCCTCCAACAGTGTGTTGAACAATGACAGGTAACATAAATGCTTTGTAAACAGATATATATGTCTATACAGAAATAAATGGAATCGGAGAGAGCATCAGACTCTTTCCTTCCCCTGGACTCTGGGAGAGAGGGTTTTGACCTTTGTCTTTTCCTGGCTATTTTGGCAATTTGGCTACTCAAGTTTAGATTTTTGTCCTCCTGATCTGCTACAACACTCACCTGGGAAGTCCTTCCCAAAGCCCAGAGCACAGGTCAAGCAAAGTCAAAGAGCCTGCTTGCCAGAGCCAGGAATCAGGGTCTTGAGGTGGTTAGTTTGCACTAATGATAATCAGCAGCCAGGGAGCCCCGGGTTTCTCTCCACAATACTGCTGTTCCCCATGTTTATGCAGACGGGATGCAGTAACATTAACTTTATGGAGCCCATTGTAATTGAGAACAGTGATAGCATGATTATGCATCTCAGCATTTTATACGCACAGTCGTGGGAAAATAATGTTTGGTGATCTTATGGTAAACTGGAAAGTAAGGTGAGAAAAAAGTGAAAACTACCTCTCCCTTTTATTGATCTCTTCCGATCAATATGTAGAGAAGAGTTGATTCTGACCTTTTAGATCCCAAAGGAAAATCCTTTGGGATGCTGTGTGAACCACATACCGGCCTTTACAGGCTCTCACCAATTTCATTGATTGCCCTTTCGATTTTACTCGCTGCTGGGCTTCAGCTTAAATCATGCATTGAATCTGCTTTATGCTGATTTGCATAGACAGGGTGAAAAGGGAAGCAAGTCCTTTGCCGACTGCTAGTGTTTGTTGGGAATAATTGTGGGAAGTTTGAAATTCTTGTTGGAGAGGAGGTTTGGAGGGGAGACTTTACAGACTTACTGGTATCTTTCAAGGTACCTGTCCATTCCTGGGTGGCAAGAACAGTTGAAATGAGTTCAGATTATGTATTGCCTCTGAATTCAAAGTGCAGTCCTCAATATCTGGGGTGATTTCTTCTTGGCTTGTAACTCAGTTATTTTAGAAAAACGTGCGTGGGTTCTCGTTAGGTGGTAAAAATAGCAACTGTGTCACATGTCATTTTTCTTAATTAAGCATTTATATCCAAAGTGCTTTGGAAGCACTCAGATTCCTTGTCACTGACAATGTGTTTGCAAGCCCTATCTGTGAGTGTTGGAACCTTACCTTGGAGAGAGAGGCAGGGGTTGATTAAACAGTATTTCAAAGTACTGGTGAGTGGGGATTGGAAGCATTTCTAGGCCTCCTTCTTGTTTGCCCTTGTTGGCATTGCTCCAAAAACATCAATGGAAGAAAATGGTAGAGTCCGAGGAAGGACACGTTCTTTGACAAGTTCACGGAATAGATGGAAATTAACTTGCTCTAAAACATTCTGTCAAGAGGAGGCTTCATATCTGAGTTAAAATTAAATGTTTTCTTGGGTGGGTAAATAAAAAGCTACTAAAAAAGGTAGTATTATCTATCTCTTGGTATACATTGCTCCCTGGAATCCAAGGAAAGATCCAGAAACACTCTGAGTTGTTATTTATTTTATTATTTTCTATTCAGTTTATCATAATAATCCTCTTATCAGAGAATTATTTCATTTGGTGCAAAGAATTATTTCTTTGGTTCTACTTTTGATAATTGTTCACCATCTTTTGGGATAAGTTGTAGCTCTCCAAATTAAACATTTCTTCAATTTTTCTAGTGCCTTATACCCTTTCTTATCCTGGCTCAATTAGGTCACTAAAGACAAATTTTCTCCCTGATCCATGGTTATTTGTAATTTAAGCCACATCATTGCTCAAATCATTTCCAAAAGGACTTGTCAATTTCATCTTGATCAGCTTTTCTTCATTCACTCAAACCTGTGAGTTGCCCTTGACTGGGTGGTGGGGTCCTGCAGTGATTCAAATGTGGGCTTGGGCTGTGGATTATTCCCTTAGGCCCCAGGGTGGAGAGTTCAAAATGCATCCAGCAGAGATCTCAATATTATCACACAGTTTTTTTGAATATAAATAAAAGCTTAACTCAGATCGTAAGAGCAATGAAGTAGAGAGCCTTCCTGCAATCAAAGCAGTGGCTATCCCACTTTCTCTTATAAGAAACTAGACATTGTGGTCATTATCAGAAGATCAGAAGTGAGACCCAGCCTCCATTCTGAAGTGACAGTGGAGACACACATTGCGATGTTGTCAGGTAGGGCCTTTGCGCCTGGGAGCAGGTACACAGGAAGGTGGATTGTGATGGGGACACTGTGTGGGCATTCACTTCCTGCTCCAATTGACATGGTAGGGCAGTGTTGTTCTCATTCTCCAGATTTGAAAACTGAGGTTTCAAGATGTGTGTCACAGCTTTAAATCACAGGGCTGGTACAGGATCCCAGTGCGCTCTTCCTGGCTCAGTCTTTCATGGTAGTTCACCAATCTGGGTAGGTCTCTAGTGTTAGCATGACAGAAAAACACAGGTGGGTTTCCCCGGGGTCTTCCTGTGTGCCTGGAGCCTCAGCCCCCTAAGCCCTTCTGTTGGAATCCAACACTGTGAGCATTGGAGAGGGTGAGCGTGTGTGAGTGGGGGCGTGTGGCTGGGAGCGTGGGCGAGGGAAGTGCGTTTGAGATTGCGCGGGGCTGTGAACGGCAACCCGGGCGCATTCATTTACCAGAGGAGCTCCTTCCTCTCCTGACGAAGTCACCTCCCTTTCTACTTCTACCATTGTGTAATGAGACCCTTGGCTAGGAATTCCCTCTCTGGTGAGGGTGACGTGCTCAGGTGTGATGTCAGGTGTGTTCCCGCCATCTGGTGGGCAGCTTCACAGGTTGCTTCTCTTCTTCTAGGATTATGACGTTTTCCTTGGTCTCTGGGTTGGAAGAGACCTATGCTGGATGCATTTTGACCTCTACACTCAAGGGGCCCAAGCAAAAAACCCCACAGTCCAAACCCAACATTTGAATCACTGCAGGACCCCGGTGAAGGGCAACGCACAGGTTTAAGGAGAGAAGAAAAGATGGTCAAGACGAAACTGATGAGTCATTTTGGAAATGATTTTAGCAATGATGCGACTTAAATATTGGGAGTTCTCACAGCATGAAAAACCTAAAAATCACTTAATTTCAATGAACCCCCAAAACTACACGCCATGCACTTCCACTTCTCCTTTCCAGGTGGCCCAGGGGTTAGGGAGTTGAGTGAGAGAGAGGAACACACCCATGTCATAAAATACATCCCTGTAACTGGGCATACCTGGACATAGAGGGCACTCATCTGGGGGACATTCTGGTACATATTTTATTAGTTCAAAACCTACTTTTATTGGCTTAAGGTGGTAAGTGCAAAATGTTAAACTTTTCGTGAAAAAGTGTTTACATCTTTATAGATATATGGACCCTCAGTGCTTTATTTTCACCTCCAACTGCTTGAGACCCCTCAGGGTGCTCTGCTGATCTGTAACGCTCAAACCCTGGACACTAAGCTCTTGGTCGTCCCTCTCAGTCTTCCTTCTCCGTTAGTCTCACCATCACTCTGCCAATCACCCTGGCCTGAAATCCGAGCACCGGTCTCCATGATTCACATTTTTGGTTTCCTAACATGAAACTTGTGCTTTAACTCTATCTTCGCCTGGGTAAGTTTTCCTCCTGGACCTCTCTGAGGATGAGGACAGCTCTCTCCACTGTTCCAGGTGGTGGCAGCCTCTGGGTCAACCGGGGTGGAGAACCACCTGCCCACTTCAGGTCTCCTCATTCAGAAGCCTGAATGATTGGCATCTGCTGACTCTGTTGTTGCCCGGGGAAAGCCCCTGCTCTGCTGGGTGTCAGCCTGACCTGTCCTATTTATGCCTCTGCTCCTCCTAGAATACAGCTGAAGAAGAATGTTGACCCTAAGGAGGCGGTGGGCACCTTTGATTATTATCAACCTGGTATCTTTTTGCACTTGGGGGAAAAAAAAAAATATATATATATATATATATATATATATATATATATATATATATGACTGGGGTTGTAACTCAGTGGTNTATATATATATATATATATATATATATTTATTTATTTTCAGGATCATCTGGTCTTGGTTTATACATGGGGGAGTGGAAAAGGTCAATGACCTGTTCAAGGTCATTCACCTAGAAAACAGTTCATCCAGGAACTTGACTCACTCCCAGGGCTTCAGAGGCCCTTTCACATCCTTCCTCATCAGACTCACTAAAGGAAGACACCTCTGAACTGATAAAAAGGCAGAATAGTGAAAAGTGAGAGATGGAAGGGGTCCCAATATACATGATTTAGCCTAATTTCACAGACAAGGAAATGGGGCATGACAAAGTTCCAGTCCTCTCAATGTCACTTTGCTTCTTAGTGTCTGAACCCACCGTGGAATCCAGATTTCCTGGTTCGTGCTTATTTTTCTCTCACCCCAAACTTAAAGTCAGCTGAGAAAATAGCCAAGAAGTTTTTTTTTTCCCCTCAGAAACTGAACCCCCTTGCCCCATCGCTGGGCCCTTGAAGGCAGAATTGGGTGGGGCCTAACACAGTCTTTGTTTTCTTTTTTTTACCTTGGGGGGGGGGGCGGACTCCCACATGCAGCTCAAGCAGAGGACGTCCTCCTGGGAACCGTCAAGGCTGTAGAGCTGGCAGGATACCCTTGACCTCAGAGGGTCACTCCAATGGGAGAGGGAGATGCCTGGTCCAGGCAGACAGTCTCCACTGTGGATCCGCATCATGTGTCTTTGTGTAAAATAGATCCGCTTTCATTTGAATCTTGTCAATTCCTTCCGTCGAGTTGTAACTTTTTATTTTCTTGCTGATTATTTCTTGGAATTAAGTTGGGTCTTCTTTATATGCCTGTATTATATCTTAATTTTAATAGCAGACTTAATTTGATTTCAAAGAAAGGGCTTATTCTGTTTTCCAAATGGACTTGCTCTCTTTGATTTAATTATTACATTGGAAAGTTGGTTGGCTCTGACTCACTGCATTTCTCCAACTGGAGGTTAAAAAAAAAAAAAAAAAGGCAAACCAGACTTCCAAATCATAAGACTGAAGTCTAAACAATTGGTGACAACATCTTCACTTTCATCTGTCCCATCCCATCTGTCGTGGGGTGCTAAAACAAAGGGCTATAGATTGGGGACTTTACAAATAACTGAAATTTACCAGTCACAGTTCTGGAGGCTGAGAAGCTCATGGTCAAGGCACCTGCAGACTTGGTATCTTGTGAGCACCCACTTTCTGGTTCACCTGCAGAGCCTTCTAGCTGTGTCCTCACATGGTGGACCTGGGGAGGAGCTGTCTGTGGCCTCTTTGATAAGGACACTAACACTACTCACAGGGGCCTCATACTCAGGACCTACCCATCTCCCAGGGCCCCACCTTCTAAGACCCTCACCTTGGGGGTGAGGAATTCACTATGTGGACGTCAGGGGACACAGACGGTCTACAGCGTCCACTAAGCAATTCTTTCTTAATCCTTCATCGCTCCTCCTTCCTTGCAGGTAGCGTGTGCGCTGGGATTTGGGGTTGAGATGCAGGGTCTCTTGCTCCATTGTGGGGTCACCTTTGCACTTTGGCTCGTTCCAGTCACACCAGGCTTTCTCTTGACTTGTAATTCAGACTCTAACCAACGGCCTCTGTCTTCTCTGTCAACTCCATAGTTCACGTAATCTTATTTCTCTGGTTACTAAGGAAAGCCGGTGTCAAAGGACGTTACCCACCAGCAGCCACGATTTAGACATGAAACCCTGTGTGACCCACGAGGGCGTCTGCAGGGCTGGCTGTGTTAGCAAAGCAGCTCCTGGGCTCTATGGCAAAGCTGTCCCAGGCTGCATTTCTGAAGCTGGCAACTCGGCACGTGACTTGCTGTCCCCAGATGGCCTAGCCTGTGAGGTCCGGGACAGGTCTGACTTGGAAGCCGTTGTCTGAGTGGATCACTGGTGACATCTGAGGTTTTTCACGGCAATAAGGGCGTCAAAAGCCTGCAGTGAGGACAATGAAGTTCACTGAGCTTGAAGGCCTCCTTCTTGGCAAACGTTATGACTGGAGCAAGAAGATTTGTGATGATGTAAATAATGGAACGAAACAGTGGCAAGAGGGAGCTCCGCTGCCGTCACTCTTGTGACAGTGACGTGCTCGGGGAGAGGTGACAGAATCCTTTGGGATCCTGGCAGTAAACTCAAAACCCTAGAAAACAGGGAACTTCTAACACATGCTGCCATACCTATTAGTCAACTTCAGGACTGAAATACTATATATATATTTGGTACTGGGGATTGAACCCAGGAGCACTTAACCACGGAGCCACATCTCCAGCCCCTTTTATATTAAAATTATTTTTTTTGTAGTTGTACATGGACAGAATGCCTTTATTTTATTTGTTTATTTTTATGTGGTGCTAAGGATAGAACCCAGTGCTTTTCACATGCGAGGCAAATGCTCTGCCACTGAGCTACAGCCCCAGACCCCTTTTTGTATTTTAATTAAAGACAGGGTCTCAATGAGTTGCTTAGGGTCTTGCTAAGTTGTTGAGGCTGGTTTTGAACTCGTGATCCTCCCACCTCAGCCTCCTGAGCTGCTGGGATAACAGGCACATGCCACTGTGCTTGGCTGAAATAATTTTTGAAAAAAGCTAAAAAAAACTATTTAAAATATTTATCTGGTCATTCCCTATAACCATCCTTTTTCAGCCCCACAATTATTTACTCAGTTATTTTATTTGGTCCCTTCAGCATCTCTGGGATATGATCTTTCCTGTTTTATAGAGAATGGACTGAGCCTTGTACACCCCAGTGAAGGTCAAGGCCCCCAAGGTCAGCACAGTGATGAATCTCAGACCATCCTACCTGGGGCCCGGGCTGTCCCTGCCATTCCGCATTCTGGGCCCCGTCAGACAGTGGTGATTCTGTGCTGCTCCCTCTGTGGCCAGGGTCTGTGCAGACTCCTACGGTCGTGGTTTCTCTAAATGTCTATCACGGTGCTTCTCAGTCTTGGCTGCATAATAAAATCCCCAGGCCCAAGCCTCACTCTCTGAGAGCTTCTGATTTAATTTGCCTAAGATTCTGATTTAATTTGGTTTGAGCATCAGTAAAATTTAAAAAATCTCCCTGGGTGATTTTGGTGTGCATCCAAGGTGTAAAGCCAATGGTTTATAGGAATGGCTCTCAGTATGCCAGGGATAGGGTTAGGGTGCACACGTGTGTGTGTGTGTGTGTGTGTGTGTGTGAGACAGAGAGAGAGAGAGAGAGAGAGAGAGAGAGAGAGAGAGAGAGAGAACCTGTGCCCATCAGACTCACTTGCAGAACTTCTAAAGAGTATTCTACACGAGTCTCACTCTCCTGGATGTATCAGAGATATTGTCTTTGTTAGGGTGTGGAGGGGTTATGTGGAAGGAGTGTGGGACAGAGATTTTTATTTGGAAAGAAAAATGTTTCTAGATTGTTCTGTTAACTGCCCATCTATTGTACCACCAAAATACTCAGATTGTGGGAATGGAATGTAACCTCTTTGATTAATCCACAAATTGACTTTGTTGGCACCAGCCCCTGTTTGTGAAGCAGGTAGAGCTGTCTGTGCTAAGAGCTGGGGAAGTGAGGATTCAGAGGGAAGGTGCCCTTGGTCAGGGGCAGAAGGAACTACAGAATGACTTCATGGGAAGACCCAGCTTCAGGGACAAACCTCCAAAAGTAAAGAGAGGTTATCAAGGCCTTCTGGACACCAAAGCCTTTCAAAAGACTTGTCTGGCTCAGTCATTCACACAACATTATTGGTTTATGTTCAACATGGGCCAGGCACTTGCCTAGGCCTAGACAGTGAGTTTTAACCTGTGATCTAGAAAGCTCAGTTTATCTTTTAGAGAGAATGCTCCCGATAGTGGTTGAGGGCTGGCAGCTGTCTGGCACAGGGCTTCAGCATCTGCAGAGGCAGGCCCAAGGTTGGGGATGGCTGGCTACAGTCAGAGGAGCTAGCGATAGAGTTTGCTGGACCATGCCAGCCCCAGGGGATCCAGCAGCCCGGAATGTGAGATAATGGGACTTAACTGCAATGCCAGGCTCTGAAAATATTTCTACAGTTCGCTTGGCCAGTTCGCCAGTTTAGCTCAGCATCAGGGAGGTGAAGATTTAAATATGCAAAGAGTGCCCTCTACTGCGCAGATGTGATTACTGCATATGGCCAGCCAGGCGGAGAAAGGGGGAGACCGCAGTGATTTCCCCGTCTCTGACCCGCACCTTAGTGGTATGAGAGCGCTCGCTCGCTCTCTCTGGTTCTCGCTCTATCCATTCCTCCTGTAAAAAATCAAACCAACCAACCAACCAAAAAAAAAAAAAAAAAAAAAAAAAAANGGACCTTAGCAGGCTCATCTTTGTATCCTTAGCATTTAGTGCACTGTCTGCTACAACCTGGTGCTTAACGAAGGCTCTCAGAGACATCTGTAGACAGAGGTGTTTGTGTAATTTATTTAAAAACGAAAATACCAAAATACATCCACCCATAGGTAAGTAAACAATGTAATCTCCATGGCATGGTCAGTTATTATTTAATAAAATCATGTTTTTGGGGAGTTTTCAAATTTATGGTGAAAGATTTTTTTTTAATATTATAGTATATTTAGAAAAGGAAACGGTTTAAAATGTAATATAATCTGTGCAAAGTAGGCACAGATAGAGTATTGAAAGGAAATACTAAAATATGTTAACAGTGAATCTGTAATTTCCTGTAAGTCCTTTTTTCCCCCTATAATGAGGATGTATTACTTCTTCAGTCAGAAAAATGGCTATAACTAAGTTCCCCGGTAGGATAATTTCACTTCCACATTTTCCCCCCAAGGTCCTTAGCATTCTCTTTGGCACACAGGATAGAAGATAAATTGCACTGTTTGGTAATTTAGACCAGGCTCAATAATAACCACTTAGCTTCCTTTTTCTCAGTCTTCTCTTTTTCCACATCCTACATTGCAGCCATATTTAATTTCTGCTTGTCTTGAAAACAATTTTTATTTTAAAAACCTCATCAGCAGGAAATTTGGAAAATTCTAAAAAATGTGAGGAAGACAAAAGTGGCCATGAGTTAGCTACTAACCATATTTGTCAATTTCCTTTCTTCTTAAATATCACATTAACTTGTTTGCATATTTATATTCACATGTATTGTATCTGTAAAATATATTGACCACAAACAATATGTACAGTACTGTACATTTCTTCTTTCATACAGCAAAAGATGTTTCCTTATGGCATTAAGAAATGTTTTCTGATGTCATTAAAATATGTACTGCTGCAGAATATTGCATAAGAATCTATCTCCTTAAGCAAGCTCATTGGTTCCTTGAGTTTAAATATATATCTCTAGCCTGCATGATTCTTTGCTTAGCACCTTAATGGCAACTGTAAATTTGATTTGTGCTCATTGGTATTCCAGATGTAATATCCCTAAGTCAGACTCTGTTTGTCCTCTTCTCTTCCTAACTTGAAAAAGCCAGGTCCTCCCTCAACCAAGTTACTTCTGATGGAAATGTGGAAGCCACATTTGGCATCTTTACTTCCTGTAGTGGGTCCTCCCTCAAGGGACTTGTCCAAGTCACAGTCCTTGGAACCTAGGAATGTGACCTTGTTTGGAAACAGGATCTTTGCTGAGACAATGATTCAAAGGGAAACTTAGGCACAATCTGATTTTAATGAGTTTGGGTATTCAAAGCTTCATTAATTGGGTAGTAAGAGGCTTAGCTCCATGAGGGGACGGGGTGGGGGGGAGGACACCTCTATGAGGTGCTCTTGGAAGCAAAACAAAGAAAATACAGAAGTCCCCAGTTGAAGGTCAGTTATGCAGTTTCTGGTTGGTCAGGCTTACAGTGCTCCTTTTATTGTTGATTGAGTTGAGCTTTGGTTTCCAAGGTGCTGGAATGGAATCATCCCAGCCAAATAAATCCCCAGTAGTTTTTAAAAAAATTAATCAGTCAAGATGAAGTCATCATGGATGGGAGGTGTCCACAAATCCATTGACGGGCATCTTTGTAAGGGAAAAGAGAGGAAGCTTAGGACTTGAAGACACAGAAGGGCCACTAGGGAAGAGGGCCCCAGGAAGATGGCGGCATGACCTGAGTGAGGCACCTGCGGCCGTAGCAGTGCTGGATCCCCAAGAGCTTGGGACAGGAGGGAAGGATCGTTCCCTACCACCCTTCAGATGGAGGCTGGCCACCCCAGTACCTGGAATTTGGACTTCTGCCTCCAGATCCGTGGGGAAATGACTTTCTGTTGTTTCAAGCTACCAAGACTGTGATGGATTTGTCATGACTACCCTAGGAAACGAACGCCTTTCCCCTCCTTCCACATCACCAGACAAAGCGGGCTATCTCCAGGATACACCCGCTCCCTGCTGGGACCTTTCCCACATCACCCTCCACCCAGAATGCCATCTTGTAGGTCTCTTGTTCCACACCAGCTGTCTCCCTGATGACCTCAGGCTGTGCCGCCATCTTCCTCGGGCCCTCTTCCCTAGTGGCCCTTCTGTGTCTTCAAGTCCTAAGCTCCCTCTCTTTTCCCTGACAAATACCCTTGATGAGCTTTTAACAATGTGTGCTGTAAGTGCCCAGGACTTCTCCCTGGCTTCCCATTTCACCTGCCCATATAATAAGTGTGCCACCTGATCTCGGTGATCCTCCTCCACCTCGATGCCTGCCATTCTTGCTCCTGACACCAGGGCCATGTGGACCTCCACCAGCTGTCCAGTGCCTTGGTCTGCTGCCTGCTCAGACCTCACTGTGCCCTCCTCCCGGCTTTCCTGGTTATCCCAC
Source organism: Marmota marmota marmota (assembly GCF_001458135.2). Lineage (NCBI taxonomy): Eukaryota > Metazoa > Chordata > Mammalia > Rodentia > Sciuridae > Marmota > Marmota marmota. The sequence continues at coordinate 5,432,691 of NW_025999944.1, forward strand.
CCCTGCCTCTTCCTTCTTCCATTCTCAGAGGCCTCTCCACCCGGCTCTTCTCCATTAGACCACCCTGAAGTGGCCCCTCAGGCCTTCCATACCTGTCTCCGTGGCCCTACCCCAATTTGTATTAGTTCTTTACTTGGGTGATGACTGGTTTATGGTCCATCCTGTCACTGCCCTAGTATCTGCCTGGTCCCTAGTTCCGTGGACTAGCACAGTCCTGACACTCTTTGGCATGAAGTACCGAAGCACATCGTCTCCCTCTGGCTGTGCTTCAAGTGTATGAGAGGACTCGACAGACCCGGCTGACACTCGCCTGCAGGTCTCAGGGCTCGGAAGGAGGCAGATGCTCCTGTGAACAAGCAGAACAAGTCAAGCGTAACTTCATAGGAGGTCGTCGGCCTGGAGCAAGGGCTTTGGAGTTGGCTGCATTTGGACAAAGGCCAGCTCTGTGACTCATGAGCGTGTGGCCAAGGGAAAGTCAGAGCCATCATTGGTACATTGGGAGTGGTCACTCACCTCCTGGAGTCGTGAGGACTGAGAGATAAAGTGCCCAGCCAATGCTCAAGAGAACACAGGCGCTTTGGTTCTAATGGACACTGTGTTTTCACAGTCGAAGTTTCGAACATGTCCTGAGGCAATTATTTATTAAACTTATTGATTGACTTATTTGTTCTAATTAGATATACATGACAATAGAAAGCACTTTGGTACATCATACATAGATGGAGTACCCTTTCTCATTCCTCTGGTTATACATGATGTAGAATCACATTGGTCATGCAGTCATGTATGTACATAGGGTAATGACTATCCTTACCCCTCCCCTCCCTTCTCTCCCCTCTACCTAAAGAACCTCTATTCTTCCCTAGCCATCCCCCTTACTGTGAATTAGCATCCGCATATCAGAGAAAATATTTGGCCTTTGGTCTTTTGGGATTGGTTTATTTTGCTTAGCATGATATTCTCCAGTTCCATCCATTTACTGGCAAATGCCATAATTTCATTCATTTTCTTTATCCATTCCTCTGTTGAAGGCCACCTAGGCTGGTTCCATAGCTTGGCTATTGTGAATTGAGCTGCTAGAAACATTGATGTGGCTGCATCACTATAGGCTGATTTTAAGTCCTTTGGGTATAAACTGAGGATAGCTGGTCAAATGGTGGTCCCATTCCGTGTTTTCTGAGGAATCTCCATACCGCCTTCCTCGGTGGTTGTGCAACTGAGGCAATTTTTTGGTAGCAGGTCAGGCACAGACTCTTCGGAGTGCGCCAAGCCTTTGGATAATGTGCTTTGCCCAGCCCAGCGGTCTTTGCAGCTCAGGTTTCCCTATCATGCCTCCTGGTCGCCTGGCTTCACCCTGGTGACTGTCATGCAGCCGCTGGTCCCAGCTGTGCCATCTTCCTCCTGTGCCCCGAGAGAAGGAACCCTGGGAGAGCCGGTGGCAGGCGGGAGGAAGTGGACTTGTGGGTAGGGTGGGGGAGGAGTGCAGTGAGGAGGAGGAGGAATGGAACCCAGCACCCACATGGTAAAAACTACCTGCAGGAGGAGGAGCCTCTAAGGATGGTTCTCAGCATGCCCAGGACTCATCACCTGGCACGAAGATAAACCAGAGGAGGGACGATGAATGAGAGCCCCCTCCTCCCCGCAGAGGTCTGCAGACGGGCACATCCTTCCTTTCCACATTTCACGTACTTAAGGCTCCCATTCCATGGACCCATAAAACAACAGTCCCCACCAGTAATGATTTCCTGTCCTTCCTCTGGAAAGCATTAGAAAAAAGACCGTTTCCTTTTAATAGGCTATTCAGGGAAGATAAAATCAATAACTTCTAGGCAGACGTTTTACTGATGCAAATTTATACTGTTCAAATACTCCAGGTTGCTAACCCCTCTCCTCTGAGAGATGGATCTGTGGTTATGTTATCTTTGGTAAAGTCAGATATGGTTCCGCACTTCGATGTGGATACGAAGAAAGAAACACTCACGACCGTGGACACGTGGCAAGAGCTTTTTATGGGGTCTCCGATGCGTCTGGCTGTCATTGGCGATTGCAAATAAAATCCATCATGTGACTCACAAATGGAATCTCAAATGGAATTATTCTTTTTAAGACCCTGACAAATTAAACCAGGACCTATTGTGGATGGCTTTAGGACCAGTAGCGGCTTGACTAAATAGAGCCGCAATAAAAATACAAAATATCTAAGGGGTCTGGAGATTGAGATGGAATCACAACACGAGTGTTCTAGGCAGGCTGCCCTCCCATCGTCAGGAGTTTTTTGGAGTAATGAGATTCATTAGAGGCCAGCCATTGTTCCTTGACTCCCGGATGAGCTTTCTCTCCCCTTTTCTCCACCTTTGAATATATTACTCTAATGACGCTCCATCTGTTCTTTCTCCTGAGAAACGGGCTGGGCTTCAAGGAATGCAGATCCAAGATGCCTGTGAGATGGGGATGCTCTCCTTTGTGGAGGTCCTTCCCCACCCTGGCTCCCGGGTCCTGTGGCAGAGTCCTTGTCAGGCTGCGGCTCATTAGCCTGCTTCTCCCTCGGCCCCTGTAGGAGGTACCTACTGCCCGGGACAAACTACCCCCAAGTGGAGCAGCTTGGAACAATGATGGCTGAGTTTCTCACCCAGGCTCTGACCGTCAAAAACCCAGGAGCAGTGAGCTCAGGGGGCCTGGCTTGGGGTCATTCTCTGCAATTTCCACTGGCTGGTTGGTGATCTCACCCCTCATTCATTTCAAAAAAGGGACTGAAGTCTGCTGGAAAGGAGAGCCACCTCTGGAAGGAAGAGGTATCTGGAAGAGGAAGAGGTAGCCCATTATCAGCCGCTAGTACTCTCTTCCTGATGAACTTGACACCATTTGGTCCTCACATAATTGGGAGGTAATGTGGTAAATGGAAATTAGCTGGAGGCTGAGAAATGCGGTCCTGTCTCGAGATTCCCAACTCCTCTGTGGACATCGAGAGGTTGGTCAGGTTTCTTACCATTTCTGAGCTTCCGTTCCCTGCCCATCACACGAGAGAAGTAACATCACCCCTGGGGTTCTCGCGGGAATTAAATGAGACAGTCCTTGACCGCTTTTGTTGCCCAACCTTCTCTGTAGCAGGGGCTCCACGCATTAGCTTTCCTGTCCACCTCTCTGGGTTGTGTGGACTGGAAGAAATTTGGGAAATCAGAGAAGCGTTCGAAAAAATATCTCCTCTTAATAGGTTAGTCAGGGAAGATAAAACCAATACCTTGTGCAAAGAAGACGCTGCAGGTGACGGTCCTAACGACCATTTGGGTGATTTTGTTCCATGCGGCGTGGACAGACCTTTGTGGGTCACAGCTGGGGGTGACTTATCCAGCCTGTCCTACAGAGTGAAGACCAGGACGTGAGATGCCTCCTGGGGTGTGTGGGTGTCACATAGTGGCTTTGGGGCCCCTGCCATTACCAGGGGCCCTCTCCTAATTTTGGTAGAACATCTCACATGCTTGGCACCTGCGAGCAGATTTCTCAGTACCAAGCCTGGGTGTTGTTGGACCGAATGCTGAGTTGGGGATGGGGGGTCTGGGATAGTATCACTCTCTGCCACCCACTGACGAGTGTGTTTGGGTGAACCGTGGGGCCCTCCTGGACAAACTCACTGTCTGTAAAGTATCCATCCTGATGGCACTCCCCAAGTACGCATCTCAACAAGGTTCTGTGAATTCCAAGAGAAATGAGGAGGGAGAGAGGCCCGTAAAGCAGAGAGGCTGTATGGTTGCTGCCGTTCCCAGGCCTGCCGTCTCCAAGGACAAAGCATATGGGGTCTGAGATGCTGCCACCCAGGTATTTCACAGGCCACTGGGTTATGCAGAGTGGGCGGTGTTTCTGGAACAGTTTTCACATAGGTTTTCCTGATCTGCTCACATCAGGCAGGCAGCTACTTGGTCAGTGAGAAGGGCAACATTGATCCTGAGGTTAATGCTCACTCTATTATAAACTTAGGCACATTTAGCAATTACAGGTACTATTTATTGGATCTTGAGTGTGGGGCTGATATGGTGCCAAGCACTTGACATAGATATTTCATAACTGGGCTGCTGTAGGAACAATTCTAGGTCCATGTGAATGTCATTTGGAATTGTGTAGTGCACAGCCTGCTTGACTGTTCGTGGAAGTCCTGCTTATGTAAACAACATGAGATATACTTGCATGGACTTCTTGAGTCATCTTAGTTTTTTCTAACCTGTGGCAAAAATATGAGATTTAAAGAAATTAAGTAACATTTTCACAGCAAAAAAGCTAACTAACGGGTTGTAAAGTCAGAATTCTAAAGACTACGTTTTTATCATTACACGTTAGGTTGTTTCATGGGTTTAACGGGATTTGCAATGTCTTCCAGCTAAAGGTCACGGGGCGCACACCCGCGGTCGAATAAGTTTGCTTACTCCTTGCGGCGAGGGACAACACATACCATGAAGACTTTATTGTAGGATTTGGGGGAAGGCCTCAGAGCTTTGCTAAGCATTGAATGCTCTTAGGAAGCAGAGAAGGGTGTTTAATTCCTGTGGATAGTCAGGCAGACTAAAGCCACAACAGCCACTCCTGTTAGCCAGGAAAGGGGACGCGTGGGGTTTTGTGACTTGGGCAGTGTTCTCCATCTGTGTTCAGACATGATGACGAGGGGATCTTGTGAGGCCACTCCTCCTGGTCACAGAGTGGCCTTGTCTACTGTTGGCATTCTGAGAGATTGTTCCTGCTTTCCAGGAGAATATGAAGGGCCGGCTGTGAGTGGCGGGCCACCTCCCAGAGCTTTTCTCTTCTTCAGAATAAAAAGTGTGGACAGCGACAGGTGCAGGCCAGCGTGTGAAGCCCTGTTGCTCAAAACCAAGGGCAAATATTTTGTGATGAAAGAAAGTGGCAGAACACCGCGTCGTAGCTGACTGTGAGTGACTGCCCCTGCAGCCTTGTGTCGCATCACAGCCAACACGTGTCCTCTCCAAGTACAATTGCCAGGCCCCAGGGCAGACCTGGGATAAGTGCTGTTTCATCTTTTGAGTGATTCAAGTTGGCCTCAGTGGGGAGGACCTGGGTTTGAATGTCCCTTCCATAATGCACATGGAAGCATAAAGTCCATCATAACAGGGTTGAGAGGTGGGACCTTTGAGAGGTGACAGGTCACGGGGCTCTGCACCCAGCACAAAGGCTCTGGCCAGGTGCCGGAACCATGCTCTTGGACTTCCCAGCCTCCAGAACAGTGAGGTAAACTTTCATTGTTTTTAACTTACCAAGTCTCGGGTATTTTGTTAACAGCAGAAGAAAACGACCTAAGAGAAGAGAGAAGAACACAGTAGTTAAAAACATGTATGTTGAGCCATGCAGATGTGGTATCAAGGTCCACCTGTAACAGATGGGGCCTTTGCTGGATCAAGGAAGTGAATGGGAAGCTGCAGGGAGTTGGCTTTAGAGTGTCCAGTATCTACAACATTTGTGAAGGGCTGGGTGACAAGATGAGAACTCTGGCAAAGACTTTCTGGTGACAGGTGAGGGCGCACATCAAGAAAGACATGAAGACATCATCAAGAAAGACAAAATGCCTGCAGAATAAGCATGGGCCACCTGACCTGGGGGTTTCCCATTGCAGCAGGGGGGTTAGGATGAGATGGTGAGAAATTTCAGCTCTCAGTTTCTTTTCATAAATTAATTAATTTATTTTAATTAGGTACATATGACAGCAGAATGCATTTTGATTCATTCTACACAATTGCAGCACAACTTTTCATTTCTCTGGTTGTACACAATGTAGTGTCACACCATATGTGCTGTCATACATGTACCTAAGGTAATGATGTCCATCTCATCTCACCATCTTTCCTGCCCCATGGACCCCCCCAACCTTCTCTTTGCCCCATCAAAGTTCCCATGCCCCCCCCCCCATTATGAAACAACATCCATTTATCAGAGAGAGCATTTGGCCTTTGTTTTTTGGGGATTGGCTTACTTCACTTAGCATGATATTCTCCAACTCCATCCATTTACCTGCAAATACCATAATTTTATTCTCTTTTAATGCTGAGTAATATTCCATCATGTATCTATACCACAGTTTCTTGATCCATTCATCTATTGAAGGGCATCTAGGTTGCTTCCACAGTTTAGATGAGGTGGCCGATAATCCAAGGGCTTAATTTATCTGTGGCTTCAAGATGGTTTGTCTCAGGGAAGTGAAGGCAGGCAACCATGAACCCTAAAATAACTGAAGTGAAGGTTTCTGAAGTGTGGTAGTCACACAGAAAGATGTTTAGCTAGGACCACACTCTGAGATAGTCATCAGCCTGCCCCGTGCAGTACCAAATCCTGACTGCCATTGTGGGGAGTCGACTTGCTCTCAAGTATGATGGTAGTAGAGTTTTTTTTTTTTTTTAAATTCAAAACCTTAGAAAGATTTCAGAGACTCCATAGATTAAGTTAAGCAATGGGCATGTGACAGACTGGGAGAGGAAGATATTTACGATGTTTAAAACTTTGCATATCCAGGGCGTTGATATCTAGAATATAAAAGAGCTCTAGACAAATCAGTAAGAAACATACAGGAACCTCTAGAAAAATGGATAATTCAAAGAAAACACAACAATTCACAGAAAACCAAGTATGAGCTGGCTACAGGCCTGGGGAGATATTGCCAATAGTGGGTTCACTGCAGACTGAATTGACAAGATAGGACTCAGTGTGTATCAGTTGGATAAAAACGGTCAGTTGTGCATGAAGAGTGGACGGGCACGCAGGGAAGGAGCAACCATCTGAGGCAGCCCTTAGGGGTTGCTTGGGTCCAAGACCCAGGGAAACTGGGTACCATGTACTTTAAGATCCCAAAACCACTCCTGGGTGTTTACTGCAGAGAAACTTGTAGGTTTGTGGGGAATCTACATGAAAATGTGTGTGGAAGTGGGGAGACCCAGCTGTCCATCTCCAGTGGGTGGAGAAGTGGAGGGGGAGCTCTGTGGAGTCCCGTGCAGATCTGGAGGTGGTGGAATCATTGCATCCAGCTGCCTGGGTCATAAAACACAGGGCTGGTATGGGAAAAGAGCAGAGCCAGCTATAAAGCACAGTATTTATGTAAACTGAGCACACATATACACATATACACCTAAAGCTATATTTTTACGACGACACATACATATTTAAGAGGAGCTATCAAAGTCATTTCAGTGAGTCCCTGCAGGAGAGAGGGAAGGGCGTGAAGGCAGAGACAGGAATGAAAGAGAAAGTTGCACACCACCAGAGGGGCCACCTGGGCTGGAGGCTGAGTGTCTGCCCTGGAGGCTCCCCTTTCTCCAGTGGGAGATGGCGGGAGTTGATCCCTAGGGACGAACACGGGGAACAAATGACCGCATCCACATACTCCTCTGTTACCTTTAAGTAAAAATACGTATTTCACAAGCAACGTCAATGGATGTCAGCAGGCAGAACAGCACACTTTACATAATTCATGATTATGCTCAAGCAGGTCTGCCCAAGGCCTCGCGGGAACACGTTCCTCCTCCCAGTGGTCTATGTTCTGCCACCTCCTCCTCTGTGTCCCCGTTGTCCTTGGCTCGTTCTGAGCATGGGGTGGTTGCAGAGAGGGGTGACTGTCTGGTTTGAAATTGCTCAGGGCTCCATCTTTCTCTGTCACTCAGTTCTGAAGGAAGCTTCCTCCCCAATGTGCTCTGTGTTATGTCGGCCGCTGGATTTGCCGCATGTGGTTGGAGAGGTTGGTTCTTCTCAGCAGGTGGGGCTTCCCGGTTGACAGTGACCCACTGATGCCGTGGGAGGGGCGAACTCCTAATTTTCCTAGGAAGAGTCCCTGCTAAAGGGTCTGAAGGAATCTATTCCTAATTGTGCACATTTTCTTTAGACTCTAATTTCCTGTAGTCATTCTAAAATGCCGTTTCTGGTTATAGTGCTTTGAGATTTTACTGTTTGAAGTGCTTAACTTGTCATCCTTAAGTCGTTCCTGTCTGTTCTTCCTCTTGTAGATAGTGTACAATGTCCCTGTCTCCTAGGGCCTCAGCCACCTGCCGAGCGGGGACTGGTGAAGGAGAGCTGGGATGCTGAAGATTTGATTCTTGATCTATTCCACCAGCCTCTGAGCACTGTCCCCAGTGAGGATAGTTCAGTGGGAAGAGCATTAACTATGAGATCTCCAGTTAATTACTCCACCTGCCATTTGCTTATTAATACAGTTGGAAAACACACCATCTATGAAGGACCTGGGTGGGGGTCAGGGGTGACATGCTCGCCACGCCACACCCTGGCCAGCCCTGGACAGACACAGCTGTCACCATTGTAGACCTTTGCAGTTTGCTTTTCCTAACACCACCGAGTCAGCCCCATCTGCAGAATGATGCATTTCTTGATGAAACACAGAAAATACAATACCTGAGTCATTTTTCTCGCCCACGCAGCTGGTGTGTTTCTTTCCATGATTGTCTTTCTCATCTCCAGGGGAAAGGCCTATCATCCCGTGGGAGGTGGTGATTTGTTCCTGACTCAAGAAATAGCATCACTTGCCCCCGCCCAAGTTGACATCAAACTTTAATAACTTTGCCTCTGGGAGGAACATCTTAGTTGTGCGAAGGAGTCCCCTGCCACTGATCTTCATTGTCTCTCCAGCCCCCCAGCCTGGGATTCTGGCTTGACATAAGAGGTGATTGACATGCTCTCTGGACCGCTCCAAGGCTCCACCGTGGAGTTCACCTCCAGGGTCCACAGTGTCCCCGGAATCAGGTATTGGGACCATAACAACTAAGGACAACCAGACGCTGCTCTCTCAGTGGGAGGCACCATAGGAGTGCAATCCTTTGCATCCAGAACCCACTGGTTATGGGATACTTGCTGTGAATGACGGACCTGCCTTGATACGTCAGCATCACTCCAATCCCACAGTTCACAGGGAGTGCACGCCTGTTGTTGTGCATTCTATGGGTTTGGACAAGCATAGACTGATGTGGATCCCAGATTGTAGTGGCATCTTAGCGTAGTTTCACTGCCCTAAGTGTCCTCTGTGCTACCCCTACCCCTACCCGCTGCCCAGGAATCCCAGACTATCTTGATCTTTTTCTTATTTCCATAGTTTTGTCTTTTTAAGAATCTCATTTAGTTAGAATCATATAGTTTTTAACCTTTTTAGACTAGCTTCTTTTTCTTTTTTCTATAACTTTATTTTATTTAGGTAGTGCTGAGGATCCAGCCCAGTGACTCACACGGGCTAGGCACGCTCTACCACTGAGCCACAACCCCAGCCCCAGACTGGCTTCTTTCACTTAAGATTCCTCCTATCTTTTGTGTCTTGAGAGATCATTTCCTTTCAGCACTGAGTATTGGTCTGTGGTCTGGATGCCCCAGTGTGTGTTCATCTCTTCCCCTTCTGCAGAGGTCTTGGTTGCTTCCAAGCATTGGCAGTTATGAGTAAAGCTGCTATGAATACCTTGTGCAGGGTTTTGTTTGGACACATTTCCAACTTCTCTAGGGAACTACCAAGGAGAGTGATTGCTGGTTCCTAGGGTTTAGTTTTTGTAAGAAAACCTCCAAAATATCTTCCACAGTGGCTGTACCATTTTGCATCCCCACAAGCAATGAGTAAGAGTTCCTGTGGCTCCACATGTGCATCAGCATTTGATGGTGTTAGAGTTCCAAAACCATCCAATGGACATATAGCAGAATATCATTATCATCTCTTTTGCATTTTCCTTGTGGCATATAATGTGGAGAATATTTTCTTATGTACTATGATGTTTGTGTCTTCCCCAAATTCAAATGTCAAAACCTAATCAGCATGGTGATACGGTTAGGAGGCTGGGTCTTTGAAAGCTGATTCGATCATAAGGGCTCCTGATGGTATCTGTGATCACATAAAATAGCCCAGAGGAAGCTCATTTGCTCCCTTCCACCACAAAGGCACAGTAAGAAGACATCATCATGAACCAGAAAGCAGAGTTTCACTAGATATAGAATCTGCCAGCACCTTCAGCTTGGATTCACCAACCTCTGAACTGTGAGAAGTGAATTTCCTTTGTTTATAACAAGTCAACCTGTCTTAGGTAATTTGCTATATCAGCACCAACAAACCATGATAATGTTTATTTGCCATTTGCATATTTTTCTTGGTGAAGTGACTTGTAATATTTTTTATTTTGTTCTTCCTTTTTCCTAACTAAATTTGTGAGCTTTGTTATATTCAAGGTATATGGCATGTCAGAGGGAAGCAGATTTATGTTCTTGGCCTGCCCTGAGCAACCTCTTTGGGTCTGTATTGTTGACCTCCCTCTGCAAGTGGAGCCTCGCCAACCCCGCAGGGAGAGTCCTCCCCAGCACAATCCCCATGGTGGTACTACAGAACACCCCTGAAACAGGAAACAAGGACTTACGGGCACCCTATTCCCTCACAGACACAGATATGATGCTAATGGCCTGCTGCTTGGTTCAGACTGCTATGAACTCCAGTTTGCAATTTCTCAGAACATGGGGAGAGGGACTTGTGCAGAGGAAGGGACCCACTGGTAGGAAGTGTGGCTGTAGTGACCTGTTCCAAGACCAAGGAATGCCGCAGTCCGGCTGCAGCAAAATAACCGGGGGGTGACAAAGAACTTGTGTACTTGATACAGCAGGAGTGGGAGCCATTTATTGCAGGACATGAGCAGTATTTATACATTCCACACAGCTTATCTAATTAGCATAAACTAGATACATCAGTCAACCAATAAGGAATCTCTACACTTAATGGCTCTCTTTTGTTACTTTTCAAACCACTCCCTCTGGCATTTTGCCAGGCACCATCCAGACTTGTTTACGAACTCTAACATTCCCCTGGCAAAATGCCAGGTGTTATTTTTGACTTGTTTACAGACTCTAACAAAGGAACACTGCAGGAAACCCAGAGGAGAAAATCCACATGCAGGTAACTGGCCCATCAGTTCAATGGGGAATTCACTGTGACTGTTCTGAGTAAGCATTCTGAAGGTTTATGCGTCTTTAATAAACCCATCCCCCAGCTTCCTGAGAAAAGTCTTTGGATTTTATCCAACTTATAAAACTTTGCTGACTATGCAAAAACGTAGTAACATATGCAAATTGGTTGCCTTGCCTTTTTAACAGGCCACTGTAGTCATTAGGTGCTGTTGGAAGATGAGCCTGCAATTGAGGGGGAGACTCCCTCCAGCCACCAGCTTAATTAACATGGAAGGCTACAGCTTCCTCCATTTGCTAATGTGTAGTGCTGCTTCCTCCCATGAAAGCTCAGGGGCCTGGGCTTCAAGGGCAAGAAGGTGATCCTGAGCAGGCAGTGGGTAAGGTGACATCTCTGTCATGTGGGTAAGGTGACATCACTGTGGCAGTCCCTCTGACCTGGGCACCTGCCTCCTTGTGGGCCTGACACTTCTGACTTTGTGCTTCCCAACACGACCCTGGGTCTCTGGAGTCCCTGCCCTGGTTTCCTGATCCGGAGTCTCTCTGCTCTGGAAGGGTCAGCCCTGGTGGTGTGACCATCAGCTCCAGATCCCAGCATGATGAGATGCCGTCACAGGAGTGCCACGGAACACTCACAGCTGACCTTGGCAGGGTGCATATCCCTGTAGGACAGGGCCTGCGCCCACAGTAAGCTAACACTGGCCACTGCTGGGCTCCTCTCTGCTGCCTCTGGTCTGAGAACCTCGGGCCTCCTCCCTGTGCTGCCCATGGAGCATCTGGGCCTCTACGTCTCCTCTGTCTTCACCTGTCATGCTTTCCTTCCTGCACCTCTTGATAAATGATTGAAAGCCCACATCTTGCCCAGGCTGAAGGCTAAGCGCAGGTGTCGGTACTTCAGTGGAACCTCTGTCGACCACCACAGAGCTGAGTGATCGTATCCTTCCTGGCTGTGAGGTCCTCAGTGGCTGCCATCAGTTCATCCGTTATCTCAGGCCACACAGACCCAGCCTCTGCTCCGTCAGGTGCTCTCAGGGCACAGGCAGGTAAAATGGGTGACCTCGCCAGCCAATGGTGAGAGACGACCAGCCACACAGAAGAGAGGTAAGGTTGCATAATGATAAGTGCTGTTAAAAACAGAAGAGCAGGAGATAGCGTGACAGAGGGACCACCGAGGACGTCTCAGAAGAGGTAGCATTTTAACTGAGACTAGACAAAAAGGGCACTCTGTGGGAAGGCCTGGGGGCCGAGAAGGAAGTGAGCCTGTTTGCTGGGTGAAGGCGGGGCTGTGGTTGGGACCAGAGTAGCAGTGGAGGCACCAGCTTGGGGGCTGCTGTGGACACCGTCCAGGCTGGGGATCGAATGCAGGGCCTTGTGCCTGCGTGGCAAATGTTCCACCAACTGAGCTATGTCCCCAGCCGTGGGATGCCTTATTGAGTCATTTCAGAGGCAAGAAGTGGTGATGGCAGGTTAGACGTGGAGAAGAAGGGGGGAGGAATCAGGGGTGACTCCCAGGGTGGAGCTCAACTGGGGCAAGAAGATCAGGGTTCTGTTTGGCCTCGGTGGTGGACATCCGTCATTCTTACCAGCCACTGGGCACTACTGGACAGCCTTCCTGGGCTGGAGAATGTGCCCTACTTTGGAATCTGCATTGTCAAAGGTGGAGTCAGGCTCTTGCTCCTCCAGTAGCCCTATGTTTGGGGTGTGGTCTGTGACCTGGGCTCACTCAGGCACCTTGTGAAGCTCCAGGCTGCCCCCACCTGGCCGTACAGGCGGCAGCCCCACCCGGTCTCCAGAGGCAGCAAAGCCCGAGCTCTGGCATCTGTACCGAGGACGTAGTGGCACCTCTCCCTGGAGCAGTTCCACAGTGGGATCTGGGTAGTCCCTGGCTTTAGCCTGATTCAGTCTGATTATCTTGTCCTCCTGGGAACCTTGCAGGTTACTCAGACCCTTCAAATATCGTATCTGCCTAAAGTTTACAAGATTCAATTTTGCCCATTTCCATCCCCAGTACTTCCCCTTTCCCTCTACTCCTCCCTCCCTGTGATCCACATTTTCTACTCTACTGGCCTCCCTTCTATTAATATATTTTTAATTGGTGCATTGCAATTATACATAAAGGTAGGCTTCATTGTGACCTAGTCATACAGGCCTATAGCATTATTTGGTTGTGTTCATTCCCCAGGGACTTTTCTTCCCTGCCTCTCAACCCACTTCCCCTGCTGTACTGCTGAGATGCTGGGGAGACATCATAGTCTATGGGGAACTGTGCCCACGGAGACCCTCTTTCAAGAAGGGACTTGCTATCCAGCTATGGAGAAGGCAGACAGCAGCGTCACCAGGGGTTGACAGCCTCAGGGTCTGCCTGAGTGGCAGAGGACATCGCTTGCCAAGTGCAGCCCACGTCACGTCACGTGACTGAGTGTGGTGGACACTGACAGGCAGTGCTAGCTCCAGAGCTCCTGCTGAGGTGACCAGGGGGAACCGGGATGAAGTTCAGCTCTTTCCTTGAATCCCTCCTCTCTCCTCCTTCCCTAATTTCTACTAAATATCGGACACCCCAAACTGCACTTCAGTGTGTGCCTCTGTAGACTCCTCCAGTGGAGAGCTGAAGTCAGGGCACAGGTGTGGTCTAGAGATGTCGTTGGTGAACAGTGAGTGCAGCCGTCAGAGTGGCTGCTTTTGTGAGGGACCAAGGATGGAGAGGAGAAGCAGCCTAGGAGGGAATTTTGGTCAACTCCAACTTCTAGATGTAAGACAGGATAAACCAAAAAACTACCCAGAAAGGCAGGGATGGGATGGGCCCCAAAAGAGAAGAGAAGAAGGTGGCGAACCCCACACAGGGCTGCTGAGTCCCAGCTAGGCTGAGGCTCAAAGCATAGCTCTGCGGTGTCACTGGCAACCTGGGTGGTTTGCTGGGCTGTCAGGGCAGAAGCCAAGTTTCGGTGAGCTGTGAGGTGGGTGAGAGGTGAAGACAGACAGTGAAGGCAGACATCGCTTTTCAGAAGTGGGGCTGAGAGAAGGTGAGAAGATACAGGGCTGTAATCAATTGAAAGGGGACGTCAGCCCAGGATTTTTAAAAACAGGACTGAGCATGACCATGGAGAACCTGGCAGAGGAGAATGGGTTAGAAGGCTGGAAACCAAAGAGAGGAAATGGGTTCCAGGACATAGACAGACTGGACCAGAACCAGGAAAACGGAAGCTGGCTTCAGCGGTGTTCAGGAGGGACAGAGGGGGATAGGGAGCAGGTCTTGAAGCAAAAGATGGGCAGCTCTCAAGAACTGTGCTTTGGTGGCTCCAGAGTTCTCTGTGAGGCTGGAGTTGAGGGTGAACTGCTGAGAGTCAGGGACATTTTCAGGGGTGGTGGTTTGGTCAAAGAGAAGGGAGAAGGTTTGAGATAGTCACCAAGGTCAGTGGGAAAAAGGGGACCCAAGGCAGGTAGTAGTAGGGTGCAGAACATGTTGGGAGCCGGGGAATTCTGAATATAGCCTTGTTAGCCCGTCTCGATGTCATTTTGGTGTTTTTATAACTTTAGGGCACAATGTCATTTTTTCCCCCTCCTGATCATCTTAGAGGAGCACAGAAAGCTGAGGTAAAAGTGCTTTTCCATAGAAGTCAATGTTCTAAATATGTAAAACTATGATTTCAATTTCCATGATTTCTTTAGCTATTTCTCTGATGAATTCTTAATAACAAATATTTTATCTGATCTGCAGAGTAAGTTGCAATGTATGAAAAACCTTGACCTTACCTTTTCTTGTTTAATCCTCTACCATACTTCTAAGGTAGATGATATTATTTGCTGTTTGAGGACAGCAGATGTCTGCAAGGTTCCCGGAATGATCAAGGTCATGCTGTTGGTCAGGGTCAAGACGGGGACACGGGCTCAGCTCTTCTCTGTTCAGTCTGTGGTCATTCTATTGTCAGGGTGTATCTCCCTGGGTTTCAGACACAAACTAGATTTGGGTTCATTTTTATTGATTAGCTTAATTAGTCAGAGATAATTTAATTGTTTTTGTTTTGTTTTGTTTCATTTGTTTAGCATGTTCTCCTGAGTTTGAGTTTCTAATCCATTATCATGATAAGTTCTTTTTCCTGGCATCCTGAATAGCGACAGGCTTGGAGTCATAAAGGAAGTAGCTGACTTAGAATTGTGAGCGTTCAGACCCCTCTCCATGAAGGCTTTCCTGTCTGTGCTTTGCCTGAGTTATGGCTACAGTAATGGGGAGATTGGCACAGCTTCAACAGCTATGAAATCTCTTCAATTACAGCTGCCTGAAGATTACTTAAAGTCTCAAATGCTTGATGCATTGAGATGAGGCTGTGGAGAAGGGAGACGGGTCATGCGAATGCTTGTCTATGCAGAGAAGAGACCCTTCATTGTGCACAGAATCTTCAAGAATAGTCAAAGTTACTCTGAAAGCAGCCAAGTAAGTAAAAATGGAATTGAAACTTGAGTGGTATGTTTCACCATGTTTTTGTTGTCATTAAGGTGAGGTTGATTTCAAAACACAAAAAGTCAGCCAATAGAGTAATTAGTTCATTCATTTCTTCAACACATATTTACAGAACATCATTTATTCAATATACACATGGTAACGTACTGTGTTGGGTGTTAGAGGTGAAAAGTGAATAAGGCCTCATCTCCTTGTCAAGGGCAGGGGTTTCTAGTGGGCAAGATTCACCTGCACACGGCTAATCATAGCATTGGTGGAAGGTAAGATGCAGCAGCAGCCGTCAGGTTGTTGGCCTGAGCATACCCTCCGTGGGTGGACTGAAAGGGTGTGCATTGAATTCCTCTGGGTGTGGCTGGGGGAGGCCTTTTGCTCTTTCTCTGGAAATCTTCATTTAAATAATGACACATTTCAACCATAGGAAAAACAGGACAGGGGCTGGGGATGTGGCTCAAGCGGTAGCGCGCTCGCCTGGCATGCGTGCGGCCCGGGTTCGATCCTCAGCACCACATACAAACAAAGATGTTGTGTCCACCGGAAAAAAAAAAACTAAACAATAAATATTAAAATTCTCTCTCTCTAAAAAAAAAAAAGAAAGAAAAAAGAAAAAACAGGACAAATACTGTGTGGTTCCACTTGTCTGAGGCACTCAAACTCACAGAGACAGACAGGAGAATAATGGAGGGTTCCAGGGGAGTGGGGAATGGAGAGGTAGAGCTCTGTGGTGTGAGTTTCAGTTTTGTGAGACGAAGCATGTTGTGGATGGTGAGGAGACGGCGGCAACACGACTGTGTGGGGTGACACTGAATTGCACACTTCCAAGTCGTTAAAGTGATGAATTTTATATCACGTGCATTTTACCAGAATTAAAATAATAAAACTGAGGCCAAGAAACTAGTAAAAGAGATGACTCTGTTCCTTCCATGGAATATGTATACAGATGCCATGGCTTGTCATATATCATTTAGTTTTCCCTCATTCAAAAAATGTTGAAATATAACTAATGCCCCGTTTCTCCTGGCCTCAGAACTTCCTCCTGTTTTCTTCAGCTGTGGGTACTGTCCTGAAGTTAGGGGGTCTCATTCCTGTGCCTTTTTACCTTTATCAATGCCTCCCTTCCAGCAAACACCAGAAACACCCTTACAGTTGGCCGCCCTCCGTGGAGAAGCCTGGGCGGCTGGGCACCCCGTGGCGGTGCAGAGCTCAGGCTCCCCTGCAGGTTGGTCCCGGCCGAGGTGGGCGTAATTCTATGGTGAGCTATCTCAGCAGATCTCATCTAGAAGGAGGGAAGCCTAGAGCCACCCCAAAGTTGTGATTTTGTAAAGAAACAACAGTCATTCGTATTAGCCAGGATAGAAGGATATTTGGCCATTTTTGTGGTTTGGAAAATGTGCACATCCTTGTTCATGTTCTGATATAATGATGGAGTGGTTGTGCCCACCATGTTTTGTTTTGGTCCACTGTGGTCATGGAACGGCCTTGATTGGCACTGATGGCCTGTGCAGGTGAACAGAACTGGCAGTGAGTGGCAGGCCAGCTCGTGGCTACCAGAGGCCATTGTCAGCACGTATGTGTGCGCCACGGTTTGGGGGGTCTTATTTGAATGGGTGAAAATACACCGCGTATATCATTCTGTGGCTTTTTAAACTTAATTTCATAGTATGAGATTAACCCTGGTTGATGATGCTAGCAGATCCGGTTCATGTCCTTTGTATGCTGTTTTTTATTCCACTGAAGGATGGTTAGGTTGCTCCTTTTCTTGTTAAGAATCATGCCGATAACCTAACACGGAGATATCTAAATGTCATTTCTGCCAGGAGAGAAGCCAGGTGCCAACGGAAGTGCCCAACAACGTGACAGTCATAAAGCCAGCTTGAAGGGGCTCCTGCTGGTAACATCTGGGACACTTTGAGCAATAAAATAGTAATGATGGGAGCTGGGGTTGTGGCTCAGTGGTAGAGCACTTGCCTAGCACACGTGAGGCATTGGGTTCGATCCTCAGCACCACATAAAAATAAATAAATAATAAAGTTAAAAAAATAATAATGATGGTAATGGGTTATAATCCATAAAGTGAAATAACTATCCCTGGGTTCATATTGCTCTAAATAATAACTGACTATCATTGAGTACTTGCACAGGTTGCAAATATTGCCACTTTACTCTGGTGACTGCAATTATGCCAATGCAATTTGGTTTTTATGTGGTTATCTTTACTAAACTTTTCCTTTATACTGTATTTTTATGATGCAACTAAGAAATAATTTTCTATCCAAATAACATAAAGTTATTTTCCTATAGAAGTTTTAAAAATTTTTCTTTACATTTATATCTCAAATAAATCTGCAATTTTTGGCTTATGGTGTGAAGAAGGGCACCTAATCCACAAAGATAACCCCTCTCACAGCATGATGTAATGCCTTTGCTTTGGTGAACAACATTCAGTTTCTAGATACTTTACTCTGGTTTAATGATACATTTGCCTGCCAATCCATTTAAGTATTATACTTTTCTTTATTCAGACCTGATCTCTGGTTAGTCAAGTTCCATCACCAACATTTTTCTTTTGTTTGCTTTTTTTTTTTTTTTTTTTGATACTGGGGATTGAACCCAGAGATGCTCTATCACTGAGCCACATCCCAGACCTTTTTATTTTTTATTTGGAACAGGGTCTCACTAAATTATCCAGACTGTCCTGAATTTGTGATCCTCCAGCCTCAGCCTCCCTGGGCAGAATTACACCACTGTACCTTGAATAGTTGGCCCTTTTGAGCTCATTATTCTGCCATATGAATTTAAGTTCTTGGAAAAGCTTATTGGCATTTTGATTGCAATTGCATTAATGTGTAGTTTCAATGATCAAAAGATCAAGTGTTTTCATTGGAATCTCTCTCCATTCATTTGTATCTTTTTATATTTATTAATTCTACACCTTTCTCCACAATGTTCCATATATATTTGGTTAGCTCTATACCCAGGTATTTACATTAGCTGGGAATTGTCTGACTGAAAGACGCCTTTGTTCCAGTGTCTTAAACAAATTTCAGTCTTTTCAAAAGAGGCCCAGAAGTGGACCCTTGCAGTTGTTTCTATGACTCCAAATGCCAAGGTCGATGATTCTGTGATTCTCAATCTCTTTCCTTCAGGTCCCAGGTGGTTTCTGGAGCTTCTCCTGTAGTGCCTGATTCCAAGTGCCTGGGAGGAGGAAATGCAGATGACAAAGAAGGCTGTCTTGGGAGCTCCTATCCGACATTTGTTGCTTACATCTAATTGACATCCAAGGACCATGAATGAAATCAGAGTTATCTTGCTAAGAAAAGAAAGCACAAATATGGAGCTGCAAATAGTAGTTGTGCCCTAAGACTTTTTGCTACTATTTTGAATATGTTTTATAAACTAAAAATCTCAGTCACTTATTGGTCTACACAGTGACAATTTCATTTAAAAAATTAAAATGTAATTTACATGTAGGAAAATGTACCTCGTACATTTCTGCAAGTTTTGACAAATACAGGAGATTGTTATTTAGTTTGAGGAACACAACAGACAGAGTGAAAAACAGTATTATAGGATGTGGTCAGAGGAGTAAGCTGGACCTTCCTCTTAAGGGACATTTTAGGTGATGGTAATGAGTCTATATATTAGTGTAAATGCAGTAGGAAGCCCCTGGAGAGTTTTAAGTGGGGGGTGATGTGATACTACAATTTTCACTCTGAGTTTTCTCTAGAGAATGAATTCCACTTGCAACAAGGAAGAGAGGATCCCTGAGGCTCTTGCGCTGTCTGGCAAATGCTCATGGACAGGGAACCATAGGTGGCAATGGAGATGGGGTTCAGGCAGGTTCCCTGTGTGCTCTGGAGCCCCCAGGACTTGCTCTTGGATTTTCATCTTTATTCCTCTTGCTTGGATGTGATTCCCTCTGGAATCAGATGTTCAGAATAATCACTGTAATTTGTGAATTTCTGTGCATACATACACTCTTCTAATTTGGCAAAGCTGTTATTTTTTCCCATTTCCCATCAGTGGGCACAAGTGTGATTCACAAGCTGTATGATATAATTAGTTTTCTGGATTAGAGGAAAAAAAAGGAAGGAAATATTCTGTTTAACAAAGAATTTGAGCATGTTCGTGTGATCTGGCTTAACATTAGCATTTAAAAGGAGGTTAAGAAAACTACTGGATGGAGGTCACATCCCAGGAGTTTTGAGAACGTTTGGTCTTCAGAATCTCTTCCATAAATTGCCTCGTATCTATTAATGTTGTTCCTTAAAAATATTTTTCATGCTAACCTTCCTGAGAGGGATGGCATCTTAACCCCTCAGCACTGTATCATACATTTCTTCAATAATTTACTTTCCCTTTCAAATCACTCCTGAACCCCTATAGGAGAGGTGGGTATTTAAATATCAGTTTCATTAGCAAAGTTCTCAATAGGTGAGAAAGAACCGAATCTCTTACAAAGGAATAAATGAACAAAAAGATGAATTAATTCAACAAATAGACGAAATAAAGGCCTGTAGTCCTGGATCCCTAGCCACCTGATCTGCAAAGGATTTGGTAGAGTTGCAACGAAACAAAACAAAACAAACAAACAAACCACGCCATAAGACAGTGATAGACTCAGCAAGGAAACAGGGATGTCAGGAAAATAAAAAGGGAAAATGGAAAGTCAGGGTCACATTAAAACAGGGAACATAACTTGGAACCACAAAGGACTGTACAGAAGCTCATTGCTCAGTTCTCCCGATCAGTACAGGGCTCCTGTTTGGACCTCTGTGGGGTTCACTCTGACACTGACGCTTGCCTGGGTTTGCAGTGCCCCTGCTCTGTGACTCCTAGGGACCCAGCCCAAGTGCCATCAGGGCCAGTGTGCCAGTGGGGCAGGGAGCAGGCCTTTCCACATGTTTGGTGCCCCCAGTCGTCCTCTGGGCAAGCCCGCAGGCTGGAGTTCCAGTGTGTGGATTCAAGTTTTTCAAGCCAGAAATGTCATAGTTGAAGGTCAAGCTCCACAGCAGAACTTCCCAAACTCTTGTACCTTGGAACATTTTTCCAAATGACACTAATCCATATTTTGAAAAACAAAGGCCCTGTGGTCACGCATGAAATGTTGTGTTAAACACACATGAATCAGAGCTTGTCTGGTGTTCGAGAACAGTCTTGAGGCAGACGTGGATGACTTTAACACCCAACTGCTCCCACAATACAGCCTCATAAAATCCCCAGCTCCCAAACAATTCTGTGAGAACCCAGGGGTTTCTGAGCAGTTCTGGAGGGCTTCATGGTGACGTCTGCTGGTACAGTTGCACGTTCCTTCACTATCCCTGTGTCTGGGTTGACCCCTGCCTGCTCTCTGCCTTCCTCCAGGGCTCAGCAGTCACTTGCCATCAAGTATGGTCTTGTGACACTTCACACACTCTGTCACCTTTGTCAAACTTTGCACTGTGTTGTAGGGCTTCTCAGACCTGCCTTGGTCGGTTGGGCACATGGACTCGATGTGCATTTCGGCTATTTTAGATGAAGAGAGGAAGGTGGAAGCCTTGTTTAGTTCTTCAGCTAAGCCGCAGGCCTCAGGGCAGCTCACCAAAAAGCCCTGCGTTTGAGAGGTGGACTGCAGAGTGCCTGCTTAGCTATAATAAAGTGGAACTTTGTCTTCCTCTTGTTGATCCTTTTATAGGAGACCCACGGAACCAGGTCCCCGTTTTGAGTGACTAGCATCTGGTGTTCACACCAATTATCACTCTTGTACAATAAAGAAAACTTGCAAACCCAAGGGGAAGGAATACATTTTTTTAAAGCATATAATTGAGAAAACTGATTGCAACAGAATCGCCTGACTTACATTAAACTGACATTGAATGCATCAATGTGAATTAAAGAAATTACTGTGAAAAATGAAACCATAAATATATAATAAGGAAAGATAAGTGGGTACTTATTTATTTTTTAACATTTTCTGCTTAAAAACAGTAAGGAAAATAAAAAGGGAAAGATCAGTACATTTGAACATACTACAAAATACCCCCAAACACTTGTAAATCATAATAGTAAATTCACATGACAGAGTCTATGTTTGTAGATAAGAGCTGACAAACTCATTGAATGATTATTTTCCAATATCTATCAAAATGTAAAATGTACCAACCCTTTGATCCAGCAATTCAATTGTGATTAATTGATTGCACATGTATATTTGTAATGTATAACAAGGATTTGTGACTCTTTAAATCAAGATTATAATATCATCTTGCTAATTTTATAATGTATTTAGATTTAACATGTAGGAAAAGAACAGTATGGAGGGTGGGGGAAAAAGAATAGGGAGACCTCATAATTGCCAAGTTTATACATTTTATGTGAACATCTACAATAGTAACTCAAAGTAGATTATGAAAACCCAAGAATTATATTTTAATTTCTAGAGCAATAATGCAATAATTTCTGCTCACAATAATGTAATTCAGGTAAGAAGAATTTAAAAATCAATGGATAATTTCAAGTTAACTCTTGACCTTCAATAATAGGAATAATAAGTATTTATTGGGCACTTTCTATATGCTATTATCATTTTGTCTTCAAAGAATCCTATGAAGTAGACTACTATATTTTTTTCATCTTACAAGTGGATAAAGTAAGATTCTGAGAAATAAATATGGACATCGGTAACAGGGTAAGCCAGGGAGCTGTGAGACAGTAAGTAACCCCCTTCCCTGCAGTTTCGTTTTCCAAGGTATCAGTGTGTACAGGGCTTGACATGACCCATGGCTTCAGTCCACGGGGTCCTTGGATAGAGGGCAAGTACTGTCACAGGAAAATAGTCTTGTCTATTTAACTAGACGTTTCAAGCTTTTGATTTTTTTTTTTGGTGAAGATCCATTTATATTTCTGTCTGTTATTATTTGCTTTTAGACTGAAAAACATCTCTTAGTATTTCTTGTAGTACAAGTCTGCTTCCTAGATCTTTTTTTTTAAAAAAAATATTTATTTTTTACTTTTAGGTGGGCACAATCTTTTATTTTATTTTTATGTGGCCCTGAGGATCGAACCCAGTGCCTCATGCATGCTAGGTGAGTGCTCTACCACTGAGGCAAAACCCCAGTCCCTTCTTTCTAGATCTTTATGGATCCAATTTTTGTGTATATTCTTAAATTTCCTTTCAGAGTTGTAAAGTGTTTGTTTCTGGAATCCCGTGGAAGATCCTGGTTGAAGTATCACACTGTGTTACTTGGGTAGTTTCTATGTAAACTAGGGAGATGGATTAACAAGACTTGGTGGTGGAATATGGCAATGAAGTTAATAAGAGAAGAAGAAAGATGGCGAAGATGACCCTGTTTTATTGCTTGGGCAATAAAAGTGTGTGTGGTGCTGTTTGAGAGCAAAGAGTAGCAAAACAGCCAGTTTGAGGGGGAAATGGAGTGGGGCTGAGAGGAGGTGCTGAGTTTGGCTCTGGATGTGTGGGAGTGGCAATCCTGTGTCCAGGAAGTAGATGGATAAGTAAGTCTGGAGTGTAGACGGACGTGTAGACCTGTGGCCGTCAGCAGGTGGGGATAACTGAAGTGAGGAGATTGCTGGAGGTCCTTCAAGAAGAATGTGTAGGCTGAGAATCAGTCCCAGGGCAATCCTTCGCATCAGGAGCATTAGTCGTGCAGTGCAGAGAGAGCGGATTTCAGTGAGATAACAGGTGAATGGAGGGCAAAAGTGAAACAGAGTGTAGGCGGGCTTTTTTAAGAAGCTTGTGAAGAGAGGACTGAAGAGGTTATTTATTTATTCGTTTATCCGGTATGTGTGAGATCTGAGCATGTTTCCTGCATGTCGACAGGAAGAAGTCAAGAGAGGGAGAGACTGAAGGATGCTTGATAAAGGGGAGAGAGGAGATGTGCAGGTGGAGGGAGGTGGAGGGACGAATGCTAGGAGAGGAGCACTCCTGCATTAATGATGCAAGGGAGAGAGAAGGGAAATTGCATGGAAATGGAAGGAGACCCTCAGAGTTATACAAAAGTACATACAAGAGGAAGTGAGGGGAAAGGGAAAAATAATACAAGGGGGACAAATGAATGTCAGTAGAGGGGGCCGTAGGCACCCTTACATTTGTCCTTTTAAGGCGATGCTCTAGTTCCTCTATTTCCCTCTCTAGTCCCTCCTCTTCCTCAGAGAGGGAACTGAGGTCCTCAGGATCATTTTTGGACTTAGAAATCTGGAGGCGTTTCCTGCCCCCCGAGCCCGAGTCCTCAAGAGGGCCCTCATCCTTTAAGGATTCTGCCATTTGCTCTTCCTGGACCTGATTGAGGGCCTGTTCACATTCAGCTAATTGTTCTTTGATCTTCACTTTGTCTGTCAATAAAGCATCCTTCACTAATCTCCATAAGGAAAAGGTGGCAATCGGGACACTGTCCGAGCCCCGGTCCCTCAATAATTTCTGAAGGTCATGTCTCACAAGGTCCCAGTCACTATTATTAAGAAATCCTCCTGTCAGAAACCAAGGACAAGCCTGGGCAATAACTTCAACGAATTCGGTTGCAGTCTTAGTTTTTATACCTGTTCCTTGTGTATTTAACAGCTCTTTCAGTTCGTTGGCCAGACGAACCTNCAGAACACAGCAGACACTAGTATGGCAATATGTAAATCAACGGATGTGTAACTGATGTGATTCTGCAATCTGTATATGGGGTAAAAATGGGAGCTCATAACCCACTTGAATCAAAGTGTGAAATATGATATATCAAGAACTATGTAATGTTTTGAACAGCCAACAATAAAAAATTAAAAAAAAAAAGATGCAATAGGAAGAAGTGGGTGGGACTGGAGGCTGCTGGTGGCTGGTCAGCGTGCAGGTGAGGAGGGCCTTCCTGTCTAAGGGCTTCTGTTTTCTCAGTGGAGTGGAAGATGGATACTGAGAATGTAGGGGATGGATATCTGATGAGATTGTTTCATGAGAGCGGATAGGTTTTGAAATAGCCACGGGAGAGACTTAATGAGGGGATGAATTAGGAGAATGGAAGGATTTATGGTGGAACCAAATAGAAGATCCAGTGAATCTGTAGTTACATGGGTGGTCAACTCCTTGTTACCATGAAAACCAGGAGGGCAGTCAGCCTGACCCTATGCCCTGTCCCCGAATCCACATGGATCTGCCATCGCTTTCTCTCTCTTCTCCTTGAGAGTCCTCACCCCTGGTGATATTCCACAGCCACTTGTGGCCACCGGGTGTTGTCATTTTCTCAGTCATCTTGTTTCCCAAGTTTTCCTTTTGAGTTTTCTCTTGTCAACAGATGAATACAGTGTTATGCAGATCTTAGTGTAAACCTAGCTGGGAGAAGAAGATCTAAATGTTATTAGCTTCAGAACATCATTTAAGCAAAGCCATGGTTTGCAAGATACCTTTCTGTTTTGGGAACTATCCTGTGAGATCTGACAGCCAAAGCCTGGCGTGCTACCCAAGGGCTTCTGAAACTACAGCTGCTTCATTCAGGGTGTTTCATGTGGGTATTTTTAGTAGCTATTGATTTCTTGTAGAAACTGCATCGTGCTGCCCTGTTCATTTCATTCATGCGCTTTTGAAAGCAGTTTTTTGCTGAACCTTAAAAGGAAAAAATATATATATACCAGGAGGTTCTAACAGACATGAATATAGAGATCTATTAGAGTTTAATGGGAATTCCAAAGCATTTCCAGGAAAGGTCTGAACTCAGAGCCTACTCTTAGAGGGCAGGTGCCATCAGCTGGCCAGTGAATGGTTTTGGCACCTGGTCACAGGAAGGCAGAGCAGCAGAGGTCTCCAGCCTACAAGCTGAGGTTCTTAAGGGGCATCACAAAACCAAATTAGCCTAGATGCTAGTGGTGGAGCAGGGGAAGGTTATACTCACTAGGAGAGACCAAGGGCAATATCAAAGACAAAAGAATGCTGTCTGGTGAAAGTCTAATTGAATGACAAGAGCAGACCAGGGGACACAGGCATCTCTGTTACAGATACTTCACAGAAGAAGAAATAATATCCATCAACAAATACATGAAAAAATGTTCAATACCACTGGCAATTAGAGAAATGCAAATTAAAACTACACTGAGATTTCATCTCACTCCAGTCAGAATGGCAATTATCAAGAATACAAGTAGCAATAAATGTTGGTGAGGATGTGGGGGAAAAGGCACACTTATACATCATAGGTGGGACTGCAAATTGTACAACCACTCTGGAAGGTCTTATGGAGATTCCTCAGAAAACTTGGAATGAAACTGCCATTTGACCCACTTACCCAACTCCTCAGCATATACCCAAAGGACTTAAAATAGCATACTATAGTGACACAGCCACTTCAATGTTCATAGCAGCTCAATTCACAATAGCCAAGCTATGGAACCAACCTAAGTGCCCTTCAACAGATGAGTGGATAATGAAAATGTGGTATATATATACAATGGACTATTACTTAGCCATAAAGAAGAATGAAATTATGGCATTGGCCAGTAAATGGATGGAACTGGGGGCTATCATGCTAAGTGAAATAAGCCAATCTCCCAAAACAAAGGCCAAATGTTCTCACTGATATGTGGATGCTGAATCACAATGGTGGGGGTAGGGAGGAGTGGAGGTTCACCCCATTGGACTGAGGGAAATGGTGGGAGAGGTGAATCTGACATAACTTTCCTATGTTCATATATATTCATACATGACCAGTGTCACTCCACATCACAGCCACAAAAATGGGAAGTTACACTCCATTTATGTATAATATGTTAAAATAAATTCTACTAAATGTTTCTTCATGCATTTGTTCCTTCATTCATGGTGTCTTTAGCACTAGTCCCAGAAAAGAGGGAGGTTTTAGAAGCTGGCTGGGAGGGGATGGGACCTGTAAGTGCAGAAGAAGAAAAGTGCAAGTGTGGCATAAGGAGTGTGGTGAAGCCCCTGGCCCTGGAACGGGAGTAAGTTTTCTGTTCTTTGTTCCGCATGTGGAGGCGAGTACCACTGAAGTATGAATCAGCCTTGTGGGCTTCCTGTCAGCCCTGTGGGCTTCCTGTCTATCTGTCCTCCTGAGAGCCTGGGACAGATTGTACCTGTTGATTAGTTGGCCCAGCTGGGCCTGGCATGACCGACCTGTAAAACCTGACCTAGTTTGCCTAAGGCTGCTCGAGACCGCTTCCTGTAAAGTGTGTGTGTGTGTGTGCTTAACCCTGAGGGTGGGAGGATATATAATAGGGGGGTAGAAAAAATAAAAGTTGTCTCCTGGATGAAGAACCTTGGTGTCCTGTGTCCTTTAACCTCGCCGTCCCTCGCCGGACTCGGCTCCTTTGGCCGGACGAGGCAATTGGAGGTCCCACCGAGATCTGGAAAGCAGGGGTAAGCGGACGGGGCTCACCTTCTAAAGGGTAGAAGGGGGAGGATTGATCTACAAAAAAAAAAAAAAAAGGAAGGGGTACGTACCATGGGAAACTCAACAACAAAGGTTCGTCTGGCCAACAAACTAAAAAAGCTGTTAAATACACAAGAAACAGGTATAAAAACTAAGACTGCAACTAAATTCGTTGAAATTATTGCCCAGGCTTGTCCTTGGTTTCTGACAGGAGGATTTCTTAATAATAGTGACTAGGACCTTGTGAGACATGACCTTCAAAAATTATTGAGGGACCGGGGCTCGGACAGTGTCCCGATTGCCACCTTTTCCTTATGGAGATTAGTGAAGGATGCTTTATTGACAGACAAAGTAAAGATCAAAAAACAATTAGCTAAATGTGAACAGGCCCTCAATCAGGTCCAGAAAAAACAAATGGCAGAATCCTTAAAGGATGAGGGCCCTCTTGAGGACTCGGGCTCGGGGGGCAGGAAACGCCTCCAGATTTCTAAGTCCAAAAATGATCCTGAGGACCTCAGTTCCCTTAAGTCCCAGCCTGATCCCATTCCATCTCTGCAATCTCTGGTGCTATCATGCTAGTTCAAATCCCCACTCACTTGCAGGAAATCAGTCCCTCCCCAAATCTGGTTATTTCTGCAGCTCTGTGTCCTGCAGCAAATCTCTCAGACATCTGATCTTCACGCCTTGTCCACACGCTGCTTCGGAACCTCTGGTTGCCTCCTTCTCCCCTCCCCCCATCTCCCTGCCTCTGACTTTCTCACCCTCAGCCATGCAGAGGGCATAATGTGGTACCNAGCAACTTGTAGACTGATACAGCAGGAGTGGGAGCCGTTTATTGTAGGACAACAGAGGTATTTATACATTCCACACAGCTTATCTTAATTAACATAAACTGGATACAGCAGTCAACCAATAAGGAATCTCCACACTTAATTGCTCGCTGGCGTTACTTCACAAACCACTCCCTCTGGCAAAATGCCAGGCGCCATCCAGACTTGTTTATAGACTCTAATATTTCCCCCTTTTGTTTAATTTAAATAATGACCATAGTGGTTTTTACACAAACACCATAAATAATCTGCTACAAGCAGAAGGGGAGGATACAAAATGCCACAATACCAAGCCAATTGATGGCTCCATGCAAGAAGCCCTTGGAAAAATTATACCAGTAATGACACCGTTTGCAAAGATACCGAGTTACAATTTGTTGTAGATTACAGTTTGTTGTCTTAGTCCAGGTAAAGCAGTGTCTCAATAGATTAACTCACAGTCCAGGTAAATCACAGTCCAGGTAAGTTCTGCAGGCAGCTAGCTTAAATCACAGTCCAGGTAAGTTCTGCAGGCAGCTAGCTTGATTTGAAGTCTCGTCTAGTTCTCAGCAACACTGGAAATTCTTCCACCCTCGTTTTCATCGGCACTGGGACGAAGGCAGGAACTCCGGATGCTGGCTAAAGAAAATCCTGTAGCATTCCATTAAGAAAACAACCTTCTGAACAATTTAGTACATGATCTCAAGGTTTTTTACATTTGAAATAAGCCTTAATGGTGCTCATTATTTATCAGCCTCCAGGTGTGGGAGAACCATTGTAGTTACTGGCCTTGGAAATGATCAAACTTCAGGGACTTAGGCTGTCTTCCACCTGCAGCATCCCGGGCAGCCCCAGATGGTCCCCGGGGAGAGTCCCGGACTCAAACTGCTTCTGGGCACAGGGAGCAAGAGCCTGCGAGACTGTGCCTGGATTTGGGCTCTCGCAGTGGCGTCCTGCTCCCCAGGCTGGGGGCGGGGAAGAGCCGGTTGCCGCCGCCTCTTGGAAAATCCTTGCTGCGCTGTGACGGGCTTGCACACTTGGCAGCCGCTTCTCCGCTTCACGCACCCTCCGGTAACGAAAAGTATTTAGTAATAGCCTTTTGCTGCAACTTTTTTCCTGATAATCTTTCTTCTTTTGAACTTTCTTTTTCTTTCTGACTAGAGTTCCTGGGCTTCTATCAACATATGTCCTAACTATTCTTGGTTCCACTGGGGTGCCTTCTTCCCTTAGTAATTTACTTTTCACACTTCCATATTTTCGTCGCAAAGACAGTACAACATTTCAAGACAAAACAAGACACAAACATACTGTATCAATCTTCTCCATTTTCTCGAAATGGCCATTTTTCCTTTCGCCCTATCTGCCTAGGGACGAGCAGATTTGTTCCCGTCCTATCTAGGGACGGGCAGCTTTTTTTCTTCGTCACTTACCCCCGAGTGTCTTGGGGCTCTCCGTACGGGGCCACCATCTGCCGCAGTCGGGCTGCAGCAAAATAACCGGGGAGTGACGAGGAACTTGCGTAGATTGATACAGCAGGAGTGGAGCCGTTTATTGTAGGACAACAGAGGTATTTATACATTCCACATGGCTTATCTAATTAACATAAACTAGGTACAGCAGTCAACCAATCAGGAATCTCCAACCTTAATGGCTCGCTGGCGTTACTTCATAAATCATTCCCTCTGGCATTTTGCCAGGCGCCATCCAGACTTGTTTACAGACTCTAACAGCTGGAAATGAAATAAATTTAAAAGAGAAGTTTGGATCAGAACTGGTGGAATTTCAAATGCTGGAAAAAAATCTTTTCTTTCTTTTGTTCAACAGGAGTCTTACAAAAATGAATTTCGTCGCTGTGGGCAAAATATATTGAAAGAGAGGTTGGCTGGAGGAAGGGAGACCAGCTGGGCATGGTTTGGAGGATCCACCCAGTAGAGTCTCAAGTCTGGAGCCAGGAGCATTGGTGGGACTTCAGGAGACACAGGTATCAGTGGGTTATGAAGATGCCGATCCTGTGGGGCATGGCGACAGATAGAACGTGGATGATAAGTGAGGCAGGGATCCTGAGGACGATGGTATGCTGACCACCAGACACGATGGTCCCCTGTCATTTGCCATCATGTCACTCTGGGCAGAGGGCTTAGTATTATCTTCTGTTCTGGTTTATTTATTGACTTTGTTGGTCTTTCTTGCCCCACTAACCAGGAAGTATGCTAGTTATATTATGTCAGGGTCAGATGATCCGTCTTCCAAAGGCAGCTCTGCCTCCTAGACTTTACCTGTCAGATAATGGATGGTCAATAAATATTCGTTGTGTGCCTCCCTTTTATATAAACAGAATCCAAGGTGAGAATGACAAGTAATCAAAGAGATCAAATAGTTCCAGATGCTATGAGAAGGATCTAGCTGAGCTCTGCCGTTGACTAGCCCTGTGAGCTTCAAGCTGTCACCTAGGGCCCCTCCTCTCATCTGTCTAATCTAGAAAATAAGGACAATGTTACTTTCCTTCCTATTTTATGATTTTGAACATAAAATCGTATAATGAATACAGAAGCACTTTGGAAAATTAAAAGTGATGATTCAAATATAAAGTCTTACCAGGGGAAGACACAGTGTTAGTATTCAGTGTCTTCTCTAAAGGGGTATAAAATCTTCTGAATTGTATTATCTGTAGAAATTATTAAAGACACTAAATTCTTATTTTTTTCCCTCCTTTAACAATTGTGAGTCAGAATATTTGCTGGATAAAACCATGATCTATGGGTCTAAAGAGGCACTCAGTAGCTTTACCCCAATTAAAAATTCTCTAGATAAGCCCTGGGTAATTTTATAATGAGCACATGATGATAATAAGAGGTAGAGCTTCCAGGAAAATGAATTTTACTTTTGTCAGAAAGAAGGTTGATGATAATGTGTCCAGGATTTTCCTGGAGGGAGGGAGGGCCTCCAAAAGTTCAAATTAAATACATAATGGTGCTTCAGATGTCACAAGGTTACCACGACCCCTAGAATGTCATTTATCAGTGTCTAAGGGTTTTGACAAAAAGAAAACGTCTTTTGCTCCCTGGCGCCTTTGCGTTGCTTTTTCACTGAGAATTTCATGTGGAAAAGGTGCCCTCCTTGTTTCCTAGTTGTTTGAAAAGCTGCCTCTCTGTCCTGGCTGTAGGTTTAAGTCAGAGCTGAGTGTCGCATGGGGAAGTCAGGGAAGGAAGAGACTTGGAATAAGAACGTCAAGCCCACTGGCTTTGACAAGACTGGGTGTGGGGGAAAGAGGAGGTGATGTTAGGGGGTCTGGGAGCTGAGGGTCTCCCCATCTGGAGGAGAGGCTCAGTGAGCCCAGGTGGCAGAGGTCAGGAGGAGGAGCTGGGGCAATAATGCCAGGTGAACCTTGCCATGGAAGAGAAAGACCAGGCAACACAAAATAAAAAGGAAGCTCTACAAAATAAACACTCAGCTTCCGTTCATTTCGAAGCCTTTATTCATACCGTCCTTGAGGTTCTTATTTGTCCGGTGAAACTGCCTGGGATGAGTAATGCTTTCTCTCCGTGTACTGGGAATCAACCAGGCTTGGGACTCAGATTTGGGTCCAAATCCTGGCTTTGCCTGCTCACAACTGTGTGACCTTAGGCACAGTACCCAACCTAGACATAACCGAGTCTTCATCTGCAATTCCTTAGGGGTGGTGGAAGGGTTGAAATTTTGTAGCATATCTAGTGGCTTGTGTCCTGTCTTCAGTAACTGTCACTACTGTCCCCATTTCCCCCATCCTGTTGCTTCTGTGATCACTCTGTTTCACTGGTCACATCAATATTTGATGCTTATTTTCATTGAATACCAACTGTGAGAAGTTGAAAGGGAATAAATGAGTTGGAGAACTTCATCGTTGGAAATATCCCAAATCTACTCTCTTCTTTCACTGCGAGGTGCTGTTAGCACTTGAAAACATTAATGTGAAATCAGCAACACATCTTAGGCTGGAGAATAAATAAGGCAATCAATCATTGTTCCTATTAAGATGTCGTCTTTAATCCATTTGGGTTGTTCTAAGAAAATACCGTATATTTAGTACCTTGTAAAACAACAGAAATTTATTTCTCAAAGTTCTTGGAGGCTGAGCAGTCTAAAATCAAGAGCTGACAGATTTGGTGTTTGCTGTGCTTTCATGGTGGAAGGGGATAGTGAGGTCTCTGGGGTTTCCCTAATCAGGGTATGGTCTCAATCATGAGGGTGTGCCCTTTCAACCTAATCACTTTCCCTCCCATCACACCCCCGCCAATTTCAACTTTGGGAGGTAGAATTTCAGCATATGAATATGAATTCAGACCACAGCAGGTGTGGATTTTCCAACCAAGAATATTGTGGGGGTCTTTTCTGTGATTTGCTTTAGCGTAACATCTGTTTACAGAAAGATTTCTCCATTACATAGTATTCTAGCCAAGGAATTTATAGTGTCTATAACTTTATTCCACATTTTAAACTGGTGAATTAGAGTTGTACATAATGGTATCATTTGTTGTTTCATATCTGTGATGCACAAATATGACAATATAATTTGGCCAATGTCATTCCCCTCTAGTTTCCCTTTCCTTTCCCTCTGCCTTCCCCTGTCCCTTTCCTCTATTGTACGGGTCTCCCTTTGATTTTCATGGGGTCTACTCCATCCCCCCCCTTTTCTTCTCTATCTTCTACATATGAGAGAAAACATTATCTTTGACCTTATGTGTTTGATTTATTTCACTTAATATAATGGTCTCAAATTCCATCCATTTCCCTGCAAATGACATAACTTCATTCTTCTTTATGGCTGAATAAAACTCCATTGAGTATATATGCCATGTATTCTTTATCCATTCAACTGTTGATGGTCACCTAGGGTGGTTCCATAACTTGGCTTGTGCAAATTGTGCTGCTATAAATGTGGGTATGTGTGTATCACTATAGTATAATTCTTTGGGATAAATACAGAGGAATGGTATAGTTGGGTCATATGGTGGTTCCATTGCTAGTCTTTTGAGGAATGTCCATAATGATTTCCGTAGTGGTTGTACTAATTTACAATCCCACCAACAGTTAAAAGCATTCCTTTTTCTTTATATCCTCTCCAGCATGTATTATTATTTGTATTCTTGATGACTGCCATTCTGACATTGTGAGATGAAATCTCAGCCTAGTTTTGACTTTTTCATTTCCCAAATTGCTAATGATGTCAAACATTTTGTTCATATATGTGTTGGCCATTTGTATTTCTTCTTTTGAGAAGTTTCTGTTTAATTCATTTGTCTATTTATTAATTGGTTATTTTTTGGTGTTAAGTTTTTTGAGTTCTTTATATATTGTAGGCACTAGTCCTGTCAGAAGAGCAACTAGCAAAGATTTTTCTATCATTCTGTAGGTTCTCTCTTCATATTCTTAGTTGGTTGTTTCCTTGCTGTGCAGTATGTGGCTTATAACTTGATAAAGAGTATTTCTGATTCAGAGAAGACATTATGAAATGGTCATTGGCCATCATGGGGTATGGAAATTTCATGTACAGATTCTATTTTTTTAAACATGTATTTTTTAGTTTTAGGTGGACACAATACGTTTATTTTATTTTTATGTGGTGCTGAGGATTGAACCCAGTGCCTCACGCATGCCAGGCGAGTGCTCTACTGCTGAGCCCCAGCCCATATGAACAGATTCTTTATAAATTAGTTCATTTAATTCTCATGACAGACACACAGAGTGGATGTATTATTTCCTTTGTAAGCGAAGAGACAGAGGTTTAGAGAAATCAAGCTTCTTGTCCGTGGACACCCAGTGAAGAGCTATCATTCACATTTGCATCAGTGTGACTCTAAAGTTCACGCTCTGTTTAACGAGACCATCAAGTAGTAAGTCTAACCCGAAAAGGACTTTCTTTGAGATGTTGTGGCTATAATTGTTGTGGCAATTATAGCTGCAAAGATCGCTTGCACAGAATCACTCACTCCTTAATGGTGCTGGATAAATTGAGCCTTCATGGTGGTCTGACTTCAATGTGGCCTCCTTTTACTAGGCTAAACTTGACTTTGCATTCTTACTTTTGATGCCACCGACCTGGTACACAAACTGAGGGCATGATATCCCGGTTTCAGAGACCAGAAAAAAGAGTTGCTTTATTTAAAAACCAGGCTTGGTCTGGAGTCTTTCTAGTGAGCTGAGTGCCTGTGAAAGATAAGTGCATGGAATTTCAAAAGACAACTTAGACAAAGTTATTTACCCAATAAATGTAGAAATATTCCATAGGTTTGAAAGCCACTTTCCCTCCGGCAAGACCTAGAACGGACTTTCAAAAGGTGTAAATGACTAAGACAACATAAGAGTCTTCAATTTGTCTTTCTCAGTTCCCTTAAGTCCCAGCCTGATCCCATTCCATCTCTGCAATCTCTGGTGCTATCATGCTAGTTCAAATCCCCACTGGGTTGGTCCCAGTAACCAGTGGGATTTTGAGTTATTTGATGGGAGTAAGTTTATTTTTCCTGCTTTAATATCTCTGAATACACAATACTCTCCTCAGGATGTTCTTTCCTTGGCTGCCCAATGGTTACCTTGTTAGGTTTTAGCTCAATTGCTGTTTCTTCAGAGTGGTTTTCTTCAATCATCCCATATAAAGTAGCCAACAAGTTACTATCTACCTCATCTTCTCTTTCATTCTTCACCACAGTATTTATTATGAATTAGCATTTTTGTTTTTAATTTATTGATTTATTATTATCTTAATTTTATCCATGAGCAAAGCAACCTTTTCAGATTTCGTCCTCAGCATCTTCAGCACCACGGACATTGCCCCAACGGCCAGTGGATCCTCGTGAAACATTTCCTGAGATCACCACAGAGATCTTTTCATTTATATTAAATGGAGAATGTTACTCTGAAAGACAAGGAAACAAGTAACCAAGATCAAGGGAGACAACATCAAGATAAAACAGAATTCTATCTCAGCAGGAGAGATGATTCAGGGAAAAAAAAAAGAAATAATGACTTAAAACTTCTGTATTTTAAGACAAAGGAGAGCAAACAAAATATCCAAAACAAGGTACAGCACAGTAATCTGAAAACCAAAGATAATGAGAAGACCTTAAAAGCAACTGGAGGAAATAATTAAATATGTTTTTCTAGAGGGACAGTGGTAAAATTTCCCATTAAATCCTTATTACAAACAGTGCAAGCCAGAAAGCTATGAGATAGCACTTCAAAGTGCTGGAAGACAGAAAAAGCTGATTTTATATTTTATATTCAAAAATATTTTTTTTTGCAAATTGAAGGTAAAATAAAGACATTTTCAAATAAATAAAACCTGAGGGAATTTGTTACCAGAGGATTTCACCAAAGAAATGTTAAAAAAAAAAAAAAGGGAAAATGATACCAGAGGATACTTGGACCTACATGAAGGGAGAAAGAGCAACCAAAGTGGTAAATATGTGGGTGCATATACATGAATGTTCTTGTTTCTTAATTTAATTATGATAGAATTGACAATTTAGAGCAGAGAATGGGAATTAACAATTGATGGTGGTGTTTTTAACTTATGGAAAGTAAAATATATGACAGTAAAGGTACAACGTGGGAAATGTGAATTCACTGTCTCCAAGTCATCATATGGTACACGAGACTGTAAAATTAAGAGCATTCTGTAAATTCCTAGAACAATCACCAAGTAACTGTAGAAAGCCTCATATCTAAAAATTCCAGCAAAGAACATAAGATAAAAATCTAATATCTATCTATCCAGAGAGAGACAGAGAGAGACAGATGGAGGGGAGAGACAGAGGAGAGGGAGAGGGAGAAAGAGAGAGAAGAGGGAGAGGAAGAGGAAGAGGGAAAGGGAAAGAGAGAGAGGGGGGCGGGGAGGATGGTGAATCCATTAGATTTTTGTTCACTTTGGTGACAGAATCACCCATTCTTTTTATAGGTCTAACAATAGAGTAAACATTTTACTTACTATTGATTGTTTCTTACTTGCTAGCTGTCAGTCTTTAGGAAAATGAGTCTAATTTTCTGGGCTTCTATTTTGCCAAGGAACAAGTGCCTAGACTATGGAGCCTTATGACTCTTCCTTTCTCTAGCTTTTGGCCATTTGCTCTCTGGTTTGGTTTGGTGCCTCAGCAGCATTTCAACATGCCCTTTCTTCAGTGGGCAGCAGAGAGTCTGGTGCTACCCATGTTGTCTGCATATAATTAGATTTATATGGGTCCAAGATGCTTGGGGTCTCATCGGCAGACTCGTATTGATGAGAACCTGCTTTCACTTGGCTTAATGGTGTCCCTAATTGAGCCACAGAGTGCAGAAATGATAGTGTCACTTTTCTGAGAGCATCTTCTCATCTCAGTGGCGTTGTGGCTTCCTGAATAATTAAGCTGGGGCTAGGATAAAATTTCTTACTGTAGCCCATACGTCCTCTGCATTACCACTCTGAGGCCACAAAATAGATGATACTTCCTATTTGTACCTTTCTTCCCCCTCAGTATAAATCCCCACTCACTTGCAGGAAATCAGTCCCTCCCCAAATCTGGTTATTTCTGCAGCTCTGTGTCCTGCAGCAAATCTCTCAGACATCTGATCTTCACGCCTTGTCCACACGCTGCTTCGGAACCTCTGGTTGCCTCCTTCTCCCCTCCCCCCATCTCCCTGCCTCTGACTTTCTCACCCTCAGCCATGCAGAGGGCATAATGTGGTACCAACTCCCCGGATCATCACTGAGACCAGAACCATGGCTTCCAAAGGCTTTGCCGAAGGCTGGGATCAATAAGAATATAATTTGCAGGTGCTATAAATGGACACGAAGGCCCCAGGGACAAATACAATATCAAAGGTCCTTAGCAGGTGCATCCCCTACTCAACTTCAGGCCTGGCTTCTCCTGGAGTGACCTCGTGTACCCCCACACTCGGGAAAGCTCTGGGCATTCGCTTTCCTTGAAGGCCATCTCTCCTTCTCCAGGCCTTTCTTATTTATTTCTACCAGATTAAACTATTCTCAGGATTATTAGTATTATTGTTTGTTCAGGATATTATTTATGTCATGGCTTTGCATCAAAATCATTTTGACTTAACTGTAGAGTTGACTGGTTTATTTGCTATTACTTTTTAACAGACCAGTATATCTTCTCTTCTTCTTTTTTAAATGACTTACTTTTCATTCTTTCTGTTTTTTGTTTTTGCTGGAGTGTATCCTACATACTTATTTCAGGGATGGTCAGTAAGTGATCAACTTTTTGAGTCTACTGAAATCTGCAATAACCCTTATTATTCTTTCCTACTTGACTTAGTTTGAGGCTAAGATTCTAGTAGCACAGAGTTTTCCTTAAGCAATGACACAATTCCTTCATGCTTTCTGGCATTCAATTCTGCCAATTAGTTCATGAAGTTTCTTGTTTCTCAGTGGTTAACTCATCTGTTTGTCTCTCCCACCTTTGGAAAGGTTTTAATTTTTCCTTTATTTTGGGGACTTGAAATGTTATTATTATTTATCTAAATATAAGGTGTGGGTCTTTTTTTTTTAACTTCTCATTCTTTGAAATAAAGAGTCTTCTTTTTCAGTGCTGAGAATTTTTCTTGTAGTAGATATTTAATTGTCTGATCTCTTCGAATATATCTATTTTTCTATTTTGGACTTTTGTTTAGATGAACTCTGGTAATTCCAGGTCTCTTTTCGGTGTCATTTGATCTTTTCTTCACATTTAGTCTATAGTGGCTATTTTTGTTTTCTTCTGAGAGTAGTCCTCAGTTCAATCACCCAACCCATTTACTCTCTACTTGTGTCCATTATGTAGTTCAGTCCAATTATATAATTTTTCTTTTTTTAAATTTATGCAGTTTTAAAAGTTTGAAAACCATATTTTAAATTTCCAAGATCTCTTGTGACTTTCATGGGTTTCCTATTCTCTCAAATATGAAACTGTCCATTACATTTATTAAAAATATTATTTCACTTGCTCTATTAACTGCTTTCCTTAAACCTAGTTCTTCAGGTCGTTGAGCTAGTTGACTTGGCCTTAGTGAACTGTGTTAGAGCCTCTCCAGAACAGTACCAAGATATCTTTGTTCAGGATGGTGTGCTTCGTGAATCAAATCTGGTGGAGCAATTAGGGTTTGGCTGTGACTCCCTACCATGAGTAGGACAGGCCTCTCACCAACTGACCTAAGGTCCTTTGGTTTTATGGATCAAGTAAGACCTTGAGGATGCATGTATGTATCTATTTTAGTTCCAAGGTCTTTGAATTCATTAGCCATCTGTAAAGATTCCTATGAGTCAAAAATATTTTTATTACTAGTTTAACCCTTCTGATGTTTTGGTGGCTATAACAATGGTTCCCACTTTGTCCTCACGAGGAAATGCTGTCCCTTACAGCTGTGGTCCCATTATCATCATTGAAGTCAAGCATCCCATGCCAATGGCAGTATCTGCTATCTCCACTGCTGGCCTGGGCTTACCTTTCCTTCAACAGGATATTGTTCAATGTCTTGGTGAAGGAATATTCACTGGGGAGAGTTGCTAGTGGAGGGTGTGCTGGTTGTTTACGCTTATCTTCCTAAATATTGAACTAGCTTCTGGTACTTCACCTTTATTTGGTGTGGGCCACTAATTACAGTCAGTCCCATTGAAAGCGTTGAGACACCTAGAATTATTCTCAGCTATGAAAGCCAAAACATTGCATGTCATCCATGATGATAAATTCCTGAAGCAAATTGTGCTTCCTCTGTTCCTGAGCTCAAATAGGCAGAATCCATTCCCACGTGAGTTCCTTGAATTGTTTTCCAATACAAATTTGCAGAAATTTGTAGTTATTTTAGTGAATTGGCCTTCTTCCTTCTGGTTTGACCTTGTAATTAGGATCCTAAGGAAAACTAAGATCAATTCTTACAACAGAGGAGGAAGTACTGAGGGGTGGTAGGGCTGAGGCATAACCAGAATTGTCATTTTCTGAAATGGTAAGTCTTTCAGGTGACATTATTTTGCTGCTGGAAGCAAGTCAGGGTCATTCTCGTTAGAAAGAGGAGCGATGGCTGAGTCCTGCTGACAAGGAGGTGGGGCTGCAGGTTTGGGCACCCATCTCCCAGCATCACGCCTTCAGGTCTCAGCAGTCCTCTTTCCCATAACAGTCTCCATTCTCACAGCCCAGAGGCTGTGAACCTCCCTGTGCTGCTACTCACAACTGCAGGTACAGACTTGCTTTAGTTACGTAGCCAACGTGACCTTAGCTCTACGTATAGAGCTAAATGTTGTCTATGTTAAAGGAACCACAGGAAGCGCCTGGTTCTCGCTGAGCCTTAAGTAGAGAATTTCAACCCCAGGACCTCTCATTTCTCAGCACATTAGAAATAGTTAGCTCACCCCTCCGATCCCAATGTCCTGGGAAGCAGTCTTACTGCGCTCTGGTATCTGATTTGGTTTGCCTGCATCCTGACTTCAAGAAGCTCAGAAAATGCCACTCTTTGTAACCCAGGCTTCAGAGCCTTCACACCCAAGAAGCAGGAGATAGTTTCAGGTTCCTATCCTTGTTGATCTGTTCCCTGGAAACTTCCCTCCTGCCGAATTATTTTTAATGTTGAGTTCTCTTGCAGATAACAGAGACCACTGTAGCCATTTTTACCCTGAGGGCACTTAATAGGTGAGGTACTCTTAAAATCACAGGAGGGGCTGGGGGGATGGCTTTCAGGAGAAATTTCTCCAGGAACAACACTGAAAAAGTGGGTAAGGTGGTTGCTGCCTCTTTCATGGTCAGGGTACCAGAAAGGTTAGCAAGCTGGGGGATAAGGAAGCCATTGCTGTCTCCAGGAGAGAGGGGAAGCCATCTCTACCATGATGGGCTCCTGAGCACACCGAGTTTGCTATAATTCATTCAAGGGGCCTGCAGACTGGCTCTCAACATGCATGAGTCCAGGGCCTTGACATTGGGACCTTAGTGACCAACACTATAGTAGAACTGAGTTTCTCCCACAACTGAGCTTTGCAGAAGAAACAGTGGAAGCAGAAGGAATCCTGTCACTGCCTTGCTGTTTTCTTCCAAATCTCATAAGGATGTAAACACTAGTGGTAGTGAGGCTGTGGATCAAACCCCACTGTTATGGTTTGGGCATGAAGTGCACCCTAAAAGCTCTTGTGTTAATGCTCAGAGGTGAAACGATTGGCTTACGAGAGCTATAACTGGATCAGTGGGTTCATCTATTTGGTGGGTTAATGATTTGAAAGGGTTGCTGTGGTGGTGGTAACTGTAGGCAGATGGGGTGGGGCTGGAGGAGTGGGTCGGGGGGGAGGATTATCCTGGGGGATTGTATCTTATTCCCCTGGCTCTTCTCTCTCTCTCTGATTTCAAGCTGCTATGACATGAGTAGCTTTTCTCTGCTATGCCCTTCTGCCCACTTACCCAACCACACTCTGCCCACATTTACCACCAAATTAATCCATATCAGTGAATTAATCCACTAAGTTACAACTTTCATAATCTAATCAGTCCACCCTTGAACATCTTGCCTTGTCTCACACATCAACTCTTGGGGGAACACCTTGTATTTAAATCATAATATATAATTTTTGTCTTTTTCATGAAGTCGTTTGTTGGACATATTTGGATTTTGATGTGGCCAAATTTAGCAATTTTAATTGATAAACCCTGTCTGTTGTCTCTAGTTTAAGAAGACCTTTCCTATCTTGGTTGGAAAACATATTGCTTTTCTAATGCTTTCAGTTTTTTGTTTTGTGCAAAAGATATGAGTTGGGACCTACCTTCATTAAATAGATAATCACTTGTATCAACACACTTAGTTAATAGCTAATTCTTCTCTAGAACTTGAAATGCCACATTTATAACATACTAATGTACATAAATATATAAGCTTGTTTCTGGGCTCTTTATTTTATGTCAAGGATTTATTTGTCTAGTTTCATGAATTAATTTCCATAATATTATAATTCATCTTATTATTTGGTAGGATGAATCATTTTATCTTGTTCTCCTTTTTTATAATTATCTTGGCTGTTCTTACACATTTACTTTTTCATAGTACTTTTAGAATTAGCTTGTCAAATTCTATTAAAAATTCTTGAGATTTTTATTGTAATTGAATTAACTTTATAGATTAACTTGGAAAGTTTGATATCTTTATGATATTGAATCATTCTATCCAATAACATCACATGTCTCTCCACTCATTCTGGCCTCATTTTATTCCTTCTATAAAGTTTTATAGCATTTTTCCAAAAAGTTCTTGAATATAAGCTTTATTCCTAAAAGCCTTCCACTGTTTGCTTCTTTTATGGTAAATAGGATCTTTTTACAGGTAATATATTGATTGGGGAATATTGCTCTTGCACCTGATTTCCTTGCCGAAATATTTCTAGTTTGCACTAGTTAAAGTTTATGTGATTTTTAAGTGGGAAAAATCTTCAACTAGGATAGTAAGGCAGAAATTACACATAAAATTTTGCTAGTTTTTTTTTTTCAGAAAAATAAATAACTAAAAATGAAAAACATCATAAAAGTATTGAAAGATAGCAATATGAAGCAATATTTGAAATACATAATAAAAAGTTATTAATATTATCTATAGGCAGATATTTCTTTTTTGGGGGGTGGGTATTGGGGATTGAACTCAGAGGCATGGAACTACATTCCCCCAGCCCTATTTTTTATTTTATTTACAGAGAATGTCTCATGAGTTCCTTAGAGCCTTGCTTTTGCTGAGGCTGGCTTTGAACTCATGATCCTCCTGCCTCAGCCTCCTGAGCCTCTGGGATTCAGACCTTTCTTTATAATAATGAGAAAGATGATCACCATAATAGAAAAAATAGGCAAAAGTCATGAATAAACAGCTTACACAAACAAAAAGAAATACATCTTCAATAAATGTGGGACAAAGGTTCACTCACTAATAAACAGAAAATGTGAATCTGAACGTTACACTTTGATACCTGTCAACTTGGAAAAGGCAGACCACTAATCCTCATTGCTGTCATTAGGGGAAGAGGTGGTCTTTTACACCAACATCCATTTTAGAAGATTCTTTAGTGATACATATCATGAGCCTTGAAAGCTCCTTGCACTTTGACCTAGCCATTTTATTTCTTAGGAATTCCAGGAGATATGTTTCTGACACATGTCAGTGGTTGCACACGACTACGGAGAACTTTCTACGATTTAAACAACTTGCAAAATTCTGGCTTAAATAAAGCTTTTAAGTGACAGAACAATTTTAAATGTCCTAGTATACATTGTAAACCTCAGGAAGATTATAATAAAAGTTCTTTGAGTTTATTTGATTATAAAATCATTTTCAGGGGGAGGAGTAGTGCAGGGGATTTAATTATACACAGTATGACTTGAGAGACATTGGCTTAGTGACATTACTGTGGAAATATGCAAAACTTAGCTAGGAGTACATTTGTTATGACGCTGAACAATATAGCAAGACTTAGTCGATACTCTAAATGCCTAAGAATTGGTAATGTTTAAACAATGCATGCTATATCAATTTAATTGAATACTGTAGTCACAATACACACTTTAGAAAAATAATTAATGCAGAGGAAATGTTCATGACATTTTCTAATGTGAAAATCAGACTATCAAGTTCTAAGTTTAGTACATAATATACTTTGGGGCATATATATGCACAGAAATATGTGTGGAAGAAGAGAATTATCAAAATGTTAATAGGTATAATTGTTGACTCATGATTATTTGTGACTCTAATTTCCTACCTTTGTTAATTTGCTTTTTTTTTCTTTTAATGACCATAAATTACCTCTATTCTAGGAGCAATGTTATTTTTAAAAGTTCTTGGGAATGAATTATTTTTACATTTCAGTCAATTACTGTTGCCTGTGCCCCCTCCCACCCTCCCGTCAATTCTGGTTTTTGTTTGTGGTCTCTGTTCATTTCTGTCGCCAATTGTTTGGATCATGACCGAATTTATTCGCCTGGGCAGCTGTCCTTACTCTTTCAAGGTGACATTTAATATATCAATTTTTAAGTCAGACTTTATCTTCCGTGCAGAAAATAATACCCTTTTAAAGCATCTGCTGCCTTTTAAAATGTGTATTCAGATAGTATCTTTCCATTAATTATTAACCCATAACTGAATGTGTTACATGAAACTTGAGCACTTCCTAGTTCTGAGGTCATTATGTCATGTGAACAGCAGCCTAACAAGGCCCTTGACTCTTGGGCGATGTCTCTGTTTTTAAGCTCTTTCTCCGTTTCAGAGGTGTGGGCCTACTGTGCAGATCTCGGAAGCAATCACTGGCCTAGTTTTTCTTTAAATGAAGGTAACTCTTGTCATAAGCCTGCCTTCCCTGTCTCACTCCAGCTTCCTTGCCCTCCTTCTTACCTTAGTTCCTTATATTGTTCCCAGCCCACGTCCTCGTCCCTAGCCAC
Source organism: Marmota marmota marmota (assembly GCF_001458135.2). Lineage (NCBI taxonomy): Eukaryota > Metazoa > Chordata > Mammalia > Rodentia > Sciuridae > Marmota > Marmota marmota. Next base: position 5,475,607 of record NW_025999944.1, read on the forward strand.
TTGCTCCAGACCTTTCCCACCATGTCTACCTTCCCCACACATGATGCTTTCTTGCATGACCATGAAGAGTATCCCTCAATTTCCTGACACTGGAAAGCAATCTCATGGACTTCTCTGTTCTTGTAGCTTATGATGCAGATTCTAAATAATGATAGCTCTCAAGGAGGCTGTGGGGCTTGTCCCTGGTTAGCATTGGGGACATATATCTGCATCATGGATTCCAGCTTTTCTTCCCTCTTTAGTGACTGAACATTTCTTCTAACCTGGGTTCCTTCATGCCACGAGGCTCAGTGTCAGGGGGATAAAAGGACATCTCAGCCTGAAAGAGTAGCAGGGACAAGGGCACAGTAGAGGGGAACAGCACAGCGTGGAAAACTTTTGGGTGGGGCTGCAGCACAGCAGTGAATTTGGGTGGTAGTCGGACATCCAAAGGGCCCTGTGGGCCTGGGGTGTGTGGGTCAGTGGGAGAGCACCTGCTAAGCTTGCCCAGGGGCCCGGGTTCCATCCCCAGCCCCACCACAAAACAGAGCTAATAACGAACCCCTCCATCCCCGGAAATAACCCCAACCCCAACCCAGATCAAACCCAAACCAAACAAGCAAAACAAACCCCCACCCAATCCAAAAAACAAACGAAACCCAACAAACAGACAAAGAGTCTCACTCAGGAAGAATCCTGTCGACCATTCAGAGGGATCCCTTGATCTTTTAAATAATCAAATAACTTGACTATGTCTCTATGTTGGAAACACCTGGTGAGAGGCGATGAAGGGCTGGAGGCTGAGCAGGTCAGCCTGGTTGGTATGAAGTGTGAGGCTACCGGAAGGAAGGGCGCGGAGGGCGGAGGATGTTTGAGTGGAGAGAGAGGAATAGCACAATGAGTTGGCAAGAGACAGACACCCAACTCCAAACCACTTAGTTGAGAAAAGAATTCATGGAACTTAATAGTTTCCGTGTCACCATGAATAATCCTTGTGTCCCCATGTACAATCATTAGAAAATATTATGTGGGCCATTCAATAGGATTTAGAAATTGATGCGTCTAAAATTATATAAGCTTATGAATGTTTCAAAATTCTATGATTCAAGGCTAGGGAATCATATCATTTTTATTTTCTCAACATAAATAATCAAATAACTTGACTATGTTTCTATGTCGGGAACACCTGTTGAGAGACAAGGAAGGGCTTATTTTCTCATAAGGGCACCTCCTAATTCAATTTAAGGACAGAGAGGTGGGAAAGACTCCCAATGCCCTGGTACTGTTTAATTCTACCTTGTTTTTGCTTTGCATGTTTTGATGGTGTTATTCAGGTTAAAATATTCCAGGAGTTTTTGTTTTCATCAAATAGAGTCATGAAAAACAGTAAAAAAAAAAAAAGAAAATGTTTCTTCCGTCACTGCTCCTTCTCAATAGTGCAGCTTCTCATGACAGCCACTTCTATTATTTCTTCTGGTTTAAACTAAAAAGACCGGAACCAATCTTTTTTTGTAATTTGAAAGTGTTCACTCCAGATCTGTATGTTTATGTGTCTAGAATGTTCTTCCTTAGGTCTTCCTTTGGTTGCCTCTTCATTTAGGGGCAGGTCAGTGTCATTTATTTAAAAAAATCACCTTGGGCCTCTCCATCTGAATCAGCCTCTGCCTTCCCACTTCCCTTTCTCACGCGGCCTCACTTTCTTGTCCTTACAGAACGTGTCTTGTTCTAAAATCACTACCTCCCTGATAACTTGGCTCTTTGATGTCTGTCCAGAATGTAGTCTGCAAGGAAACTCACCTGATTTCTCGTGATAACATCTGGGGACCTCCACACCTAGAAGAATAGCAGCCACATCACTGGTACTCCCTGAACACCTGTTGAGTGAACAAAATGAAACTCTAACATGCTGAGGTTGAAGGACAGTTTTTGCTAGTTTTGGAATTCCCTGTACTATATATTTCTTGCCTCTGGACATTTGCACTGGCTGTTTCTGTTCTTCAGAATATTTATTTATTTATTTATTTGATACTGGGGAATTGAACCCAGGGGTGCTTAACCACTGAGCCATATCACCAGGCTTTTTATTTTTTATTTGAGATTCATTTATTATTTTTATTTTGTTATCTTGCTGAGTTGCTTAGGGGCTTGCTAAGTTGTTGAGGCTGTCTTTGAACTTGTGATCCTCCTACCTCAGCCTCCCAAGCTGCTGTGATTACAGGCATGCACTGCCACGCCCAGCTCCTCAGAATATTTTGGTCCTAAATACCATCTTTTCAAATATTTGCTTCAATACATTCTCAATGAGCCATACCTGAGCACCTTTATTTAAAATTGCAAGCCCCTTTCTACGTAGAAATCTGGCTGCTTGATCATTCCACATCTGTCTCCCTTGAGAACACGCGTCACCTTGAATCCCTCCACTGTGCCCTTGTTTGTTGCATGTGCTGGACATCTTGGGTGTGTCCCTTGGTGGCTAGCAGATGACTGCCTCTCCCTAGGGACTATTTTTCTGAGCACCCATATCCCTGGTGTCTCTGTTATGTGTCCAACTTTACTCTTTTTACATGGATGTCAGCCAGATTGGTGGAGGATCTGCCTGAAAGCCTCATTTTAACTTAGCTACCTTTTAAAAGACCTGATGTCCAAGTGCAGTCACGTTCGGAGGTCCCAGGGGGTTGGGGATTTAACATGAATTGGGGTGGGGGGACGGGAGGGCACAATTCAGTCCATAACAAGTCCCAGTGAGTACCTCTGCATTTTATCTATACTTGGTTCTAAAAGTTTAAAGCCAACATACAATATATGAAATCTTTAAATGATTCCAGTGCCACGGTCATGGATATTTCCTCCCATTTCACCATCATGCCGTGTTTTAGTTACTTAATTTTTGAAAAGACTCTCCTGTTCAGTTTCTTGATTTGTAGGGCATATAGAATACATTAAATTCAACAGGCTTTTTTTTCCAGCCTGATGTGAGCATTGCCTCCTGGTTGCCTGGCGGTTCGACTTAAATTTAGCTGGATTTGCCATTCTTTGTAGGTAAACTTCTTTTCTCTCTCAGCTTTAGAATAATTGGTTCAGCTCTGCGGTTCTCAGGTCTCCTCTGGAGTTCTCAAGGTCTTCTTTTCTGTCTTTCTCAGTTTCATGTCTTTCTTCAGAACCAGGAAATTCAATTCCTACCTCTTCTCTGTCTCTTCAGATACGTGTTGCCTTCCTAGAAGTTTGGCCTCTGTGTCCCTTAACGCTTCTCTCACCTTCTACATCTGTGTGTCTCCACTCTGGGTTCCGTGGATCTTCTTGATTCTTCCTTTGGGCTGAATGCAGAAGACCTTTCCGAGAGGAGTGGTCCAGGAGGGCTTTGCCCTTGGGAATGGAGGGGTGCGTCTATGGACTAATATGCTATGTATACCCCAGGAATGCCGTAGTTACTAGAGTGAGCTCTCTGGCACACTTGCTCCTTCTCACCATGTGATGCTCTCTGCCATGTTATCATGTGGCAAGGAGACCCTCACCGGGAGCCAAGCACTATGCTCTTGAACTTCCCAGTCTCCAGAGTCATGAGCTAAATAAACCTCTATTCTTTATAAATTATCCAGCCTGTGGTATTCAATGACAGCAACATAAATGGACTAAGATAAGATATTTTCCAGTCTTAATATTGAGTTTTCTATTTTAGGTACTGAATTTTAAATTTCAAAGAGCTGTTTCATAAATAGCTGTATCTATTTTGTAGTTACTTTTTGTGAAGAATAATATAAGCTATATTAATAGAAGAATGTTTTTTTTTGGATTATAAAAGTCAATAAGCTTTTACTACCTCCTTTTTTTCCCCTCTCATTTTGTTCATGTCAGAAAAATTTGGGAATTTTGATTGATTTCTTATTATTACTTTAAAAATACTTTTAAAAACAGTGTCACACAAGGTCAAATATTTGCTTCAAATTCTTTTGATGGTACACACAATGAAACTCATTCATATGTTTTTAATTTAATTCTACATTTTGCCGTTTCTAGTGCTCACTGTCAGTCCTCATGATAGTCTATATTTCCTGGGCTTTTGTTATTTATGTTGAGTTTTCTCCATTCTTTTGTGGATTGTTCTTTTTTCTCTTTCCGGAAAAATCATATTTGGAGGTGATTTCCCGAGTCCTTGCGTAGACGGTGCTCTTCCGATGCTTTTATGTCTAAACGACAAAGTGGCTGGCGTTCCAATTCCTGGGTCATGGTATTATTTTTCACCCACAACCCTAAAGACATTAGTAACCTGCACTTTGGCAATTAGAGGAAAATGAGAGGCCTGCCTTATTTTTTTTCTCTAGCTGCTTGGATGATGGTGTTTGTACCATTATTTTTTTCTTTATCCTTGAAGTGGAAAAAAAAAAAAGGTCACCGAGGTAAATCTAAATGTCAACGTTCTTTTCTTAATGTTGTCCCATTACTTGGCAGGTGTAGGTCTTCAGCACACGAAAACGTTTCTTTCACAGCTGCTTTTTTGTTCTGTAATGTGGATTCTCGTCTCTAGTGAAACGCTGAGGACCCTATTTGAAATTACAGGCCGTTCCTCCCACCTGTCTTCTTTCCGATGGCTTCTAAAACACATCTTTCTTCCTCTGCTCTTGGTAGAATTTCTCACATTTGTCATCTACAGCAGAAAACAGATTCTGGTCTTTGCTGCTCTCAGTGCCGCCTGCTTCCCCTTCTGTATAGGGCTTCTCGGGTTCACTGGTCTCCCGGGGCCATCATCTTTCCTCTCTGCTTTTCCTCGGGTCCTGGTTTGCTCCCTGGAGGCTCACCGAGGTGTTCTCTGCCTCTCGGCTGGGTCTTCCTCTTTACCTCCCAGGTTTCTTTATTTCTCAGGCTTCACTGTCCTTCACCTCTTCATCTTTACATGAGAAAAGGTGCATTCTTTTCTGGTATCTGTTCTAATCAGGCTGGCTTCTCTTTGGGTTCCAGAGCTTTTGGACATTGTTATTATTTGTGCTGTGCTACCCTTTGCTGGAGAGAGGTAGCTTCTCTTAAGGACGAGGGGGTGGGTTTTGCTGGAGGACCTGGGCCACAGGCAATGCCCGCAGTCAACTCCCTGTTGCCAACAGTCTTCTCCTCCGGGGTGTTGAGACTGTTTCTGGGTCCACCTTATTTCCAAGGGAGTTGATTCTATGAGTTGATTCGTTTTCCTCATCTCTCTTCAATCTGGAGGTGGGGGGGCAGGTGGGGATCTCCCCGTCCTCTCTGTGACACTCAGGTGTTTCTCAGGAAGGAGAATTGTGAACTGCCCCCTGACACCCGTCAGACACGGTGGAAGTGGAAGGTGATTCCTCTACACCTACCTGTTTCCCTTATTGCCAAGTCTGTTGCTCGTGTAACATGGAAAACGTGTCTAAACTCCTCTGATTCTCAGTATAACTCTATCAATAAATTGTCATCCTCTAGAAAGTGTGAAAGTCTCAGGGACAGGTCATAATGCAGCAGAAATTCACAATTGATTTTTAAATTGGGAAAATTACTGTATATGCCTCCAAGTTTTGTTAGGAGAATCAAAGGAGATTAGCCCAGAGTTGCACACAGTAGCTTGGAAATTCTAGCCCTCATCATACACAGTGTGCTTGATTTTTTAAAAAATGTTTATGCCATTTTTGTTGCTTTTGTCTGTTCATCTTGACACCATTGTAGGAAATCCGTATTCAAGATGCTTGTTTGACATGATGGAGCGCTGCCTTTGTGGGACCATCTCTAAGTTAAAATGCCCTCTGCATGGGATTTCAGAAAGATTGGAAGGTTATTTTGGACAGCACAGCCTCCACCAAGGAAGCTAATATATTCTATCATCCACAATCATCTTGTCTGGCCTCACTCACATCAATAACAAATCACTCAAGACAGCCGGTGACGACACTTATTAAATTATATGCAGTCATCCTCAAGGGCAACCAAAAGATTCAGGTAGAATCCATAATAAGCCTCCTCACATGCAAAATGGTGATGTTCTACTTCAAACTTCTTCCATTTATGAGCTGGAAATACTTTTATGAATAAATCTTTCCTTCACCTACTATTCGGTTGCTTAGGGTTCATATAAAAAATGAGAATAAAATACTTAACTGTTTCCCTTTAAGATCTGCTTTTAAGATCTGCTTTTCTGATTTTTTTCAAAGGTAAAACATTTATTTTCAAATGCCATCATAAGTCCCTGAGTTTGAAAACACCTTTATGGACCTCAATCCACTGGGTTTTTATTCGTGTCACCCCTGAAAGAAATGTCACATATTTCAAAACAGATGGGGAATGACCGACACCAAGACGGACTCTAGTAAGATTACAGACCTTTAAAGGAAAACAACAACAACAACAAAATCCTTTGGAGATTTAGGCAGAAGGATATGTGATAATTAAGGGGAAAATTAGATTATTGCTAGGCTTTTCAGTCTTAAGCCAGAATACATTCATTCAAGGAATAAAAAATGGGAGCTAAGGATTCCATATCCAGCAAGACTAACTTTCAATTATGAAGAGCACCATCTGTAATTAACAGATGAGAAACAAAGAGATGTTGTCTCCATGAACTTTTCCCTAAAAAATCTACTAGAGAATGTTCCAGATAAAAGGACTAGGGAGACATCAACATTAAGACAGGTGATGAGCACACAACTTATCGACACCTTTAGAAAGAACTAAGCGTACATGGGGTTGAAATAAAGAGTTCTGCTCTGGTGAGGCTGGTCAAGTACAATGTTAAAAAAATGGGGGGATAATGGGAAGGGCATCTGCAAAACTTTTAATTGGTTTTGGTGACCAGAATTCATTGTGTTAGCATCATTTTTCCTGAAACTGGTTTGTATCAGCTGGGATAGAACAAAGGGGTTCTCGAATTCTGTCATCTTTTGTGCCTTGAGAACCAAGACTGTTTCTGTGGGAGAAGGAAAATACAGAAGCAAGGTAGGAAAGGGTAAGGAAAATACCTGAAGTATAAATTTGAAAAAGCAATATTAGTCTGGAGGGATAGAGCACTTTTCCCTAAACATTATTTCTACCTTTTTGCCGCCATGTTTCTGCCTCTGCCTGTCTCTACCTATCTCTATCTTTGCTCTGTCCTGTAAAAGGTCATAAAACATGACCAGACTAGTCCCAATGAGTATCTCCTGGTATCAAGATTGTTGCCTTGGAATCCCGTTTTCAATTGTATTAATCTATTTCTAGGTCAGGACAGGAAATATATAAGATGAGCCCATAACATCTTGTCACTACCAACGGCAGCCAAGCTGCCAAAGACTGCAAGATTCATGTCAAAAGGGAGCAAAAGTGAGGAGGTTTCCGCTGGCTGGAGCTGAGCCACATGCCCACCGTTCTTTCAGCTTCTTATTATAAAAGGCTCCATGCACAGGGCCAAGTGTGCGTGCCCGTCGCCCGCCCCAGAAACCACCACGAACACGTTGCTGGTCTGCTTTATCCCACACTGTCCAGTCTCCCCCCAGGAATCTTGTTTTGTTTGACGCATTTCAGAGTAAATTGCAGGCATTGGTGCACTTCCTCCTGAATGCACGGACAGGAAAATGTCCACTTTTAACACACAAAACCAGAAATTAAACACAAGGGTGGCCATAGGAACAGGCTGAGAGCAGGAACAAGCTGGGCAGCAAATGAAAGGAACTCTGATAAAGGCAGGGACAAGGGCAGCCGGAGACGAACCTCCTAACCTTGACAGTCGCCTGGGGCCATTCATGGCTGCAGGTCCCCTCTGCTCCCCAATCTAAGCCATTTATCTGCAGATGTACAGGGTTTCCATTATCTCTGACTTGGTGGCTACCGGATCCCTTGTCCAATGGAGTGGGAAGTTCTCCAGATGCACGTTTAACTTAGGATAAAGCAGCTGCTTCTACGTTAGGCTTCAAGTTTGTATCGACGGAGGGAAAGATCATCTTCAGCAAATTGCTCTCTGAGACTCATCCTGTTCCTTTTGGTCTGGAGCAAGTAACCGCTTTGCCTTCCGTTTTCTAGTCACTCAGTGTCACCGGAGCTCCCTCCCTTCCTTCTGCTTAGAGCTTTTCATCGAGGAACCTGACGTGTGCTGCAGCCCCTGCTGGGAATCACCGTGGTGGGCTTGCTCCCATTGTGTGTTTATACAGAACTGTGTGTAGGCCAGCTGCATACACTATGCGTCTCACATACACACACACACACACACACACGCCCACATACACTCCCACTCCCATGTGAATCACCTCTCAATCTACTCGAGATTGCCATTTTCCACAGCAGCCTCAGTTAGAGGCAGACCACAATGAACTAACTGTTCTCTCCACGGCTCCTCGTGGATGCAGGTCAGTGTTTAGTTTCCTTGCTGTCATCAAGGATTTGGGATGATGCCTTCTCAATAACTTAGTGAAGACCCCGGGGGATTCTGAGATACTGGCATACTACCTTTATAACTTAGCCACAATTTAGTGGAATAATTATAAATTTTGCTTGATGTTTTTTTTAAAAATTTAAAACACTTTATTTACTTAGTCAACAGAAGAATATGGTATATACTTATCATGTACATATAACATGATGTTTTGAAATATGTACATATTGTGGAACAGCCAATTGAACTAATTAACGTATATAGTGCCACATGTACTTAAAGTTTGTTTTTGTGGTGAGAAAACCTAAATTTTTCTCTTGCAGCAATTTTTATGAATATAAGTCTTTTTTTTTAAATTTTTTTTATTGGTTGTTCAAAACATTATAAAGCTCTTGACATATCATATTTCATACATTAGATTCAAGTTGGTTATGAACTCCCAATTTTACCCCAAATACAGATTGCAGAATCACATCGGTTACACATCCACATTTTTACATAATGCCCTATTAGTAACTGTTGTATTCTGCTACCTTTCCTATCTTCTACCATCCCCCCTCCCTCCCCTCCCATCTTCTCTCTCTACCCCATCCACTATAATTCATATCTCTCCTTGTTTATTTTCCCATTCCCCTCACAACCTCTTATATGTAATTTTCGTATAACAGTGAGGTCTCCCTCCATTACCATGCAATTTCCCTTTTCTCTCCCTTTCCATCCCACCTCATGTATCTGTTTAATCGTTAATCTTTCTTCCTGCTCTTCCTCCCTGCTCTGTTCTTAGTTGCTCTCATTATATCAAAGAAGACATTTGGTATTTGTTTTTTAGGGATTGGCTAGCTTCACTAAGCATAATCTGCTCTAGTGCCATCCATTTCCCTGCAAATTCTATGATTTTGTCATTTTTTAG
>NW_025999944.1:5485216-5509262 GCF_001458135.2 Marmota marmota marmota
ATCTTTCATTATGTTTATTTTTCATTTAGCATCCTCTATCTGTGAAGTATGTGTATAATCAGGCCCTGTTTTACTGAGTGACCTCTTTAATTTCTAAGAATTCTTTGTCTATGCTGGAGGGGAGACATTTTTTAGATAAGCATGATTCAGCACTTCCTTCTATTCTGTGTCTTGCTCTTCATTCTTGTGGAAGTGCTCTTCTAAAGATTTTAGATATAATATCCTCAATTATATTCTTTCTTTTGATGTTTTATGCTTTTCATAAAATAAAAGTTTTCACAAACTATAACTCACACTTAATGAGATATAATTGCACCCTTTGAAAGTGCACAATTCACCGGTTTTTGTTTAGTCACAGAGCTATGCACCTGTCACCATTATTTAATTTTAGAATACGTCCATCACCCCCAAGAAAGCCCATATCCAGTACCAGCCACTTCCGATGCCTTTTTTCCTCTTATCACCTGGCAACACAACCACTAATCTGTTTCTGTGAATGCGCCTCTCCTGGGCATTCATATAAATGGAATTGTGTAATCACAGCCGTTGGCATTTGGATTCTTTTTCTTAGCACAACATTTATAAGATTGTTCCAAGTTGCAGCCCACAGCAGCCCTTCATTTCCTCTTATTGCTGAGTAATATGCCCTGTGGAGTTATGCCGAATTTTATTTATTCATTCATCACTTATAGGTTTTTTGAGGGTTGTTTTTATTTTTATTTTTTTTACTATTTTGAATAATACTGCTATGAGCATGCAAGTTTTTTTTTTCAGGACTATGAAAAGCTTTTTATTTAATATCTCAAATATTTGACTTAGGAAAAAAAATCAATTAAGAGCATTCAAGTTCTTGCATGTTCGTGTACTTTCATTTCTTTTGAGTATATATCAAGAGTGGAGTTTCTGTAGGTGTCTCTGTAGGTGTCTCTGGGATCTACGTTTTGAATGATGCAAGAGTTTGCAGAGTCTCTATCATTTTATGTTCACACACGAAGTGTTGGAAGGTTCTGATTTCTCCATATCCTCATCAACAGTTGGTAGTCTTAGTATAGAATTCTTAGAGGGTGTGAAGTGACATCTCATTGTGGTTTTGATTGGCATTTCCCTAATGACTAATGTTTCTGAGCAACATTCTATATGCTTATTAGTCATTCATATATCTTCTTCAAAGAAACGTGTATTTAATTTCTTTGTGATTTAAAATTAGGCTATTTGTCCTTTTATTGTTGAGTTACAAAAGTTCTTTTTATAGTCTGGATGCAGTTCCCTATAGAATATATGGTTTGCAAATACTTTCTCTCAAGAGTGCATTCATGTTTTTGAAGTTTTTTGAAGCACAAAAGATTTTATTTTTTCATAAAGTCAAATTTATTTTTTCTTTTATGGTTCATGCTTTGATATCTAAGAAACTATTGCTTAGCTCAAAACCTCAAATATTTGCTTCTGTTTTCCAGAACAATTTAATAATTTTGTTTCCTATGTTTAGATCTGTATGATCTTTTCCAGTTAATTTTTGTACATGATATAGGCTTAAGGGTTAACTTCATTCTCTTATGGTTATTTTACTACTATTTATTGAAAGAACTATTCTTTCTTCCAAGTCATTGAATTGTTGTGGCCCCCTTGGTAAAAATCTATTTTTAGATTTTCAATTTTGTTGCAATAATCTATATGTCTACCTTTGTGTCTGTGTTACATCTTGATAACTGCTGTTTTATTGTAAGTTTTGAAATAAGGAAACGTGAGTTCTCCAATTTGATTCTTTTTCAGTATTATTTGACTATCCTGGGTACCTTAAATACCCACATCAATTTTAGGATGAGTTTCAAGAAGCTAGCTGGGATTTTGATAGAAATTGAGTTTAATTTGTTGATCAATTTTGTGGATACTGTCACCTTAATATTAACTATTTCAATCCATGAATATGGAACATCTTTCCATTCATTTAGATATTTAAAATTTTCTTTCTGCACTGTTTTGTACTTTTCAGCATGTTAGTTGTAAATTCCTTTTAAATTTTTTATTTTAAGTGTATTATTCTTATTGATGCTACTTGAATGGAATAATCTTCTTCGTTTCATATTCGGATTACCACCGACTCACATTTTCTTGAGTATGAGGCTAATTGAATTGGTGTGATTCTGCCCGAGAAGGTGGTCCTCCTTGTTGAAGGTGGACCCCAAGTCAGGGTGACGATCTCATCCTCCCAGAACTCAGGCCAACTGGACCTGGAATCAGGTGTGGTTAAGTATATATCAGAGTTGGGAAAGGTAATGCAGCTAGTATGTACTACCCGAGTGTTGGGTGGGCATTACGATGTGAGTTGTCTCCATCCAGAATGGGGTGGGAATTGAACCGGCATTTCTAAAGCTTCAGATGAAGTACCACCATCCCTCCCTTGCTAAGGACATCATTAGTTCCATTAAGCCAAAAGTTGGAAGTTGTAAAGAGAAGGATTTGATCTTAGCCTAGGAAGATCTAAGGTCTCAGTTCTTAATCTTGAGAATTCATAGAAGGCCAGGTAGTTTATAAATCACAAGATAAACAAGTTGTTTCAAAAGTTTTGATTTTATTTGGAGTGTGTGTGTATGTGTGTGTGTAGCTGCGTGTATGTGTATGAAAGAAAGAAAAGACTTTAACTAATAAGCATGTTGTAGACCTGTTTAAAACTTTAGAGCAAACAGATGTATCATACAATGTGAAAAAGCTGCACAAATTTTAAGATGAACCATAAAGTCTCCCAAACTTCTGCACCATGATTGATCGTTTTCTTGTTTCCCACCCAGGACTGGGTTCTTGCTCACTTGTTTCCAGATTTACGTATCTGGAAAAGTCAAGGGAATTTTGAAAAATAGGACTAAAGTTAGACCCTGTCAAGATGTTTTCAAATACTGAAAAGTGGTCTCCCTTCATTAACTTGGGTATTATTGACTGTTGAAAAACTGTCAAGAAATCTGGAACATTGATTAAAAACAAACAAACCCTGTTTTATTCTGCTCCTTACTTAGAACTATCTATTTTTTCTTATACCACTCTATTTTACCTGAAATTCTCCATGACACTTTTTATTATTTAAATATGTCATTCAGGTATTCTTATTTGTCAACAAAATAGTGATCTGATTATTTTCTGGACATTAAAATTTTACTTCAAAATAAATAATTGTGAAAAAAATCTCCCTATAAATAATCACATCTTCTTCTCATCCAATCCAAAAAAGGCCTGAAATATAGTAATTGGTCCTTAGAACTGAATTGTAAAAACTTCAGATTTTCAAAGTCTGACATGGAGCTAAGAAACTTTTGTGTTTTTCAAGTTGAATTTCCTATGATTATCACCCCTATGTGATTAATATAAATATGTTGTTTTAGCCAGCTTTTTTTTTTTTGCTGCTATGACTAAAAGACCCATCCAGAACAATTGTATAGGGGGAAAATTTTATTTGGGGGCTCATGGTTTCAGAGGTCTCAGTCCATAGACAGCTGACTTCATTCCTCAGGGCTCAAGGTGAGGCAGGACATCACAGTGGAAGAGTGTGGCAGAGGGAAGCAGCCCACATGATGATCAGAAAGCAGACAGAGACTCCCCTCTCCAGGTACAAATATATACACCAAAGCCACGCCCCCAATGCCCACCTCCTCCAGCCACACCCCACCTGCCTTCAGTTAGCACTCAGTTAATCCCTATCAGGAGATTAATTCACGGATTGGGTTAAGCGCCTCATATCCCAATCATTTCTTCTCTGATCCTTCTTGCATTTTCTCACACATGAGCTCTGGGGGGACCCCTCACATCCAAACCATAACATATGTCCACTTTTATATTTGCAGTAGTGACTTTTGGAGTTATCTTTCAATGAGGTGGAGAAAAAATAACTGCATAAACTTCCGACTGTGATGTTTTATTCGCATGTTTATATGATCGTACATACAGACATAAATACTTTTCTTCTCTGAATTTTATTCAGGAAATGAGAGTGAAGTTGAAAAATCTCCAGAATCCCACTAAGTTCATAAGTCATAATGAGGTCATATAGGGGTGCTATGGTTTGAAGGTGTCCTCCAAAATTCATGTGTTTTCCTGGTTCCTCAGTGCAGTAGTGTTGGGCAGGTGGGTCCTAATGAGAGGTGTGGGGTCCTAGTAGGAGGTGTTTCAGACCTGGGTGCGGAGGAGCCCTTGGGAGTAAGGGAGCTCTTCCTTTCCTGGGAGTGGATTTGTAACAACCCTGAGAGCAGGTTGTTTTAAAGTGTGATTATCCCTCTGGTTTTATCTCTTCTACATGCACCTGCTTACCTTTCCATGGTGAGCTAAAGTAGTCTAAGGCCTTCATCAGAAGTTCATCAGATATTGGAGCAATGTACTTAGAGTTCCAGCCTGCATAACTGGCCAAAATAAACCTCTTTTCATTATCAATTACCTAGCCTCAGGTATTCTGTTATAGCAACAGAAAATGATCTAAGATAATGGCAAAATCCATGAAAGTGCTCTTGATTTTTGTCACATGTGAATTAGAACTGTTCAGAACCTAGTCCCTTAAAACTAGATACTGTCAGTGAAATGAAGAACTGAATACTGCCTTGGATGCTGAAGAAAAACTGTCAATTTTTATGACTGCCGTGAAAAGCACATATACACGAATCTCTCAGGCTCTTTGGGGCCATAAAACTGTGCTTTCTAATTAGATCTATAAAACTTGGTTTGCTCAGAACCCATTTTGGCTGTGAAGCAGCTGATCTGCTGCAGCTGGAGGTTTCCAGCACCCGGTGCTGTTATTAGAACTACTTGCCTACCCGCCCAGATCTGGGCCCTCAGGCTGCCTCTCACTCCTTCTTGCTTTGATAGTTCTAGGTTGGATTGTTTGACATGTTATTGCAGGAAAATATAGATGTTCACGTGAATTCCAATTCAGTATTTATTCAGCCCTTTCTCAGTGGAAGCGCGGTAGTGGAGATAACCCATTTGATTCCCACAAGTCATGTAAGTCAGACACTCTTAGACTCTCCATTGGATAGCTAAGGAAACCAGGGCACCTGTGTGCAATTACACAGCTAGTTAATTATGGAAATGGGATCCAACTCAGGCAGTTTATAGCAAGCTAACACACTCACCTGCCAACTGCTACCTATATAACGGCTATTACCAATCTAGCCTTCCTCCCCCTCTCCTCTCCCTCAAAGGAGAAAAACTATTCCTATTCCTCCTGAGCCCAGTGAAAAGTTGTTTTCTCATTCTATAGACACAGAAAATACAAGTGTGAAATGAGGGTGACATTCAGTAATGTGAAAGTTGTCAATATCAAAATGGATTAATCTATGTCAAATCTTGACTAAATGTAGCCGGGGGCCGTAAAGAAGCCCTCACTGTACCTGCCAGTGGCACAACGGCTTATTCAGTGCTTCTATCACTGTAATGAAATACCTAAAAAAGTGAAAAGGTTTATTTTGGCTCACAGTTCTGTAGGTTCCAGACCATGATCAACTGGCCCATTGTTTTGGGCCTGTGGCAAGGCAGTCTCTCTTTTTCGGAGCATGTGATGGAGCAAAACTGTTCACCCCTTTTCTGGAGCCAGAAGCAGAAGAAGGTGTTCTACAATCCCTCTTAAGTCCAAGCCCCAATAACCTAATGACCTTCTACAAAGCTCTGGCTCCTAAAGGTTACACGACCTCCCAACAGAGACCAAGCCTTTAACATACGGGCCTTCAGAGGACCTCCAACATCCTGACTAGAGCACATACTTACCCCAGGTAGTCCCTGGGCATTCCACACGCTCCCCTGTCCCATATGCCACCTGTAATGGCTCATCACAGGAAGTGCCGTGGGCTTAGAGTATTTCAAACAGGTGGACAATGTCCACCATTGAACGATGCCAACTCCTGCAGTGGACTTCTGCAACCAATGACAAGGCAGCGTGCATGCATAGACTTCCTTCCTTGGTCTTTAGAAGGTTCTCCTATGTTCCGACCCCTTGGAGGTATGTATAATTTTCACAATATGCGCAGTTTGCATTGAGTTCTTCTGTTATTCCAAATGTCATTTGCTTTAGAGGGCCTGACTTTTTAAATTCCTTTTTTTTAAGTTGATGGTAACTTATAAATATTTTTTTATTCATAAAAAAACTTTGCTTCAAAGTTTTTGCCCTCAACATTTTTCTGACCCAGAGTGACTCTTCTCCTGCTCTCCTGACCGCCAGAGCTTCCTGTTTTTCAGAGCAGATTCAAATTCTACAACCCCTCTGCCAAACTCATTGATGTGATTCTCAGTGACTTTTCCTGTCCACCAACATCTTTCATTCTCATAGTTTTTCTCATTTAGAAATAGACCATAAAGTGCAAAGGATACTGAATTTGGAGTTAGAGGAACTGTGCTTACAATTCACCTCGAACACTTATTTGCTATGTGAGCTTCCCCAGATCTCACCACCTCTGACATTCCCATTTATCTTGTCAGTTTTAATAAGAAAAAGGTTCACCATCAGCTTTATCTAACGATAAGATCACAAATATGAAAATGGCTTATGACCAGAGATACAGAATAAATAGTAATGCACTATACCATGTATACTGTACTGTGATTATCCTAATCTCTTTGTCTGAGCTTCCCAATCAAATTATAAACTTCTAAAAAAAACCCATAACATAAACACAATTACATTTTCTTAACATCTAGCTTAGTGTCCTGAATATAGTCTGTATTCAATTAACATTTGCTGTTTGGCTTTGCAGATGATGGTGATCCCCCGCCCCCGAACTATCTTCAGTTCTTTATATACTCTTTGTGTTGTTAGGTATTTTTTTCTTTTAACTTTTCTGTGCTTTCTTCTCTTTTCATTTTCCCTTTCATTATAGGAATATGTATTTTCAAATGGCAGGTGTGAGTGTGTTTGTGTGTGTGTGTGAATTTCCATTTGTTGCAAATATAAAGATGTGATGCAAGAATAAAGTATAAAGCATGGGGAAAAAATGAAGTATAAAGATTTGTATTTGGGTGGGAGAGGAATGCCTGGTAAAACAGGAGAAAAGGTGAGGTGGGGGATTGGAGGGTTCAGGTGGATGATATGGTACTGACTAGTCCAAAACCCCTTCTCTTTTCTGAGCAAAGAAAAGGAGTAGTGGTTGCTAAGGACTGGAGGCGGAGGAGGGGAGACGGCAAGTTCACAGTCACTGAGTATACAGTTTCAATTAAGCAAGATGAATAAGCTCTAAAGATCTGTTGTGCAACATTACACTACAGTCAAAAAATGTGTTTTACCCTTGAAATTTCTTAAAGAGGGTTTTTAACAACATAAAAGAAAATGAAAAGTACATGCAATATAAATTTTTTTAAGTTCCCGATTGTGAGGATGGAATGGAGATTTCCGTAGAGTCTATTTAATCCTGTCTATAGGATAAAGCCAACATATGGCCCACTCCTCCACACTCTAGGGCCTCCCCCTCCTCCTATTGTAGGAAAGTACCTGATTCTTTTTTTTGAAAAGCAAAGAGGACAGTTGGCTCCCATGCCCAAAGGCTGGCTGTACTTTCTGATTCAGATGCGATTACCAAGGTGATTCCCATGCTTTCAATCCCTGCTGCCCAGGGTCTTGTGGGACGTGGCACAGAAACAGAAGGAAGGCCGATGGGCGGGGAGCTCGATGGCAGCTTGGCCTCCCCACCTGGCTCCCTCACCGGCTCCATCTGTCAACGGTTCCGGGTGGCTGCAGAGTCCAGCAGTTCAAAGCTCTGCTCTGGGCTGGTTCTGAGCCTATCTTCACTCTCCAAGGGTCTGATATTTCTGGTCACAGGGAGAGGAGTGGGGCCAATTGCTCCTCAGCTCAGTAACTCAGGGTGTTTGGGGTTGGCAGCCAGAAGGCTCCCTGCTGCGCTGCTCCTTAGGAATTTGAATCAGACCTGCTGTGCTTATTTCTGTTCATTTTACCGTCTTCTTTTTCGTGATCCATCTGTGTGGAGTTCAGAAGGATGTTTATACATTTAAGACCCAATCAGGCATGAAGTTAGTGCAGGATGGAATTTCAGCAAATTGCACAGATAATAAAGTTGAGAGCTTATCTAATAAGTCTGGCAAGAAGAAAACAGCATCAGTGTGGAGAGACGGTTAGCATAGCAGACCCAGGAAGGGCCCTTTCTGCAGAGCTGGGAAACAAGAGTTGACACTGAAGCTGGTGTGTGTGTGTGCTGCCCATTTAAAAATTCATCTTGGACAGTTAAATTTTAAGTGTTTTAAGTTCTTGCCCTTGGTCTGCATAATCCAGGCAGAGGAACAAATGAGGTCTCTGTGTCAATTTTTTTTTTTAATCAATGCATAGTAAATTGCCACACTTTGACAGCTTAAAAAGAGAAACACACATTTGTTATCCTACTGTCTCTGTGGTTTGGACTCTGGGTCCTCAGCTCAGGGTCTCACCAGGCTACAGTCATGATGCAGCTGGGCTGTGTTTTCAACTGAAGGCTGGATTGGGGAAGAATCTGCTTCCAAGATCACTCAGGTGGACGGTAAAATTTTTATCCTCTATGACTCACCAATATTTGTTTTACAGGGGTAAGTCCACTGATTTCTTGCTGTCTTTTCTCAGCTCCTGTGACCACCAACAGTTCCTTGCTATGTAGACTTCTACATAGGACCTCCTACAACTTGGTTCTTTCTTTTTAAAAGCTACACATAGGTTAAAGGGAACCATTCTTCCATCAGACAGTTCCACATAAGTGACATAATCACTGTTGTGGCATCCCTTCATTTTGCCACCTTGGATCAACCAGAAGCAAGTCCAAGATTCCACCTATATTCTAGGGAAGGAAATTAGATTGAGGTAGTGAACTTTAGGAGATGGGGGTCAGGGAGCCACTTTAGAGTCTGTCCCCATGGTCCTGTTCTATAATCTGTTCTCAAATGGTTAGTATTGGGTTTGAATCTTGGGTGATAATGGGAAGTTATTCAATCTATCTGATGTTTCATTTCTATATTTGCAAAATGGTGGGTGGCTATCTGCCTGATCCAAGCCTGTCAGTCACCTTCCTCATTAGCAGCAACGGCCCAGGACCTTCAGCTCTTTGCCACTGACTTGCTCTTACTTTCTGTACTTTCTAGTGCTCATGATGGGCTTTATCTCTTACTCTCAACCTTCATTGTCTATGTTCCGCTTCTTAACTGATATTGATTTATACATTAAAAGGTTCTGGCTCAGGTTCATCTCACCCTTCCTTCCGTGTCTCCTAGAATGGCCTGCTCTTGTCCTGGCCCTTGGTTTTAACATGGTACCTTCTTGCTTGTCCATCCTTTAGAGCCACATGGACAGCAGGGTTGTCTGCTTCCTAGGACTATTGCAAAGATGAAATAATCTAGGGAGAGGCCCATTCACCTACCATGTGCTCTATGATTGTTAGGCTCCCTTACTTCCCTGCCTGACATGGTTTTCTGATAGGGATGTTGCCTGGGACTATATCTTACCTTGGGAAGTCAATTCTATTAGATTAGGACCTGGGAAGAAATGTACAAAAACCCCAAACCAAACCAAACCAAAATCAAAAACAAAAACAAACAAACAAAAACTTCTTCAAGGTATTTTATGGCTGATCTCTCATTTTGGTCACTGTGGTAAGAAAAAACTTATAAAAACAGAGCCAATATACTTATGTTCTAATGATAGTGGCTGCCACATGCAGGTGGTATAAGTATAGCCCAGAGTTCTATGATTCATCAATATCTGTTCCTTTCTCTGTATTGGATAGTTACTTAGGCTTTGTTTTCAATACCCTTTGCAGTTAGACACCACCATGAAACCAATGTTCTGGCTCATGGAATAGGGACCTAATCAATATGTGTCCAAAAATATCTCCATTGTAAAATCTACAATCTCTTTTTTTTCTATCCTATTCTTTAAGAGAGAAGATTTCAAGAAAGATCCACAGATAGGAGGATCCAGTTCCCTGAATGACTGCATGAAATATAGCGGTACTCTACCTGTGTTTGACCGTGACGTCACAAAAAATGAACTGTTGAGTAACTGATACTCCAATACAAGTTTATTTTGAAATCTCCTAAATAAAAAAAAATTCTCCAAATCAGTCCTCATTTCAAAACCATTTTAGAAGAAATGCTCCAAATTCTACAATTATGAATTAATTTCCCAAGTGTGTATACTTCTACCTTCGCATCTTTTTAAGCTGAAAATGCTCTGTGAAGAGGAATTTGAAAATTCTCAAAGTATCAGTGGGAACTCACTTAACACATTTGTGCTCCACAAGAGAAGTCAGCTGAGAGTAAAGGAAGGATGAATGAGAGAAGAGTGGCAGATGTTCATTTATGACACAAAGGTTTACTGAGGATCTATTCTGTGGCATGAACTGTGCACAGCTTGCGTGTAAAGAATTCTGCACCTTAGTCCTTATTGGGTGACTGCTTGAGAAGGGGTACCTTACATGAAATGTGTATATAGAAAGTGGATGCTTCCCCTTCCTCCCTCCCTCTGTCTTCCTTCCATCTTGCCTTCCTTTCTGTTTTTTTTTTTTTTTTTTTGTGCTGGAGATCCAGCTGAAAGCCTTGTGCAGGCTCACCAAGGCTCTACCACCTAGCTACATCCTGACCCAGTGATCCTGTTCCTTTATCTTCCAAGACACATGGGTGGAGCAGTGTGTCTTTTCATTCACACCCTTTTAGCACCAAGGAAATCTGCCATGGCCTGAGGCCTTTTGCACCATGTTTCAGTTAATCCCCTCAACGACACTGTGACAGGACATTATTAACCCCATTTAACTCTCATCTTCCAGCCCTCAGTTCAATTATCTGGAAAATTGATCTGATTCTCTGCATTAGATCATTTTCTCTTATTAACGCTGCGCGCCCGTGGCGTGCCTCTCATTGCTCTGGGACCTCACGGTAATTACATTCATAGAATTATTCATTTTACTCTAATCTCTTTCCAGGAGGACAAGGATCGGGCTGATTTTGTCCTCTTATCACCCATTGACTTATAGACATGTTTGCTGAGTAGACAGATGACCATGTCACCTGGTCATCAATTTTCTAATAGTGTTGGAGAGTCAGGCCTGGTGGGCTCCATGGAGTAACTGGTGGTTGCACTCCTTCCTACTACATCGACTGTCTGCCCACACACATCACGGCTTGGACCACCTGAAGGTCCTGGTCTCAGCAGAGAAACCTACAGAGAGCAGATTACCCTCTCCCTCCCCATTATGTCGGTTGTGGACAAGCCAGGTTTTAGAGATGGTCTGGAGAGTCAGAGATCATCTTCCACAAAACAAGTTAGAATGGTCAAACAATTTGGATCTTAAAAGTCACTCCATCACCGTTTTTGACTTTTCAGAGGCCGTCTTGACATTAAATGATAAACTTATGAAAAGTCACCCGTTTCCTCCCTACACACTCCCTGTTTTCTTCTTTGGCAGATCAAGGCACTTTTCCTTCATCTCCTCACTGCCTTCCATTTCCAGTCCTCCAGGCCTCTGGGCCTCACATTCTCTTTCCCAGGGAGATCGTTTCCCAAGTAAAGGCAATTTTCAGTGTGGGGAGCCTCTGGTCCTGTTAAGGTTCCTTCCTCACTCGCATGCCTCATCTCTTTCCGTGCCCCCTGGAGCCACTGGAGAGCTCCCTAGTTGTACCTCTAATGCCTAAGTGTGCTCCTTAAATAGTCCACGGCCATCTGCGCCAGAATCATTTGAAAGTCCTATTAATGCAGATTAATTAACCTTTGAGCTCTACTGCATCCAAAGTCTTTGGGAATTGTTCTGAAACCTTCATTTTTATTAGGACCCTTAGTCATTATTATACCCACTAAAGTAAGGTAACAAACCAAACTGACTTTGGGGAGTCCTAACCTGCTCTTCCTCTATCCCTCACGCCTGACTTCAGTGAGCCCCTTCTATTCCATTTACCCTCTTGGTTTTAATTCACTGCCTTGACTTCTCAAGCTCCCCAAATATAACAACTAATTCTCTGTGTTTTCTAAAAATTGAACTCCCTTTCAACTAGCTGCTTTCTATGAACAATTAAACATGAACCGCTAAGAACAGGAACCATTTTACTGTACTCCAACAATTTCCACCACTGGAAATTCTCCCTCCTTCCGCTCACAAATGGACTTCTCCAGAGAGCCATCTTCTCTGTCTGTCTCCTTCCCTGGACATCCTGTTCCCTCCTCGCCCTCCTGTAATTTGACTTTCCACTGCTCTCACTGCTTCAACAAAACTCTAATCAGCATCTCAGTATTATTTTTTACTTCATGCTCTAACAAGTCTTCTGACATCCATTCAGCCCTACTTTTATTTCTGATACTCTGGTCATATTGCCTCTATTTTCTTCAATTCATTTTCCTTTATCTGGGCCTAAAACCTTGGACTAGGTTTCAGTACTAGACCACTTTCTACTTCCACTCTGATTGAGTTTGGTTACCGCCATGTCAGCAAGCAGTCTGTCTTATGAGTGCCAAGAAATGTCTTATGAGATAACCAAGAAAGGGAAGGAAAGGAAGCTGGGTATGAAATGGGGCAAGTTGAACTGATGGAAGCCCAACTGCAGCCTCAGCCAACAACCAGGGGAGCTCTGGAGCTGGAGTGGCCCCTCAGAGGCCTTCTGGGCTGGGGTTTGATGCCCTGGCCTTCCTATTCCCTCATCTCATTGCTTATTAAAAGCCAACACGAGAGGCAGGAACTTGGGTGAGACAATCTTTGTAGATAAAGTAATTCTTGCAGTGGCTAATAGCTAAAAAGTCTGCCAATGTCAATCCCAGCAACAGGGCCAAGAGGGGTCTACTAGGGGATATGGGCTCTCCTTGTGGCATCCTCCGCATGCTTTATACTATGTCCATTGACAAAATTATCCACAGTGATCATTTTATTGATTTGCTGTGAGTCCAGCTCCATATACCCAACTATCTACCCAGCATTTACAACCAGTGTACCAAGCATGACCCAGACTCAGCACATCCACACTGGACCCGTAGCTCTACCCACTCACTTTTTTCCTCCAATGCCACAAACTCTGATATCCTTTCCCTCCCAATGGATGCCATCATTACCTGGCCAATGCCACAAGCTGCCATTCTCTCTTCCTTGCTCTGTTTTCAATCCCATATCTATTAATAACTCCCTTCCCGATGCTTTTATCTCTAAAACCTTTTGAATCTAACCATGCCTTTCTCTTTTCATTTTAAAATTTGAGTTTGGGTGATCCTGATTTCTTCTCTGTACTACTGCAGTAACATTTTAACTAGTCTTTTTCCATGACTCTTGCATTTTCCCTCCAATCTTTTCCTAATATCAAAATCATGGCAATCTTTTTATAACTTTAATTGATCAAGTCACTCTCTTGCTTAAAAACCTGAAATAATTTTCTGGTTCTTTAAAGATAAAAGCCAATGTCTTTAACGTAAATGCCCAGGTCTCTGCCGTGTCAGCAGCAAAACCTTAGGCTCTGGCTCAGCCATGTTGGCCTTGTCCCTGTTGTTTCAATGTGTCATGATCCTGGTTAATGTAGGCCCTGGGTTCACGGTGTCATCTTTACCTGAACGAGCCTCTCACCCCTCCTTAGTCAACATAATTCCTACTCTGGGTTTAAATTTCCCATCCCAGCAACTTCCCTGAGATTTCTCCAAGCTTCTATTCCATTTATCTTAAGTTGCCTTAGATCACAGTTTTCTTTCTCTTTTATAACAATTTTAACTACCAGATATCCACTTCATTATCTGATGATCATATCAGACTGTAATTTCCATAAAAACAGGGACTCTGGTTTTACTCATAACTTTTTTTATTTCAGCACCTGGCTGAAAACAGCTGCAGGATCTCCTGACATATAAAGATAAGCCAAATAATTTCTGGGATAAGAATTCTTCATAGATGGTTTTTCTATAATGACATTTGACAAGGTGGGTGATGCTAATGGTTTTCAGGATATTTAAAAGCCCATCATTAGATTGCATGACTGCGTGGGGGCAGATGGTAGGCGGATACTGTCCTCAGGGAAAGTAGAAAATGTAAAGCTTATTGCAGAAGGTGGTGCATCAAACCCAGCATGTATGTGAGTGTGGAAAGAGAAGTAAATCACCTGTCAGGCTCAGATTCTAATAAATTCGGATAAACATTACAGCTCTGTGAAATTTCAAGCTGTGATTTTTTTAAAGTTGATATTGTTCATTGCAAGAAGGCACTTTCTTTTTTAGACCAGCCATGATCATAATTTCAATGTTTTTAATTATTCTGAAATACTTTGAGATGTATAGAAATATGATCTGACTTCAATATATTAAAGAGGAACACTATCAAACCTATTAAAATCAAAACATCAATTAATATAATCCAAGGTGGTAAAACTGACTTTCTGTTCCTACCATAACTGGTACAGAATTGCTCTCCTGAGGTCAACAGCCTGAAAACTGCAGTTACTGCAAAACAATGCTCTTAAACATGGGGCCACAGACAGCACAGGATGGTGACCCCTGAGAAGAAGAAACAAGGGGAACAAATGAGGCGAACCCACCAGGAATCCTTCCTGGAGATCATTTCTGAACTGTGTCTAGTCATGCAGTAGAGAACACAGAGACCACATCCAGGGAGAGGGAAGTGGCTAGAGTTTCTGGAAAAGGCAGCTGAGATACGGGAGGGATACACAGGAAGAACCCCAGGAGTGTGGACGAGGTCCTCATGGGTCTTTGACTGAAGACTTTGCAAGTGTCTAGGGTGAAACCCCAAAAGGTCATTCAAGAGCAACTTCTGAGAGGTGAATCACTCCTGAGCTCACATGGGGGTAGGAAGAGCTTCTCCAGGCAAGTGGGAGGCCCTCATATTTAAAGCACAGGACACTAGACAGGACCTTAGATTGGAGATGCATTGAAATGGGACTAAAGCAACCCCAGGAAAAAGTCTACTCTAGCTCTGTCTCAAAGCAGATTAGAGATAAGACTTGAAATCCTCTACCTAATCTGCACAGGGCCTAATTGCCTCCTGGAAAACTCTAACACTCCTGAAGAATGCAATAACATCTGGGCACCTAACAACATGAAAGTCATAGTACTCAACATCCAACACAGAATTTCTAACTATATGCAATATATAGGCTGAATGTTTGGGTTTGTCCAGATTCACATGTTGAGACCCTTCCCACCTGGTGTGGTGGGATCAGGAGGTGAGACCTCTGAGATGTGAGCAAGGCATGAAGGAAGAGCCTCATAAATGGAATTTGTGCCTTTATGAGAGATGCTCACCCCTCCTGCCCAGGGAGGGAGGCGGGAACAGTGAGATGCTGTCTAGGAATCAGGACGTGGCCCTCACCAGACTCTGAGCTCACTGGTGCCTTGATCTGACCTTCCAGCTTCCACAACTGTGAGGAGTAAATATCCGTTGTGTGCAAGCTACTCATTCTATGCTCTTCTGTTCTAGTCCCCACATGGAATAAGGTGCCCTATGATGAGGGAGAATATGACCCATAACCAGGAGAAAAATAAGTCAAAGGGAACAGACTTAAAATGACAGATATGAAATCAGCAAAGACATAAAACAGCCATGATTCATATGCTCCATATGGCAAAGGAGCCAAAGGAAAACCCGAGCTACCGCAATGAGGCAGAATGAGTAACAACTGGCATGAAGTTAGAAAATGAACTGTTATCTTTTTTGAAAATGTCAAAATATGCATGATGAAAAATTTAAGGAATCTATAAAAATAGATATTAAAACTTAGCAGTGGGTTTGGAAATGTTGTAGCATAGAAATTCAATATAAAAATTATATTCTATATGAAAAAGTACAACTTAATGACAGCACACAAATCATGAATCAGGGATAAACATAATAACATCTCTGTAAGATGTAAAAGTTTTAACATATAAATAAATGGACAAAGATATCATGTTTGTGAATTGGAACATTCTATATCATTACCATTTTAATTCTCCCCAAATTTACCTATGGTTTCAGTATCATCACTATCAAAGCCTTTTTTCAGGCTTTTAAATATTGATCTTTTATATATTTTCTTTTGTAGAAATTGAAGTTGAATCTTAAAACTCTACAATACCCCAAAACAATTCTGAAAAAGAACAATGCACCATTTGACCCAGCTATTCCCCTTCTCGGTCTATTCCCTAAAGACCTAAAAAGAGCATGCTACAGGGACACTGCTACATCGATGTTCATAGCAGCACAATTCACAATAGCAAGACTGTGGAACCAACCTAGATGCCCTTCAATAGACGAATGGATAAAAAAAATGTGGCATTTATACACAATGGAGTATTACTCTGCATTAAAAAATGACAAAATCATAGAATTTGCAGGGAAATGGATGGCATTAGAGCAGATTATGCTAAGTGAAGCTAGCCAATCCCTAAAAAACAAATGCCAAATGTCTTCTTTGATATAAGGAGAGTAACTAAGAACAGAGTAGGGACGAAGAGCATGAGAAGAAGATTAACATTAAACAGGGATGAGAGGTGGGAGGGAAAGGGAGAGAGAAGGGAAATTGCATGGAAATGGAAGGAGACCCTCAGGGTTATACAAAAGTACATACAAGAGGAAGTGAGGGGAAAGGGAAAAATAATACAAGGGGGAGAAATGAATGACAGTAGAGGGGGTAGAGAGAGAAGAGGGGAGGGGAGGGGAGGGGAGGGGGGATAGTAGAGGATAGGAAAGGCAGCAGAATACGACAGACACTAGTATGGCAATATGTAAATCAGTGGATGTGTAACCGATGTGATTCTGCAATCTGTATATGGGGTAAAAATGGGAGTTCATAACCCACTTGAATCAAAATGTGAAATATGATATATCAAGAACTATGTAATGTTTTGAACAACCAACAATAAAAAGTAAAAAAAAAAAATTGACAGACCTGATGTGGTGGGAGGCAAGAGCAGAGGTCAAGAGTTCTTTTATATTAATCTACTAAGAGTGAAGCCATATTTAAAGTTTGATGTCACTACACGTGACAGAGATTTCAGTTTTCCCTGAGGTCTTTTTTTGCATATTTCCTCTTTTGTCTTTGAGTTTCCCTAAGGACTCTTTCTTGAGGAGAGTTTGTGTCTTGAAGCTTTTCAGCTGCAGGCTACTGTGGCGGCAAGGGTGGGGAGGAAAGCAGTCTAGACACCTGTGAGCTCATCTTGGTCTTCCCCTGGGCCTGTGTCCTGGGCTGTGACCTTCACACTTTCTGAGCTCCTCCCTCCCACCTTCAAGTGGACAGGAAGGTCAGAGGTGCCTGGGCTTGGGTAACTATCTCCAGGTAGGTGAGAAACCCGTGCAGTCGGTCTTCCTCATGGAAAACTATCGTGGTGTATTTTGAAACAGCTGCTTTTCCCTTCCCCTTCCAGAGACAAGGGAGAACTTTTATTTGCTGTTGGGTGTGAGAATCTACCAGATTTCTGGAGATAAAGCCCATGAAAACATGGAGTTTCCCCTAAAATTGTAACCTCCAGGAGTTTCTAACACTCAAGCTGGTCCATATTCAAGCTCTGCCAATTTGTCAGAGTCACCTTTTGACTTCTTCCATCAGATCACGGCCCTGGCCGCCTCTGCTAGGGTTAAGCTGCTCTCTGCCCATCTCCCTCCTGGCTCCCGGGTTGCAGTTTGCCCTGTGATTTTTGCCTTTGATGAGCTTGTTTAGCTGCTTCTCTTGTCAAAGGGTTGGTGTGCTGACTCCCAGACCCTTCGGATGTCGGAAATGGGCCCCGAGTTTTTATTATTCATCTGTAATCCAATTCCATTTTGTGCTCTAAATCTTCACTATTACTTCTTGAAAATAAAACACTTGGTTTGGAATACATGTGCATAATAACTGAAAATTTAAATGAAACATTTAATTACCTAAATCCATCAATAAAGAGAGCATTAAATAAATTATGGAGTACTAATACAGAGTAATACCATGCAGCTGTGTGAATACATGAGATGAGTTTGCCCATACAGATGCAAAAAGACCATAAGGAATACATTTAAGTGAAAAAATGAAAATTAGAATAACTCGCTCGTATTTGGGTATTCCTATGTGGAATGTGTGCATATGTTATTGTCATTGAATGAACTTGTTCTGAAAAAGTAATAGGATAGTCATGGGAATTGCTTGTGAATTGCAGAGAATTGAGAAACTAAGGGTTTAAAGTTGGGTGGAGCCCTCTTCATGGTGAACCCTTTGTGTCATTTGATTTTTAACCCATCACTTAAAAAACACAATTAATAAAAAATTATAAAACCCAACTTGCCTGAAGTTCCTTTAGTGATTTTTTGTATAGTGTGTCCATTTGGCTAATGAAAGTTGGCCCACAGACCACTTCTTGTCTTAGCTAAGATAGTGAAATCTCTCTAGGAGATAAAGTGATTAGAGAGATCTGGACTAGTGTTTGAAAATAGAAATAGATAGTAAGATATTCAAACATAGATATTGAGAGATTTTAAAGATTTATATTTCCATTTTACTAGCTAAAAAGAGTCATGCTTGCCAGCAACAAAACACTATTGATTATAATGCTGCAGGTAAAAGGTAGCTTGTAGAAGTAGGTATTAAATTTCAAATATAATTAAATAGAAATCCTTGTCTTCTACTAGACTTTTTACTATGGGTCTGTGGCACATTGTTACTAGTTCTCATTGCTTAGATGCAAGAGAAGTTTATCCCTTTCAATTTTCAAAATACCTCTGGAACTTTACCCTTCACTGATGACTTTGGTGATCAGTGTTAATACAGTATTCTCATTTTCCAAATGTATTTGCAGTAACAGTATCCAAGACCTAGAAGAGGTCCAAGAAATATCACAAATCATATATTAATAGTCATAAAACCTGCAACCTTTGCAGCCAACTGAAGCCAAATCTCTCTACACATACTCCAAAACATAAAATTCAACAAAAAGTACACATGACTCATGATTGCAGCATTGCATTAATAGGAGACAGAGAAAAACCATGAACTGCAAATAACTTTTGAGGAAAATAAACTCGAAGTTGCAGCAGAGGTACTCTGGCCTTCTGAGCCCATGGGTATGAGAAGAAGGAAATGGGAACCTTAAGAGATTCCATTAAAAGAAGGAGCAGAGAGAGAAGACAGATGAAATACAGTCAAAATAACCTCCAGAAAGAGAAACTTCAATGCTGAATGCTAAATATGTGTGTTGGAAAAATCAATGACCCCCAAAGATGACCCTATTCTAATCACCAGGAATCTGTGCATGGCGAGAGGGGCTTTGCAGTGTGGTTGATTTGAGACACTGAGATTATCCTGGATTGGGTGGACCCCATGTGAGTCTGAAAAGTGAAGAATCTTTCTTTCTGGCTCCAGTTAGAGAATTAGGAGGGCAGAAGAAGGGAAAGAAAGATGTAATACTGTTGGCTTGGAAGGTGGGGGAAGAGGGCCAAGCAAAGCAAGAGACCTCTAGCACAGGAGAAAGCAACAGCACAGACTGTCCCCTCCAGTTATTTGGATCCTGGCAACACCTTGATTTTAGCATGGTGAGGCCCAGTATCAGACTTCTGACCTGCAAAACTGTCAGATGAACTAAGACTGTTAGTGAGGATGTGGAAACTAGGCACAGTCATACCTGGCTGGTGGGAAAGGGAAGTGGTACACCTTGTGGAGGGGAATGTTTGAGAAAGCATGTATGCCTTCACACTTGACCCAGCAAGTCTGCTTCTAGGAGTCTGTTCTGAAGACATGTGTCCCACAGTGCAAACATACATTTGCATAACAATATTTATTGCAGTATTTTAAAATTGTTGTTAATTTCCTGTATTGGGACTTCCTTCATGACCACACACGGAGAGGCCATTGAATAGGCCATGGTATGTCTGCCCAGAAGACTACTCGGAAACTCTGATGAGCAAGGGGAAGAGCTTCATGAGTGATAGAATGACCTCTAGGGAAGCAAGTGCAGGAGCTTCTACAGCACACCAATCGTGGGTTAATAAAAAAGGGAAAATAGAATGAGATGGACCTCATTACCCTGAGTGCATGTACGAAGACACGAATGGTGTGACTCTACTTTGTGTACAACCAGAGATATGAAAAATTGTGCTCCATGTGTATAATATTGTAAGGCATTCTGCTGTCATCTATAACAAATCAGAATAAAAAATTTAAAAAGGAAAATATAATATTATACATGTACCTGATTATTTTTGTAAAATGAATGGCAGGAAGGATCAACTAAAGGTTGGCAACTCACAGGTGTGGATGGAGTAGGGTGCGAGGGGAAGCACCCACTTCTAAGTATACTTTTTGGACAGTTTTATTTTTTTTACAGCCATGATAATGTAGTACACACTCAAAAGAACCATGAAATATGAGTCAAATAAATCGAATATAGCTCTGTTTCAAATGAATAATGTTATCACACTGAATGGAGAGGAAATTTAACTCTCTTAGCTTTTAAATGCAGTATTTAGAATCTGTGTCTTTAGCTTAAAGAGGACACCTAGCTGTAAGCAAATACTGAGCTCTCACTGGCTTTGTTTGTTTGAAATGCCATGGGTTAGCAATACTAAAATTACATTCTGTGTATTTCATGACTGGGCAATTGGGTAAATATATTGAGTATAATGTGAGCCAAATTTCTCACTGTTGGAGAAAAAAGTTAGGGTCAGGAGGGAGGCTGGAATGGTATCTGTTGTTCTTTTGCCATTGGAAGTTTCACTATGAACTAAGCGTGTGCATGAGTACATATGGTGTGTTCATATATATGTGTGTATATATCTATGCATACTCACATATATGTAACATTATGCACCTACATATGTGTTTCTATGGATGTCATTTAAATAACTCACTTATTTCTGTCCCTGAACTTTTGCTTATCCATGTAGTTGGAAGAAAGTAACAAAAGATATATATATATATATATATATATATATATATATATATACACATACACACACACATATATGAGACATATCACATCTTTCATATTTTCCTTAAAGCCCACACATATACTCATTCATATTCTGATTAGGTTAATATAATCTGAAGTGTGTTCAGAGAAAGGAAGAACAATTTTAGTATTTTAGAAAAATGGATGATCTGAGTAAGAGTAATTTAGAACTGGTTTCATGCATTTGGGAGAATTGGTATAGCAGAGAATTAATGAACCTTATAGTTGTCTAAAGTTTATGATTTTGAAATGTCCAGTTAAATCCAGCTATTCATAATTCGGTGGCAAAATTAATTGTATGAGTATCTCAAGTTAGATGACTGAGAACTAAAAACCATCAAGAAAGATAATGTTTTGCAAGGAACCCTAATTTATGATAATTATTTGTGAGAACAGTAGAATGGGGAAGGGGTTTGGGCTTGGAAACAAGTGTTTGCTTCTTTCTGAGTTCCATGTTTTTTAAAGCCATTCAATCTGTCTGTCCCTTAGATTTTTCAAACAGAAAGACCTGTCTAAGATGGTGTCCTATGATGAGATGAGACCATGCTCCTGGAGGTGGCTGGTGAAGGTAAGGTGCTGTCCAAATGCTAATCGCTGTGATGATGTTTGTCTACTACATTTTAAATGAGAGTTTGGCACCTTACATCTCTACTTACCTCTGAGATGTTTTACTGCTTGCCTAGTCAACTCATAAAACAGCGGAACAGCTTTGCACTGCAGTGCTGGCTGATTCATTTCCTGAACATAAAAGGAAATAAAAAGATAATTGATTCTACCTTTATTGATTGCTGAATGTCTCAGCATTTTTAATAAATAAAAATTTAGGAAAAATTAATGCCTGTCTCAATGCATTGTGAATTCCACCCAATTGGCTTCAATCACGAGAAGTTGTTTAATTCTCCATGTTGTGAGATATAAAAACATGACTCAGGATAAAGAAAAGATTTTCTAATACTAAAGGGGTGGTTGGTCCTGCCTGGCATCCCAATCAGTCACAGTTTTATTCCAGGGGTGTCTTAGACAACAGTCATAGCCTGTCCGATGCTTTAACAAAATACTTACAAATAACAATGATGAGTCATCTTTCTGGAGGTCAATCAATACCTCCAAACCAGTATTGAAGATTTATCATGAAAAATGCCAGGGGAGTCAACTACTCAGATTTTCATTTATTCATATTTTCCTAGGAATGTCATAAAGATGAATGTGTGTATTGAGGTCCCTCTGACCTTGCAGATTTTCATCTGTTTGAACTGTTATCCAAGTGCCCAATTTTTGAAGAGAGGACAGAGGGACCTCGCTGGTCTCATGGTCTATTATGTTAGGGCTTTTACGGGGCATTTAGGACAGGGTAATTTTAATTTTACTTACTTAGACTAAAAAGGAGGACTTTTCAGATTTTAGGAAATTGCCTTTATATAGTTTTGAATAGTTCGGCAATTTTCAAAAAGAACAAGATAATCTGATTGTTTATTAGCTCATAATTGTTTTTATTTCTGACAAGCAGGTTGGACTGTCTCTACTTTCATTAATAATTTTAGAAATTTGAGTCATCTTTCTTTTTTGTGGAAACCATTTTAGCTAAAAGTTTGTGATTCTTTCCAAAGAACCAACTGTTAATCTTTTTCTATTGCTTTTTATTCTATTTCATTTATGTCTTCTCTATTATTTATTCATTTCTATCACTTTATTTTGGGTTTTGCTCATTCTTCTTTAGTTTTTTTTTACTCTTTCTTAAAGTAGAAGATTAGATTGCTTGTTTGCAACCTTCATTTCTTAAAAATTAGACCTTTAGGAACCATAGATTTGAACACTACTTTTACTATATTCCATAAGTTTTAGTATGCCAGGTTTTGTGCTTTTATTTATCTAAAAGTATTTTCTAATTCTGTTGTAATATCTTTAACTCACTGGCTTTGTAAGAACAAGTTTTCTTCTGAGTGTGGTGGCACATGCCCCAAATCCCAGCAACTTGGGAGACTAAGCAAAGAGGATCAGGAGTGGAGGCTGGCCTTAGCAGTTTAGAGAGACCCTCAGCAACCTAGCAAAACCCTGTCTCAAAAAATAAAATGGACTGGAGATATGGCATGTAACTCAGTGGTAAAGCATCCTGGGTTCAATCCTCAGGACTGAAAAAGAAATACAAACAAACAAAAAACAGAGAAAGAGAAAGAGGCATAATTCCATTATTATGAGTTTTTAAAATTGCCTTGGTTATTGACTTCTATTTCATTCCATTGTGGAATATTTTGTATATTTAAAACTTTTTTTAATTTATGAAATGTATTTTATAAATTAACATGGTGTATATTGGAAAACATTTCGGATTCATTTGAGAGGCAAACACTCTACCAACTGAGCTACATCCCAGCCCTCGGATTCATTTGAGAAGAAAGTGATTTCTTCTATTATGAGCTGAAATGTACTGTAGGTTTATATGGGGTTTTGTGCTTCTCTACTCTTATTTCCTTGATTTTCTATTTTTAGTTACTGCCACCACCGGCTTTCCACAAGCCTCTCTCTCCCACACAAGCCTCTTTCCACCTCCCACAATCCTCCTGCTCTTGAGGCCGATTGGCTGGGTCACGTGGGCGGAGCCAAAAAAGTCCCCCAATGAGCAGCTCCGTGGTCTGAAAGGGCAGGGAAACAGTCCAATGAGCATCACCGCAGAGGAGCCAATCAGCTAGATGTTGCTGGGGCCGAGGAGCCAATCAGCTAGATGTTGCTGGGGCCACTGTGAGCCAATCATCAGCCGGCAGCTGGAAGTTTGCTGGGGCCCCTTCCGCTGTGGCTCTCAACATCTCCCCCTCTCTGTTTAAACAACAAGCATGTGGCTTAGGGACGTGTCTGTTAGGCAGTCCAATTCAACATATGGTCCTTACCCGTCATCGGATGAACTGACCTCTAGGCGTCCAGCCTCCTGTCTTAGGTTGGTACCACTGCAATTGGATCATACCCGTCACTGACTACCGGTCCAGCATACAGCCACACCTGTGGAGAGGCCTTTGCACCAGTGGGGGGGTGAGGTTCTTTGCCTCACCTCTGTTGGCCCCCAAATTTTAGACCATCACTAGTAGAGGAGGATGCAAAATGCCATGACATTAAGCCAATTGAGGGCTCCTTTGAAAAATTGTACCACCGGTGACATCATCAGCAAAAATACCCCAACACTACCACAAGTCGCTGCAC
>NW_025999944.1:5515477-5584063 GCF_001458135.2 Marmota marmota marmota
ATTTATAAGCCAATCTATTATTTTTGGAAACAAATTATGTGTGTGTGTGTGTATGTGTGTGTGTATATATATATATATATATATATATATATATATATATATATATAATTATAAATTTTTTTTTGGTAACAAGGGTTATAACCCAGAATAGTTCAACCACTAAGCCACATCCCCAGACCTTTTAATTTTTATTTTGAGATAGAGTCTCACAAAGCTGCTCAGGGTCTCACTATGTTGCTGAGGCTGGCTTTGAACTTGCAATCCTCCTGCCTCAGCCTCCCAGGCTGTTGGGATTACAAGCATGCACTACCGTGCCCAGCTATATTTTAGATATGGTAGCATGGCAGTTCTGGAAATCAGATTCTCTCCTCCCCCAGGGCATTTTGATACTGCCTGTTGTAGTTGCTTCCTTGGTGACTTTTACATTTGTTTAGTGTCTTCTCAGAACGAGTTTTATAACATTTGTGTTTTGTCATGTATGGCAAGTAGTGTCTGTTTATTAACCTAGTCAGACATAAATGATTGATTAGGTCTCCTTAGATCTTCCTGGAGCATGCACACAGATCCAGATCTGTGCACATTGCTTTCATGATTTCCAAAAATCTGCTGGATTCATTAACACCCTTGTTCCCCAAACATCTCCTTCTCAAGTCTTTCCTTCAAAGTTTTTTGGTTAGTCTCCTTTCCTTTAGGTATTATTCATCTCCTGAGGCAGCAGCCACTAAACTGATCCCTTATAAATGTTTTCTATAAATAAACCCCAGGTAGTGGCTTTAGCACTAGGTGAGTTCTGAGTTAGGCAAGATGAAGATAATCCTTTTGATCTGTCTCCCAGGGAGCCACCTAAAAGGTCAAAACAAGTAATTTTAATTCTTTTCCCATAAAGTTCATTCTAGTCCATCTCTGAAAGGTAATAGAAATTCAGATTTTTCAATGTTAACTCTGATTTGGTGAGTGAGAGATGGGATTGTCATAAACCAAAAAGCCACAAAACTCAACATTTTGTACCAAGATTTAACATGCTTTTTGAACAATACACTCTGGATTCCTCCAAGTTTTTGATTTGTTTCCAGAGTTCAGAAAAAGTTGATTCTGAGAGTTTGTCCAGGGTTTTCATTGCTTTGTTGGAAGAGTCTCATTTTTTGCTAATGTCAGCTAATTTTTAAAGGGTTGTTTGGTTCTGTTGAAAATACCAAGCAAGAAAGTGGCTGACTGCTGTGTCTAGCCTGATGCACTGTGGAACAGGGGTCATATATGGAGGTGAGGAAGCACCCCACCAACTGAACTTATCTATTGGAAAGTAGAGCTTGGTGCTAGAGGTCACCATAAATCTTACACTGAACATCTTTCTCCTTGGGAATTTACAATCAGTGTCCCTCAGTCTATACATGTTCAGCCCAGTTCAGCTCATTGATGAAGTTTCAGTGTGTATAATAATCCCCCTATTTTTGTTATAAGCCTGGGCTTGCCTGCTAGACTGTTAGATACCATGGGGAGAAAGGCCTTCAATCCTCACTGTTCCAGGAAAGATGGTGGTGAACTATCCATCCTAGGCAACTCCCTAGCTGATTATAACACAGAAGCAAGCTAGCTGAAGTCAGTTGACCCCAGCCCAGAAGAACTACCCAGCAGAGTGCAACTTAAATTGACAATATGTAGAGTTGTACTAAAAAAAAATGGTTGTTACTTTAAACCATTAAATTATGGGGATACTTTTATATACAGCAAAAAGCAATTGATAGAGTGCCACTAAGAGGTAGCTACTCTGTAATTTGGATATTGTTTAATTTCACTCCTTGAGAATTAGAATTAAGTTTTATATTGATTTTATAGCTCTGAGTTCTTTCTTCAGTTTCTTATGCATTATAATCATTATAATTTATTGTATACTTACTATGTGTGAGGTGCTTACTAGTTGCTTTAAATGTAATAATTGAGTGAATCCTCAGAACAACTTAACATTGTGGGTTCTATTGTACCCATTGTACAGATAAGAAAACTGAGAGCTAGAAATATCTGCCAACTTCATGGTCACTGATAGGAAAGATATTTAAGCCAAAGGCTATCCAGCTTCCAAGTGTGCATTTTTAATCCCTACAACAGTCCTTCTAAATTGAATATATTGCTATTGTGAATGCATTTGCCTATCATAAGCAACTGTGATTCAGTTGATTACATTCTACATATTTTTTTTTTCAAAAGATATTACCTTTGTGGAAGGAATCTAGCATTTTTCAGCCAAACCTTTAGCTCTGGGAACTATTTGCATGAGTCATAGCTGAGCTCATTAAGCCTTAGTGCCTCTGGGGTGCAGCTGAGGACTGAATGGCGGGGTTTAGGGGATGTAAACCATTGTGTGGAACATAAAAACAGAGAACACTGAGGCAATGGACATTTATCTCCCTGTGAACTTGCCTCTTGGTGTTCTCCTGAGGAGCATGTCCTCAGCTCACTTCTAGCAGAGCATCGGGCCCTGGAGGGCTTGTTACATAAGCCTGCTCTTTCTGAGGCTGCTTCTCCCATGTTTAATAATCCTTGTCCCCTGAAAAGCACCAGACACAGGGGGACTACTTTATCTCAGATTAAAGTATCATTCTACCTTGACCTCCAGGAATATTCATGCGGTGTACACAGGGTACACTTTCCTTGGCTTCAGGGGGAATGAGTCTGGATGGGAAGAGATTGATCTGACCACAGGGAAAGACCTATGATGTAGTAAAATGTGTGGAGTTCGTACCTGGCTGGACCACAGGAGAGATCTAGGATCTTCAGTACATTTTTAAAGTGTGGCCAGCCAGTGGCCTTTGCTAGTGCACAACCTGTAAGCATTTGTGATGTAGAGCCAGGCATGGTGGTGGTGACTTGGGAGCATGAGGCAGGAGGATCCCAATTTTGAGGCCAGCTTGAGCACTTTAGCAACACCCTCAGTAACTCAGCAAGACCCTATTTCAAAATAAAAATTTAAAAAAGACTGGGGATGTAGTTCAGAGGTAGAGCACCCCAGGTTCGATCCCCAGTACAAAAAAAGAAAAAAAAAAGAGTCCAGCTAAGAGAATGAAATAATTATTCAAGAACATAATAACGTCCTGTCCATAATAACATACTGCCTATATACTCCTGTGACCTAAGTTTTACTGTTGGCTTATGCCAGACAACTGAACTCTGGAAGATTACACTTTTACCAAATTGTCTTAGTGTAATTAGATTTTCATATCTTACAGTCATAACTTAAGATGTCAGCCTAGCTTCAGGCCAAAGACTTGTCAATTATTGACTGTGATGTTGGGAGATCTATTTAACCACTTTAATGAAGCTTCCATTATGTCTAACTTCGAAAAGTGAAATGGAAAGCTACTTCATAGAGTTTTTGTAAAACTGTAATGATATAGTTCATGCAAAGAAACTAGAAGTTCCTGTATCTTAAAAAAATAATTTGTAGCTTAAAAACAAAAAGCCATGTGGAATTCATTTTGGTGTATTTGCAGTGAAATCTGCTATAAAATCTGTTGTCAAGGTCATTGCCAATTTTCAATGTCTCCTATAAAGAGTTCCATTTAGGTTTTACAACCAGGTTAAAACACTGCTTCTCTGGGAAAGAGGTGTTTTCTCCCCTCCCCCACTCCTCTCCACTAATAGAAATGTGCTAATTTCCCAGTTTGGTTCTCTTTCTGTCCCAGCTGTGGAGAAACACAGGATAATAATTGAACTTCATAGCAAGGTTGTCAGCTTGACTGTTTGGATTATCTATTTCCTCCTTTTTGTATGTCTGCGATTTAAAAATAAAGGTCTTATCCTAAGCCAACTTGAATTTTGAATGGATGAGCCATCTGAATTAAGTCAAAATGTCACATAGATCTTCAAAGTCTCTGTTTCCTTACCTGAAAAATGCCCTGTCTACTTCAGAAGGCTGACAAAAATCAGGTCATGCAAATGAGTGCCTTTTGGAAAACCCAACAAACATACTGCACAAAAATCAACAGCATTTGGTTATTACTGCAACAGCAGCCACCGACATGATGCAATTGCCTCAAACTTTCTTCAGCTCAGTCCTCATTTCTGAGCTCAGATTTCATTCCATAATATACTCTGGAAGTGAATTTGCACTGTGACTAATGACCCTGAATGAAAATGAAGACTGCTTCCATTTGGAAGTCTGACAATGATGATCATTTGTATCTAGCAGTGAGAGCATGAGGAGACTTAAGGAAGGTGTCTTAG
Source organism: Marmota marmota marmota (assembly GCF_001458135.2). Taxonomy (NCBI): domain Eukaryota; kingdom Metazoa; phylum Chordata; class Mammalia; order Rodentia; family Sciuridae; genus Marmota; species Marmota marmota. The sequence goes on from NW_025999944.1 coordinate 5,519,696, forward strand.
TCTGTTTTCTGTACTATCACAGAATACCACAGACTGGGTAATTTATGAAGAAAAGAAATTTATTTTTTCACAGTTCTGGAGGCTGGGAAGTCTAAATTCAAGGTGCCAGCCTCTGGCGAGGGTTCCTTGCTGTGTCACAACATGGGGAAGGGCTTCTGGTGAGAGGGTAGGAGCATGCCAGCCATAAGGGGCCCCCTACTCTTTGGACCTTATTTAACCCCAACAACCTCCCCAAAGCCCCACCTCCAAATACTGCCCACATATGAATTTGGGGGTTAAGTTCCAATGCATGGGCTTTGAGGACATATCTGAACTAGTGCAGAAAGTCAAAGAGAACAGCTATGAAACCCCAGTGATGGCTTCAATCATTTCCTCTGTAAAAGTCCTTCCCTGCCCACGTGGACAGGCTTTCTCTCTCATTTCTTTCTTCTCTATAACTTTGCTTTGTTTCTTCACAACCTGCTTCACATTTAGAGTCCTTGTGAACAGAGAAGAGAGTTTCTGAGTAGAAAAAAATCTAACATCCTGCCACAGAAGCCCACCAACAATGCCCTGGTGAACAGTTGCAACCTCTGAGGTGTGTGTGTGAGTGTGTGTGTGTGTGTGTGTGTGTGTGTATTAGTACTGGGGGGGGAAGCCAGAGCCTCACATAAGCTAGGCAGGTGCCCCACCACTAAAATACATCCCCAACTTTGAGTACTTTAAAAAAAAATCTTCTGTAAAACACACCCTGTTAGCAATTATAAACATAGTACATGACATGGCAGATATTTGTGGGGGGGAAGAAAATGCGAAGCACGATTACTAGGATTCCACAATTCTGTAGAAACCCTGCAAACACCATGTCTCCTTCTCATCATACCTACTTATGATTTCATCACAGATACAATTTTTGACTACTCTTAAAAATAAGTGTGTAATATTTTATCATACGGAGCCTCAGGGTTTTCATTCATCAATAGGATATGCTAATAGATATTGTCTTAAACTTGTCTGTGGATTAAAATGAAATAGGGGATAGAAGCAGCTGGAAGTCTAGTAAGTGCTGAACAAATGTTAATTAATTTTGACTTGAATCAACGTTTGACCTTGGAACTGCATCTTTCTGCTTTGACCCATTTAGAGGCCTCTTTATACTAAGATTGTGAAACAAGTGAGCAGAATAAAAACACATCCTGGGAAACATCTTGGAGAAGGACATCCAGGACCCATTTCTTGACTAAACAAATGTGATGGTGGCGGGGAGAAATGAGGGCATTAGCTCCTCTTGGTCACCAGATTTCCTTGAGATTTAAACACTGTAGTTTTGGCAGCTTACGGGAAAAGGCCACCCTTAATCAAAGGGCTGTTAGTAAAGCTGATTGTTTATTGTACATGATTTTTTACTCTGCCAAAGGAATTACTGGTAGCCATAGAACATTGCTGTATTTTAGGAAATCCTACCTTATAATGCTTGCTGAGAGCATGTCTAAATGTGCCACTTGTCACCCCAGGGATCTGGTTTTCCCAGCCACTGTGCAATGACAGTGGCGATCAGAATGTCATGCCCAGATTTAGTCTTGAAATGGCAAAGCCTTAAAGTGATTTTACCAGCTACAGCCAAAATTATGCTACAAGTGAACAGAAGGAAAATATAAAGCAGCAAACAAAACAACTCCCAAAAGTCTTTTCCCCGAGGCTGGAGTTACTGTGACAGACTTCTCCAGGACAGTGGCTAGCGCTGTCATGGCATCCCAGGGGGAGTCAAGAGGAAGCCCAGGGCTGAGCAAAGTCCAGTCACTTATGGGTAAGAGCGAGCAGAGGCCCAGCTGTCTGAGAACACGGCATACTGTGGTCAGAGAGACTGCTCAGCCAGAGGCTGCTGAGGTGGCTTTCTGAAACCCAGTCACTCTTCCAAATCCTCTTTTATTTATTTGCCACCCACCCATTCACAAAATCTCACTGAGAGCCAGTGACTGTCACAGCCCCATTGGAGATTCTTCCTTTTACAAGTTCACACTCCAATGAGTGATTTAATGAATTGAATATCAATAATTATATTGAAAAGAAAACTATTGATAAATACAATGACGAGGCAGACACAGGGTGCCTGAGTATAGTGAGAACAGGTGGCCCACAGTCATGAGGGGACTTTCGGGAGTCCCCTCTCAGTGGTATGGGTTAAGGGTCCTCTGTCTTTCCCTAAGCCCCCACGGGGTTCTCTGGGATACATCTTCCCTAAAAGAGGACTCAACAGTCTTAGAATTTCTAGGGTCATCAGCACTTTCAAGACTTGTCCATCCTGTGTCCCTTCTATAACAAGTGCACACGAAGAGGTGGTACCCCAGGGGCTGGCTGGAGTGCCCTGCATTGGTAAGAATCAGCCTGCAGGTCCTTCTTTACTCCTCTAACTCTGTGAGCTGATGAGCCTGGGGTGGTTTCTTCAGGAAGTAAATGTCAGTGCAGGTAGGACTAAAGGGCACAGGGAAAGAGATGCCTACCCTCACCCCAGCTGCATGGTGTCCAAGTGATGTGCAGGTGAGTGGGTAGGATCCACATGGCTGAGTGGCCCAGGTGAGAGCTGCCTCAGCAGAGCTTGGGAATGGAATACACTGAGCAGGACGCCTCTAAGGCTGGGTCAGGTGAGCAGCAACCTGACTCCAGGGACATTTAGAGAAGTGATGACTCAGAGTAGAAAGCTCCTTTGACTCAGAGGCTGAAGTCAGAAAGGCCGAAAGCTGGCTGGGGCTGGCTCCCAGAGCTGTTCTCTGCAGGACAACTGAGGATCCAAGCTGCGCCAGCCTCTGACTCATAGTCTCCAACAGGGGTCCAAGCTAAGGGCTCTTGGAATACTAAGGAGGAAAAAAGTTGGCAGAACATTGTTGAGTAGATGCACTTGGATTTGGAGATGATCAGTCTTCTGTTAGACACCATAGAGGACCTTTTAAAAGTCCTCATGGTCAGTCCCCACACCAGACGGTCTAAGTCAGTTTCTAGAGGACAGGTTAGCAAATTGGTGCCTCTCAGAAACTCTCCAAGGGATGTTAATGAATGGAAAGGACTGAGAGACTGGAGATTTTGCAAAGTGAGTCAGGCCAAGAATAATGAATGGGAGACAGTCTGCAAACCACGAAATGGTACCTGTTCATTCACAAAGCGCAACCCTCCCACCTGAGTGATGCACTGGCATTTGCAAAACATCTTGCATGCACCATTTAATTTGATTCCCACGGCAATGAAGAGGAAAGTAGAGAAACAATTACCTCTGTCTTATCCACAAGCACAGGGTTTCCCAGAGCCAGCTGTCGACACACCACAACTACCCCGAGTAACCGACAAGGATGCTCATTGAAGCAGATGTTCTGGCCCTTCGTTACCACCCAGAAGCCCATTTCTCAGACTCCAAGTGCCCTCATCTTTTGTGACTTTGCCTTTGCTTCCACGGCATTGCTACTCTTTTAAAAAAAATTGGAATGTTCTTGGGAAAAGGAGATACAAATGTATACAGCATGATGTGGCCAAGTCCAGGCCATCTCCTGGGTAATCAGTCACTTGAAACAATGCCATTTGCTTGTTTTCTGCTGAAGTTTATGGAACAGTGACTCTCAACTTTGCCTGCCTATCAGAGCCACCTTAGGAATTTTTAAAATTGTCAATGCCCAAGATCATCCGAGGACCAATTAAATCAGAATCCGCGGTGGCCCAGACCTTGATATTTCTAAACCTTTCCTGTGATTCCAGTGAGCAGCCAGATTTAATAAGCCTTGTGAGATTTTCAGACTTAAGATTTGAGAGAGCTGAGCTGGTAAAATTTGTAGAGTATTTGGCTCCAGGATGCTGTTCAGATGCTGATCTGGTGTCCTCCGTGTTTGCACACATGCTTCTACAGGTGGCTTCTTCATCTGCATATCATTTTAATTGCACATAAACTGGCAGGGTGTTCTCTGCCTCCCCCCCCCTGAGTTGTGCTTCATCTGTTCTCTCTCTCCCAATGCAGCTTATTTTCTGGTAGGAGGCTTTCATTTGCAGGGAATAGATAACATAACTCAAAATGTCTTGGGCGTTTATCATGCTATTTAATAAGAGTCCAGGGTAAGGCAGCCTTGTGGTTGGTCAGTTCAGTACTTTAATGACATCATCAAGGCCCCAGGTGCTTTCCACTCGCCACTTTGCCATCTTGCATGTGTTTGTTCTCAGTCTTGAGGCTTCATGGTCAAAATATAATTCCTACCGTTTCAGGCATTACAGTGATTATTATTATTATTATTATTTTTGGTACTGGGGATATTGAACCCAGCAGCAGTTAACCACCTTGCCATTTGTATTTTTTTATTAAAAATATATTTTTAGCCCCTTTTTATTCTTCACTTTATTTTGAGACAGGGTATCACTAAGTTGCACAGGGCCTCGCTAAATTGCTGAGGTTGGCTCTGCATTTGGGATCCTCCTGCCTCAGCCTCCTGAGCCCCTGGGATTACAGGCGTGTGCCACTGCACCCAGCTAGCAAATATCTTATCAAATAACAATATTGTATTTGTTCATTTTTTTAAAAAAAACCAGAAATTTCTTTCCCAGAAATCTCAGAAAATTTTTAAATACTTTATTGGCCTGGGTTGGATCATAAACCCAACACTGTAAATGAATATTGGAAGGAGACTGATTTGCTTGATTGGTTTCAAATCTTCCAAAGTGATGCCCTGGCTGGGATGCAGTCATTTTTCCTGAGGAGTGACCTCCTGAAGGTCACTGTTGGGCCTGGAAGACAGAGCAGAGGCTCCTTGTTAACAAGCCAATCATGCCTAATGAAATAGGAGCAGAACTTGGATCTAGCTGGAAAATCTCAGCCCTTGTCCTTACTGTATTTTGTGACTTTGGCTAAGTCACAGTCACTCTGAACCTCAGTTTCCTCAACTGTGAAGTAATGGCCATGGTACCTATAGGTCAGGGCAGCTGAGCATGTCAGATACACGGTGCCCGGAAACCTCAGACAATACCCCAAAGTCCTGGACATATCACAGAAGTTGACACCCTCCCTTCCTCCGCATTGCTTCTACATTCTTTCTTGCTTCTCTCTCCTTTTGTCCAAATTTTAAGTTAAACTCCAAGTTATGTAGCACAGTAAATAGGAAGTCTATAAATAGCAGAAAATTCTAGAAAAGGTGTTGAGAAACAGGGGAGAAACTCGATGAGAAGAAAATTGCAAAGATATAATGGATCATATCTCAGAGCTAGAGCCTTCTGATAAAAACAAACCAACCTAAAAAAAAAAAAAATCATCTCACAACCTTTTCTCACTTTCCCTGGGAGAGTTCACCTATCAGAGTTTGTTTTTTAGCTCTTTAAAAAGTACATGGGACTTCTTTGACCTGCTGTTTCCTGTCAAAGTTTATTATATTTTACTCACTAACTTAAGAAAATGGACCATCATCAAAGAAAGATTTTGAGAAATGAATGCTTCAAAGGCCAATGTGTTCTAATGCCTGGTAACCATGGAGTGAGATTCAGCAGAGGGGCCTATTTCCTATGGATCTCTGCAAATGCATTTAAAGGATTAACTGTGTTTTCTTTTGCATGCACACACTTCTCAGTCCCTGGGCAACTGCAGAAGAGGACAAGCCTGGAATTCTTTGGAGCCTAATCCCAAGGGATTAGAATCTCATGTAACTCCCTCCTGTCCCGCTCTTCTCACAGGAGGTAAATTCAGCTGAGACACACACTACAGACTGCTAATATCTTGTTTCTGTGAATCTCATCCAACCATTACCTTCAGACAGTCACTAAAAGTCAGTCCCCAAGCTCCAAGAGATGTTTAAGAGCACACAATTGCTCTGCAAAGAAAGACAGTAAAGGGGCTGGGGATGTGGCTCAAGCGGTAGCGCGCTCGCCTGGCATGCGTGCGACCCGGGTTCGATCCTCAGCACCACATACAAACGAAGATGTTGTGTCTGCCGAAAAACCAAAAAAAAAAAAAAAAAAAAATATTGATAAAAAAAAAAAAAAAAAGAAAGACAGTAAAATAGGGCATTTTCAAATCTTCCTCTGCCCTCCTCAGATTCCTTGTTCTGAGCACATCCTGTTTCTGGTTCTCCTTGTTCTCTGTTCCCCTCTGGTCATGGTCTTCAGAATCCAACCAGGGGAAAAAATGTCATGTTTACCATTTACTGGAAATGTAAAAAGTAAATGTATAAAGTCAAAAATTGGCGTGAATATACTTTATATACAGAGATATGAAAAATTTGTTCTTGTAGAAATTCTCATTTTAGGTGGGCCTGGTGGCGCACATCTGTAATCCCAGCAACTCGGGAGGCTGAGGCAGAAGGATCACGAGTTTGAAGCCAGCCTCAGCAAAATCGAGGCCCTAAGTAACTCAGTGAGGCCCTAAAAATGCAAAATAGGGCTGGGGATGTGGCTCAGTGGTTGAGTGCCCCTGAGTTCAATCCCTAGTACCACAAAAAAAAAAAACAGGAAGAAGAAGAAAAAAAAATTCCCATTTTATGTTTAAGTTAGCATCTCCCATCTGGAAGATGCCCCATGTAACTCCTTTTGGGAAGAAGAGATTGAAAGCCCATAGCAGGGGAGGCACCGTTTTAGACTCAACCCAATTCTCAGTATCTGTACCCCGAAGTCGCCCTCAGGAGATGGTTGCTTAGGATGAAAGCCTGGAATGGATGGCATAGAGTCATGGCTGGGGTTTGCATGCTCGAGGGGTCCACAGCCCAGGACCAGGTGGAGCATAATAAATGCACAACCCCCGAATGCTAGACCTCAGCCAGTGGAAGAGGAGTTCTCTGTGGTGATCAGCAAGTAGAATAAGAATACAGCCAGGAAATGACACCCAAGTTCTCAGATCTCAGTCCAGGGGCAGAGAAAGATTGTTTATATTAAAAATTCTGTGCACTTAGAAGGGGGGTCACTTCTAGTTCACCTTTTGCTATCTGTGCTCAGCAAATAGTCTGACATCTGGACTCTCAGAAATTCTTGTTTATCATCCAGTAGACATTTTCAATATTGTTTGTTTTAAAGTAAGCTTGTCATATGTCTAAATAATTGGGGATTTTCTCTTGTGCATTTTAACCTCAAGTTTAAATCAGCAGATAGGAAAGAGATGTTAATAGTTATTGAGTCATACACATGACTAGCGACTACAGATAGGATCCAATTTCATGTTCAGTCCTGTAATTATTATCTGATTTATAAAGAGGGCAACTGAGTTTCTGAAATGCTCAAATCTCTGCCCAAGGTGCCCAGTGAGTAGCACTTTATCACAACACAGCCCACACTTTATTATCCACCCCGACCTCTCTCATCATTAGAATTGCTTAGAGTGTGGAAATTGCAGATCCTGGAGCCCCTCCAGTCAGCCAAACCAGAATCTCCAAGAGACGAGCCTGGGAATCTGTATTTGAAATAGGTCCCTGATAATTCTAGGACCAAGCAGGTTTAAGGACCTTCCTCTAAGCCCTGCCATGACTGAAAGAGACTGCTTTCCTACTAGGAGGTGTCTGGAGTCCTGGCCAGTATGGTGTTGGTCTGTTTTGCTAATTGTAGTGAGAAAAAAAAAAAGTCTTTTTTTTCCTGTCTCCAGGATGACCCAGATGAACTTGGAATGCACAAGTCTGGAACAGGGACAGGGAGACTTGTTGGGCTCCCTCTATTCCTTTACCTCATCTCAGCCCTGGAGCCTCCTCCTTTAGCCTTCTCACCGATCCTCTGAACCTTTAGCTCTTGAACTTGGGCCAATCTCCCTGGATTTTCCGAATTGGTTTCCAAAGTCCTTTGGCTCCTCCAGAGGGGTCTGAAGCCATTCATCTCTAGTTCCTTTCCTTAGCAAGGAGATCATTTCTCCCACTCATTTTCTAGCAGTAGATAAGAGTTCCTGGGTCACTGTGACTTACTTCACTATCTTCTCTCAGTTTTCTCATCAGAAAAATAAAGGAGGAAGGTAGAGAGAATTTGGAAAAATGTGGTCAACTAGACAAGCTGCTCCAAGTCGTCCAGATGCAACCATCTGTGAGCCCATGAATGCTACTCAGTGACTGTAGGTGTCACTTCTTAAAGAGAAGGAGATGCTGTTGCTATTTAAGCCTTAATGAAATGATGGGTTTGTTCCAAACATCTCGTATCAATGAAAGGATCTTTAAAACAAAGATTCAAGCTGGTATTGTTTGCAGCATTACCTTCGAGAACTCCCCAGGTGCATAGGTCATCCATGAGCTTGTGCCCTGCAGCATTCAGGGGAACAAGGAGAAATGGCTGCCATGGATGCAGGTTGTTAAACACACTGAGCTGCCCCTGCTCCTTTCTACCCATGGAGAATGGGCTGGCCCCACGCGCTGCTGCTGGGCAGGCACTCCCAGGGGGTGATGTGGAGGAGACTGCAGCACCCCTTTTTTTCCTTCTTCTCAGTCTTCCACTTCTAATTTGATACAATGTCTGAAATTTCACTGTTCAAAACTTTTGGCTTTGAGGGAATTGAAACATTCTGTGCAAACTTTCAAATAACAGCAGTGGAATATTCTTCTACAATTTGTCGTCCTTAATGGAGTTTGTTAAATCATATGAGTTACATCAGCTGAAGAGGAATGGAAATGGAATAGATGCTTCTAGAATGCATGTTGAGAGAATGCTGTGCTAGTGTACCAAGAATGGAGAAAGATACAGTGACGGGGATGCTGTATGACACCCCAACCCTGCCTGTGAAAATAATTTACCAAATATCTCAATTGCTCTCTCAGGATAATTGTCTTGAAGCAATAATGTCTATCTAGGTCTGAAAACTTGACCAAAACCATGGCAGCAATTTCAGTTCCCATGCATTTTTCTCCTTGTGAGCATTCATTGTGTAGCAGACATTGCTCAGTCCAATAACACTCGGTCACCTTGCTTTTCATTAGCAGATTGATATAAAAGCAATCTCTTTAAAAAATCTTGCAGAACTTCAATGATGATATAAATACTAAAATTTACATTAATGCATCCAGGATATATTACTCTGAATTGTAGCCCAATTGTTAAATGTTAATGGAGATCGAAAGAAACATTTTGGCAGAGTTTTAAGACATTAGCATAAATTAATTTCTTGCAACTTGAGTACTTTGGTTCCTGAGGAAAGTGGGTGAGTGACTCCCTCTAGAGTGATTTCACTGCTATTATATTATGCAGCATCTGCAAAGGAGAAATTCTGAAGTGGCAGAAAAGAAAAAGGGAAAGAAGAGAAAAACAAAGCAAAAAGGAAAAGGAGCATCTTTGGGGATTAAGCCACAATCTCTTGCTTTAACCAGGTATTTCAAACATGGTTAATTACAAGAAAGAGTACATTTGTTTATTTTCTTTTATTTTCACTTCCCTTCATTGATTAGGGCCACTGTTTACCCAGAAGAACAGGTTCTACAGGAAAATACAAGATAAATGCATCATAATCTCTCTTTAATTACTGATTTTCAGAGTAGAGTTAGTGCAACGTCTATCTCTAAAGGTAACAGTTAAATTTTAGTTTGACTTTCTTCTGAGTTACTGGTTTGTATTGGGCATCCTGACATTTTATCCTCCTGAAACCTAGATGGATATTTTTGGAGAGAGTAAACACATAGAAGAGTACAGATTTGGAGTGAGACTGCCTGGACCCGTGTCTCAGCTCTGTCCCTGGTTAGATCTGGGATCTTGAGCCCAATGTTTCACTTCTTTATGGCTAACTTTCCTCATCTGTAAAGTGGGGAGGATGATAACAATATTTCACCTGGGAATACTGCCCTTCAGCCTGGGCAAGAAGCAACCTGACCTATTTCCCCTACTTTACAGAATGCCACATCATAAATCTATAAATGATACCTTCTTGCTATCTCAGGACACTCGGGGCTTCTTGATCACTCAGGACAAAACTGTTTAAGTATGTGTGTTGTGTGGATACAAAATCATGGTCCTGGTGGTGTATGCCTGTAATCCCAGAGACTCTGTTAGGAGGTTGAGGCAGAAGGATCTCAAGATTGAGGCCAGCTTCAACAACTTAGCAAGCTCTAAACAACTTAGAAAGATCCTGTCTCAAAATAAAATATGTAAAGGGCTGGGGATGTGGTTAGGCACCCCTGGGTTCAATGCTTAGTATCCAAAAAAAACCAAAAAACCATAAGTTGACAGATTATATTTGTATGTATTTATGGGGTACACAATGATATTGTGACATATGTATACAAAGTGGAATAATTAAACAAGCTAATTAACATATTCATCACATCAAATGCTTACAGTTTCTTGTGGTGAGCACATCTGAATACTGCACTCTTCACTTAGTTGAAGTTGGTCCTTCTTTGCTTCCTTGAAGTATGATGTTAGGAGGTTTATTTGAGCTCTTTTCTCTTTTTTAGTATAGGTGTTTGTTACTATAATTTCTCCTCTAGAACTGTGTTTGTTGCTTCTCATATATTTTGAAATGTCTTGCTTCCATTTTAACTTGTCTCAAGCTATTTATTTTATTTCCTGTATGGTTTCTTCTTTGACCTTTTGGTTATGTAGGAGTATGTTTAATTTCCACACATTTTATGAATTTTCCAACATGTCTCCTCTTATTTATTTCTAGTTTTATACCACTGTGATCAGAAAAGTTACTTGATGTGATTTCAGTCCTTATAAATTTGCTCAGACTTGTTTTGTGGGCTCACATATGAATTATCCTGGGGAATGTTCCATGTGAATTAAGAAGAACGTGAGATTATTATCAATAATGATAAGGGACTCTATGTTTCAAAAAGCTAGAAGAAGGAAGTTTTTATCACAAATAAATGTTTTACCTGATTTAAACATTGCAACTTGTACACATGTGCGGAAATGACCTCTTTACTATTGAATAATGAATGCCCTTCTGTGTCTCTTTTTACTTGAAGATTTTTTTTTTTTTTTTAGTAAGTATTGCTTAAGTATTGCCACCTGTGCTCCCTCTTGGTTTCCAGTTGCTTGGAATATCTTTTCAATTCCTTTACTCTCAGTCTATGTGTGTCCTTGAAGGTAAAGTGATAATATGATATATATTGCATATACCTGTATGCAATATATCGTTGGGTCTCATTTTTTTAATTCATTCGTCCACTCTATGTCTTTTTATTGTATAATTTAATACAGTAATATCCAATGAATTATTAATAGGTGAGGGATTACTGTTGCCATATTGAAATTTATTTTCTGGTGGATGTGTAGTATCTCTCTCTCTTTCTCTTTCTTTCTCTCTCATTTTCTTCCCTTATTGTTTGATAGTTTTCTGTATTAATATGCTTTGAATTTGAAAAAAACCTCTCTATTTTTTGTGCATCTACTATAGATCACATAAAGCATCCTATAAAATGCTATTTCTAGCTCATAACAGCTTGCTTTGATAGCATATAAAAACTCTACATTTTATTTTTCAATGTCAAATTTATAATATCTTGGAATTTGTGTTCCTTGATAATTTCTGAAGGACAGCTGTCCTGGGCTAAGTGTTCCTAGTTGGCAAGTTTATCACAACAGCACTTTGAGTGTATCATCCTATTTTCTCCTGGACAACAGGGTTTTTGCTGGGAAATCTGCTGATAGTTATATCAGTCTTCCCTTGTATGTGATATATTTCTTATCTCTTGCTCTCAGTATTTTTTTCTTTGAATTTGACTTTTTGATAGTTTGATTATTATGTGCATTGGTAAACTTCTCCTTGGGTTAAATGCCACTGGAGATTTCTGTACTTCCTATACCTGAATGTTGGCATCTTTAGAAAGTTTTCAGCCATTATGTCTTTAAATATACTTTCCAGCCCCTTTTTTCTTTCATTTTCTTGAATTCTTATATGCAAAAATTAGGTTTCTTAAGAGTGTCCCATGATTTCCATAGGCTTCATTGATTCTTTTGCATTTTTTTTCCTTTTTGCTTCTCTGACTGGATAATTTCAAATCTTTTGTCTTCCATATCATCTCAAAAAAAAAAAACACACTGCTATTGAATATTTCTACTACATTTTTCAGTTCAGTCGTTATATTGTTTAACTGCAGGATTTTTATCTGGTTTTTAAAAAACTGTTTCTATTTTGCTGTCAAACTTCCCCTTTAGTTCTTGCACATTTTCTAGATTTTATTTCATTTTCTACCATAAATTCTTATAGTTCACTGATACTCAAAATGATTTTTCTGAATTCTTTGTCAGTTATTTCATAGATCTACATTGTCCATTACTGGAGTTTTAAAAATTTCTCTTGGACATGTCATGATTCCCTGATTCTTCACAATCTTTGACTCCTTTCACATTTAAGAAGATGAGTGAGTACCTTTTCTGGTCTTTATAGGTATTCTTGGGCAGGGACAAACCTTTGCTATTTAGTCTAGACTATGATTCTGGCAGATCAACTGAGAATGGCCCTGGGCAGGCAGAGCTTGCTCTCAAGCTTCTCTAGTTGGCTGGGTTGTTGGGTTGTCCCCTTTGATCTGAGGTTGGGTGGGGCTGCTGGCAGGGCTCTGCCATCTGGTGAGACCACTGACTAGGTCTTGCAATCAAGAATTGTTACATCTGGGTAGTGCCATCTTCTCATCATTTTGAGTCACAGGGTGTGTTCACTGTCCAGATGGTACTACTATTTGAGTTCTGGAATTATAGGCTGATCTAAGGATAGGTAGAATCATGCTTGGAACAAATAGGTTCAGATATTGTACTCTATATAAATGCATGATTGAGGCTTACCTCTGCTTATGTGGGGACTTCAGGTGGACTATGAGACTGGAACCAACCACTGTTTGGACTCCCATGTTGGACAGGCACAGTCACTATGACTTGCAGAACTTTACAATGCTAAATCTCTCCCTTCCGGGGTGGCACTTTGGAATGAGCTATAAGCTGAGCTGAACCATTCTTTGGGTCACCAGTTTGACATATCCAGCCCCTATGCTCTGCATAAACGCACTGTGGCAGGTGTCTGCTTCTCTGGGCGGACCTTGGAATGAGCTCTGTGACCTGCCATGGAGGCTGGCCAATTAGGGATTCAGGTGAGGTTGAAATTTTCACTTTGCATCTGGGAGTAGCTAGCTTGACTCTGAAAGTGGGCTACACCATTGGCTAGTCCCTCTAACCAGGTACCACTCTAGCAGGAAAACAGAGCTACTACCGAGGTCCACATGATGGTCACTGTGAGCTCGGCCTCCTTCCTTTGTATAAACACAAAGGAAGGAGGTGATCCCTAGTGGTGATCCCTAGTCAGGTAGTTGTCCTCTGTGTTTCCTCTGAGATGACTCAGAGTGGGCTTCCTGGGAGGTGCCCTGGAATGGTAGTGCAGTTAGATGTCTGCCTCCAGTTCTTTTTCTCCACTATAGAAATTAGGGCCCTAGAGGAGTTCTGCCTCTGTGGCATTGTGCCACCTTGGAGTGGAAGAATAGTGGCATGAGCTAAGTGACACTTTTCCTCTTACCCTTATAATTCAGTTTTTGTTCAGTTCTGTGGCTCACACAGGTGTCTCAGGCTCATTTCCAGGTTTGGAAGTTTTCACCAAGATGTTCTTGTCTATGGATGGTTGCTGGTTGAACTTTCTGTGTGGTGAAGCAGGGGGCCTCCTGTTTGATCATCTTGCTGATGTCACCCTCCTATTTTATGACAACACTATCAAGGCCGGTAGGAAAAAGTCCACATATCAGAGTTTTGGTTCATAATCCAGAAGCATAGTTTGTGTCTTGTATGACCCATGCCTTAATTTTCTTGTTAGGAGACATGGCCTCGGCGATTCCAATTTCAATTATTTGCAACATTTCTGAGATTATATTTCTGGATTTACCTAAATAGAGAATTTCTCGGTCAAGCACATGTTATATTTAACTTCAGAGACTTTTTTTTGTCTTAGACTGTGAAATATGTAATACTATATGACATTCCAATAAAACATAAACACTTGCTTGTCTATAAAGGATGTATTCCTGAATACAAAATCCTGGACGTAAATTCTACAGATACTATTTTCTATAAATTATAGATCAATGTTTTGTGTCACTTAAAAAGGGATGTGAACAAACTGAACAACATATTGATAGTTTTGTTTTCATGTGATTTCTTAGGATTAAGAGTTTTATCAAGAATAACTTAGAAAATAAATGTAGATATTATTTTAAGAAATACTAAATATGATATGTGGGAGTTTATATGATGAAATTAAAATATTTTGAAAACTATTCTGTGTTAGTGATAATTTTCCCAATTTTTCATCATAATGTCTGAATATGTTTGAGGTAATTAACTTCTAAAGAGGAAAGGTTGGCTTTGCTCACAGTTTTGGAGGTTGTAGTTAATGACTGGTTGGCCCTATCACCTTGGCCTGTGGTGAAGCAGGACATCAGGGAAGAAGTGCCCGGCACTGCAAAACCACTCACCTTGTGGCCAGGATGTGGGAAAGTGAGAAAAGTACTGGGGTCCCATGTTCTGCTTTGAGGGTCTTTCTCCAATGACTCCAGACCTCCCGTTAAGCCCTACCTCTTAAAGCTTCTACCCCCACTGCAGTAGTGCCAACCTGGGGTGCCCAGCTGAAGATGCATGGGCCTCTGGAAACAATCCAGACCCAAGTTACAGGAATGTGACATGCAAAACTCATTTGAATCTGAAGTTGTTTCAGGATTTTATTAATAGGCACATTTTTAATTGCCTTAGAAGAGCAAGATTTCCCCAGATTGAAATTAATACATGAAAAAAGAGAGACTACAGTGATTCCAGGTTATCTAGTTTATCATTACCCTCAGTGAACACAAAATATGTCAAAATCAAGATGGACACAATATAAACAGTGTGTTTTGTTGAAATAATGGGACAAAATAAATATTATGAAATAATTTATGAATTACGCATACCTTTGTTCGATTACTCAACCATTCACTGACTTTTCCACTTAGCAGTAGAACAACAGTGATCAAATTTAGATTTTTTTTGTTAATGCAGTTAATTAAATTAAATTTTGCTAATTTTAATTTTTGTTAATTAATTTTTTGTTAATTGCTGACTTTTAGTGATTAAAAATAGTCACATTACACGTATTTTTAAAGATCAGTGACATGGTTGAAGATTTAGATAACCGATGATAAATTAGTCTTGGAAAGGATTAAGGTGAGCTTGCTTAATTTATTGATGACCAGGTTGCTATGGCAACATGGTCAAGAATAGTGCCCAGGGTTGCAGTGGGAGAGACCAGTTTATCATGGATTGAGGGGTGAACAGAATCTGAGGAAGTGGAATTGAATCCCCCCCCTTTTTTAAAGTATGGCTAAGAAGAGGAGAGGAGAGAGAATTAAATGCTAATGGAAACGAAGCAATAGAGGTGGGCAATTTGAAGATGAAATTGGGAGAAAGGGGGAAAGGAAATGGAACAAAGGAGGTTTCTTTTAGGCTCTTTGGTGAATTATAGCATAGACAGGGAGCCAGCTTAACAGTGAATGCAGACGCCTCCATCATGGAACTCCTGTGTAGAATGTGAGGCCGTGAGTGTGTGGGGCTGGAGCACATCTGTAGGAGACAGTGAAATGGGATATGTCATGATTATTAGATAGATCCGAGGCAGAGAAAGCTGAACAGGTAGGTAAAGCAATATAGGAGAGGGTTTGAGAAAAGGGCAGGTGTTCAAGAAATCAAGTCCTATATGCAAATGCTACCTGGTGTCAGACATGTTTTCATAGAGTGAATAGAAGCACTATGAAACTTGAGATGGTACACGGAAGCTCACAGAGAGAGACCCATCCCAACTCAGATGGCATTGGCCTCTGTGGAGAAAAGCTGGGATGCTGGTTTCTCATAAAATACTCCAATGCATACATACATATATATGAGTATAAAAGCAACTGTACAAGCAGTTTTCTATTTCCAATATAGCTAATGCATGAATAAAGAAATGCTCTTTACATTTTATTGATTTCTTAGAAGCCTGTCAAGGTTAAATAAAGAATGACCAGATAGAGATTTTTTTTTTCCTCAAGGTTTCCTGCAAAATCTTTGAAATGCAAGGGACAGGGAATGATAATGGAGATGAAGGAAGAAGGTACAATTGACCTTCTATAATATCCTTATGTGTGTATGTGACTCAGCTTTCTACCAATAAAAGGATTAGATGAGTGGCCAGCTGAAACATAGATACAAATGTCCAATAGCGTAGATTTAAGGAAAATCAGAGAATGGAAGAAGCATCTTAGAATGTCATACTGGAGTATCCAATGGTAAACATCTGATTGGGAAAAGGTACACATTGATTCTACATTTTAAAATATTTTCTGCATGTACAGAAGCAAAATTCTCATTTGTGACTTTCAGAAGCTTCAGGTAAGGAATTGCAATTTTGAAGGCAGGAAAAGCTTCCAGCAAGGCAGAAATCACAACTCACAGGTCTAACTGGCTATGTCAGTTGATTTTATGCAGTGGGTTTTCCAAATACCTTTGTCACACACACACACACACACACACACACACCATATATGTGTGTGTATAAATTTTTCTATACACATATATATGCGCGTGTGTGCGTTTGTGCACATGTGTGTGTATGACCTTTAAAATGGCTCTTGGTGCTTGAAAGTGCCACTCTCTTAGTAGTCAGTACTGCATTCCTGGAGAGATGGACTTGCAGAGGGGGGGCCACTGGTGGAATCTTCTGTGTGTGGTGCTTATGATTGATATGGCTTGGCCATGAGCAAAGTGACATTGGCAATTTTTCATGAGATTGGAGGGTGAATGGGGTAACTGACTTCCTTGCTCTGATTGCAGACTTATCAGGGGTGTGAGACACAGGAAGTGCATGTGCAAATTATATTCTTGCCCCAGTAATGAGCAAGACACATCCCCTGGAGTGGCCTCACTGTTCCTAGATTTGAGGTCCCACTCCAATCCCAGCCAAGAGTTTCTTCTCTTCTTTTTCCACAAATAGAAATCCTAGGCCCTTGTAATAGATTCTTCTGGGCTCCCATCATCAGCCTCTGCTCCATGCTGAGCTGCAGATCTGCTGGGATATTTTCTGCTATGTGAGCAAGTCGGCTTCCATTCTGAATATTTCATGCACGCTGTACGTGCTTGATGGAGTAAGAGCTCTCACCAGTGATGAATTCATAGCACACACATTGGCAGCTTTCCTGAACTGTTTACTTTAATAACATCATCAGCAATTAGCCCTGTAAAGTCAAAATTTAAATGGGCTCTGCAAACAAACATGCCTTTGAATCAGCTAATAACGAGATGGGCCTAAAGGGGCCTGATGTAATTAGGCAGGACAATGGCTGAGAGGAAATTAATCAAGGGTAGGAGCATAAAAAGTAATGGGTTCTTTCACCACAGCTTTGAAAAATGCTGTAATTCCAAAGGGAATGGAAAAGGGTGGAAGAGGAGATGGGCAGAATCGATCAATACCTACTTATTTGTGGACACATTTGCATTTCTCCAGGAGAGCTGCTGATCACTGGAAATCCAGCAGAAGGAAGGAAGAGGAGTTTTTTATTTAGCACCTTCTCTGTGGCAGATTGGCAGATGCTGTGTTTATTTTTAAAACAGAACCTTACCTTTAATTTTTACAGTATTCTGCAAGGTAGGGATTTTACAAGTGAAGATTTTACAGATGAAAAAAATCACTCAGAAGATGGAACAGTAGTGCACAAAAGAAGGTGCATGTTAGCCAGGTACAGTGGCACACGCCTGTAATCCCAGAAGCTGGGGAGGCTGAGGCAGGAGGATCTCGGGTTCAAAGCCAGCCTCAGCAACTTAGTGAGACCCTAAGCAACTTAGTGAGATCCAGTCCCTAAATAAAATATAAAAAAGGGCTGGATGTGGCTCAGTGGTTAAGTGCTCCTGAGTTCAATCCCTAGTACCAGAAACAGCAACAACAAAAAGAAGGTTGCTTTGGATATCATGGAAGACATTGCACTGTTCAGAGATGGGCAGACTAGAGATCATACTGCTGCCAGGGTTCAAGGAAAAGAGAGTCCAATACATGTTGAGCAGTCAAGAAAGGCTTCATGCATGGAAACTTTTAACACATGGGTGGGATCTTAGGCCAATGAAGGGGCCCGGTGGGATGGCCTCTTAGAAGAACATTCTGTCTTGCTACTTTCTTGTCAGTTTATTTATTTTTTCCTCCTAAAAGGATGGACTCCACTATGGGGAGGGGAGATGAGAAGGACCCAGTGTGTATATGTCTGTGTGAGAGAGGGAAGGGTGGGTAGGAAATTGTGGGAGCTGGGGTAGGATAGGGTGGTGATGGTTTAGAGAACACTAGAAAGATCTAGAAACAATTCCTTCACGGACTCAAGTAAAGCACTAAGAAGTTACAGAGCTAGAAATATTTTTTGCAGCTATCCTACTGTTGCAGCACTAGGGATATACTGCTGCACTCAGGAAACCCATTGACCAGGGACTTCTGATAACCGTTAACATCAGAGTGGAGTCAAGACTGATAACATCAGCCTTGAATATTTCTCAGGCTTGGCTATTGCTGATGCCACAGGATCAGCCAATGATGGGGGCTCCTCCATTCTCCACATTTCACTTAGCGTAATGTTTTTCTTTTCTACAGCTGGCTAGTAGTCCTTTATGTGCACATACACAATTTATCTATCAATTTGTCAGTCACGAACATTTGGACTCTTTTCACTTATTGTTAGTACTGTTGTTGTGAGCATGAATGCACCTGTGCTTATTTTAAGTATCTGTTTTCAGGTATTTTGGGTAAATACTTAGGAGTAGAACTGTGGGATTCTAAGTATATAATTCTATGTTTATATTTTTTGGGAACGTCCAAACTCTTTTTCTTAGTGAACAAACCATTTTGCATTTCTACCAGTAATGCATGGGTGATAAATGATTTTTCCACATCCTGATCAATACTTGCTATTTTCTGTTTATTTGGTTATAGCTAGCTTGGTGATGTGAAATGACACCTCACTGTGACTGGTTTGCATTTCCATAGTGACCAATTATGTTGAACATCTTTTCATGTGCTTGTGTGTCATTTGGAGAAATGTCCACTCAAATCCTTTGTCCATTTTAAAAAATTTGGTTCTCTTTTCCTGTGAAGTTGTAGGAATTTTTTATATGTTTTGGATATTAGACCCTCTTTAGCTATATGATGTAAACTTATTTTCTTCCATATTTTCAAATGTCTTTTCACTTTTATTTATTTAAATAAGAGCTATTTTAAAAATTTACTGTGCTTTAATCAGGGGACGGAAGATATTTTAAAGAAAGTTATTATGTTTGAGTCCAAACTCCATTTAGATTCTTTATTTGTTGCTCTTCTTACTGTCTTCAGTGTGGGAATACCACACTTACTTTAAACTTTCCTGATAAAATCCTTCGATGTGAAAAGTTTTAAATTCTGATGAAGTCTAATTGTTATTTTCTTTTTTGCTTGTATTTTTGGTGTTATGCCTAAGAATTAATTGTCAAATCCAGAATCATGAAAACTTTCCCTCTATTTTCTTCTGAGAGTTTTGTGGTTTGGGCTCTCATATTGGATGCTTCCATTCTGAGTTAATTTTTGTGTTTAGTATGAGATAAGAGCACAAATTCAGTTGTTTGCATGTGACTATGTGGTTGTTCTAGCACCATTGTAGAAGGGACTATTTATTCTTTCTTCATTGAATGGTCTTATCATCTTGCTAAAATTCAGTTTGTTGAAGATATGAGTTTATTTCTATATTCTCAGTTTTATTCTATTGGTCTGTGTGTCTATCTTTGTGCCAGTTTAATTACTGTAGCTTTGTAATACATACATTTTCTTTTCTTCTTCTTCTTCCTCCTCCTCCTCCTCCTCCTCCTCCTCCTCCTCCTTTTCCTCTTTCTTATTTTGCAGTGCTGGAGATTAAATCCAGGGTGTTGTGGATATATGGATAGTTTTTCCATATATAATTCTTGTTTGCCAGGATTTTTTTTCAGCATCTAAAAATGTCATTTATACATGTCAATACCTTTTAGCATTTATAGTTATTGATGAGAAATTGGCTATTAATCTTATTGAGGATCCCTTATATACAAAAAGTTGCCTCTCTTTTTTGAAACATCTCTCTTTGCACCCAGTTTGTGACAGTTTAATTATGTGTCTTGTGTATCTCTGCCTAGTCTTATTGAGCTCATTGAGTTTCTTGTATGTGTGGATTCGTGTCTTTCATCAATTTGGGAGTTTTTAACCTTTACTTCTTGTAATATTCATTGCTCTTACTTCTCTCTTCTTATCACCTGGAAATTAAAAAATACATGAAGGAACTTTGCTTTGTGTAGAGGGGAGTGAGGGGAGGGGTGGGGCTGTGGGGATGGGAAGGATGGTAGAATGAGACAGACATAATTACCCTATGCACATTCATGATTAAACTACTGGAGTGACTCTGAACCATGTACAGTCAGAGGAAAGAGGAGTTGTGCTCTTTTTGGGTACAATATGTGAAAATGCATTCTACTGTAAAGTTAATTAATTAATGTTGTGGTCCACTTTATGTGTTCTACACTTTAGTTAAGCTTTGTTCTTTATTTGTCTTTATTTTTTCTTTCTGCTCCTCAGACTGGATTTTTTTTTCAAGTTTTCTGATTCTTTATTCTGCATGCTCCAATATGCTCTTGAACACCTAGAGTAAATGTGTGTATGTGTGTGTGTGTGTGTGTGTGTTGCTGGGGATGGAACCCAGGGCCTTGTGCATTTGAGGCAAGCACTACCAATTGAGCTACATTCCAGCCCCCTATAGTAGATTCTTTAAAAATTATTTATTGTACTTTTGAGCTCCAGAATGTTTATTTATTTTCTTTTTGTAATTTCTATCTTTTAAGTTACAGTCTCACCTTGCTCATACATAGTTTTCATTCAGTTATTTTTTCATGATTTATTTTATCTCTTTGAGCATTTTTAAATCTGTCTACTTCAAGGCTTTGTCTAATAAGTTCAATGTCTGGGCTTCCTTAGAAGTAGTGTAAGTCAAT
Source organism: Marmota marmota marmota (assembly GCF_001458135.2). Taxonomy (NCBI): domain Eukaryota; kingdom Metazoa; phylum Chordata; class Mammalia; order Rodentia; family Sciuridae; genus Marmota; species Marmota marmota. Next base: position 5,540,594 of record NW_025999944.1, read on the forward strand.
TAATTTTTATCTTTTAATGAACTATAATTTCCTGATTCTTTGTATTTTTCATGATTTAATTGTTTAAAAACTAAAAAAAACTTGAGGATTATAACGTGATAACTCTGAAAGTCTGATTTCCCTTTTCTTTGTACTTGTTGTTCTTGATTGTTGAAGGTTGTACTTTTTTTTTGTTTAGTGTCTTTTACAAATTATTTTTTCAAAGACTGTATTACTCATCTTGGGCAGATGCTGAAGTCACTGATCTTTTAGTTTAATTCAGCTAGTGTTTTGACAGGGATTTCTTTGAATGACAGGAACATTTTAAACTATCATTTTTTTTCTTAATTTAGCATCACTTAGTTTTTTATTTTAATACTTTGACTATATCCTATATTTCTGAAAAAAATGGTCCTGACACTTTTTGCATTAAAAAATATTTCTGTGGAAACATAATTTTGAGGCTGCCTGCTTAACCATTTTGTTATTGTCACATGGCAGTGTATTTTGTCTTCGATTTTATTGTTTTGTCACTTAGTAGTTGAAAGACATGTTTTTTGTGCCTCAATTTCTGTTTCTTAAAATCAGATAATAATAGTAACTTCCATTAAGATGTGTGGTAAGAATAAAGAAAATCATGCCTTTTAAATATTTATGTCTGACTTATAACCTGTGCTTACTATATGGTAGCAAATATTAATATTAATATATTGAGAAAATATAAAAGGTTGTTGAATTAATTCAAGATAGCACATATAAAATGATTATAAAAAGAGATGTTTTGAAATGATTCATTGAAGTAGATAATTCTACCCTCCTATCACCCTGGACTTTATATTCCTGTGTTTGCCTTTTTATTGGTTATATCCAGATTGACATCTAGGAGGATCCTCCTGTTTAACAACTTCAAATCTGAACTCTTGTTACCATACCTCTCTCTGTGAGATTCACTCTTACTGCAGCCTCTTAGTATCAGTAATGGCATCTGGTCCCAACCTTGGGGTCCTTCTGGACATTACTTTTCCTGTACATCTGCCGACCAATTTCTCATGGTTACAAGTGGCCTGGACAACTGGGGCAGCCACCTTGTTCTTTTCCTTCTTCCATTCTTAACCTATACTCCTAAAGTTCTTCTCATGACAACTAAGGCAAACTTTTTTGAATGCAGATAAGATTATGCCATTCCTGGGCTTTCAACCCTCTGGTGATAATAAGCTGCAAGTACTGAGATTGTTCAGTGTCTGCTAATACGGGATTATTTTCCCACCACACTTAAAAGAGTCCACAGTTGTTTCTGTGGTTCACGATTCTGCAAGGCTGGTCTCCACTGCCCACTCTGACCTGGTTTTCCGCCCCTCTCCTCCTGCTCACCCAGTTCCCGTCTTGCTGTTCCTCCACTGTACAAGTTTCCTTCGGTTACATTTGCACTTCCTTCCTCCTTTATCTGGATGACTCTTCTCCGCAGTGTCCACCTGTCTTGCTCCCTCCTTATCCTGGAACCCAGATCAAGGCCATATCCCTGGAGAAGCCTTTCCTAACCACCTTATTCCAAGTAGTAATCCATGAATCTCACCCACTACCCTCCTCTACACTTTGTAGATTGATGGTGTGGAATGTGAGATCTGGGTGAGTAGGAACTTTGTCTCACTCATTGCTATAATCTTAGCATCTAGAGCAGATGCTGAGCAATTTCTGAGTGAAGGAATGAATTCTCCTCTAGAGAAAGAGAAATGGAAGTAGCATAATGGACATAATTAAAGTTGGATTTGGAGTGAGGCAGAATTTGATTTTCATGAAGTTCTGTCACCTCTCAGCTGTGTGACTTCAGGTCAAGTGATACAACCTCTCTGGGCCTCAGATGGCTCTCTAGAAAGTGGGCATGATGATACTTGCCTTGAAAACTTGCAGAGAGGCTTAGCTGTTGGACATATAAATCCGATGGTATCTTGTTTGACAAACAGTAAGTACTTAAGCACTTGTAGCTCTTGACAAAACTAATGTTTCTTAGTTACAAACAGGCTATCACTCATGAGGCATTTCTTCAGAGTCAATGGTGTATTTTGGCTTCTGGACACAGCTACAGTACTGAGATTGTTTAGTGCCTGCTAACACAGGATTGTTTTCCCTTAAATTGCTCAGCTATTTTTTTTCCAGTGGTTATTTTCTGTTGGGAATTGTCTTTCCCTGTTAAAGTCCATATGTTTTGATTCTTGAGTCTATAAAGAATTTAAGAAAGGGCGCACTGCCTGTTGGTAAAATAAGGCCATCTTGATCATTCTTTTACACCTTCTATCTAAAAGCAAATTTCATTGGTATCATAGTTAATTTCATAAAGTTCAGATCGCCATGGTTTTTGTTAGTGAAATACTGAGGATTTAGTAGCATTCTCTAACCAACCTTAAGCTTTACTCTGGATGACTGAAGCACAGCACAGGCAGAAGGAGATAAGACATCTCATCTGCTCAGCCCCATTACATTATGGACCCTGCTCCATAGACCAGTCCTCCGCCAGGGATTGTATTATATTGCGTCTAGTTCCAGGGTTTAGAAGTGGCCTTGCAGTGATGATTCCAGGACCGTCTTGGGACACAGCCAGGTGGAAATGGCTGCAACCTAATGATGGATTCTGCTGATGAGCTCTTTTCCCTCAGATTGGGGAAGAGCATCCCCTCTGCCCCTCCTGGCTCCAGTCTCCACTGCAGACTCCCACCTCTCATCATGTGATGTTTAAGAACCCTCGGAATCAGTCTTGCAGACAGCGGTGAGCTAAAGATACTGACATAGCTGCCCAGGGGACTGCCTTCAAGACACTGAATTTGCACGAGATGGGGGGTGGCGGTGGAGATAGATTGCAAAGTAAACCAGATTTAAGAAACTGCAGCATGGGTAGGAAAAGCCATCAGTGGAGTCTAGATGTTCTTAATCCTCTTTTTAAAAATAATAATGATGCCTGATCTATAATACGCATCGTATTGCACATTATAGAGTGAAAAAGGCAAAATCCTCCATGACTTTGCAGGTAGTCTGTGCTTGCTGATCTTCTGTCTTGCACAATGCATTATATGCAGTTTATATTCCATAAATATTTTCCCTACACAGTGACCCTCATGCTTATCTTTTTCCTCTGGGTTTAAGTCAACTTCCATGATACCCAAGGAGTCCTCATCTTGTTAGCAAGATGCATTATCCTGTTGGCCATCAATGGCTGGGAGGCAGCAGGGCTGGCGGGGGGAGCAAAGGCTGCTCTCTAATTATTCTCAGCCACCTGTGTCCTTGCCTCTCACTCCTCCGTGACAGCTTCCTCCTATTGTAAATGCTGGAATCAATGCAACCAAGTGCCTTCCTAATCCCGCAGCAAGACAAGCCCTGTAAATTAGGGTTGCAGAAGATACTTAATTTTCCTGTCAAAGTAAAACAGTGTGCTTAAAGCTCCAAACCTGAAATAGGAAGAAAAAAATAGATCTTATATGTAGCCTCCCAAATCCCCACATCTTTCTTTTTCTTTTTCTTTTTTCCCCCTTCTTTTTCTCTTTTTCTTAGTAATCTAAATGTAGATCCAATGTAGCACTTAGCTCCAAGCAGCTCCTTCCAAGGACAGGGGCTTATTTAAATAAGAGCTACTTTTAAAATTCACTGTGTTTTAATCAGGGGATTGAAGACATTTTAAAGAGAGTTATTATGTTTGAGTGCAAACTTAGTTTAGATCCCATATTAATTGTGTCTCTTATTGTCTTCAAGAAGACACTTACTTTAACCAGATATGCATTAAACACACTTGGCATCCAAAAATATTTGAAAAGCATTCACAAATGAAGCAGGGTCAATTATAATGAACCTGTGTTAGATTCCAACTCGTTAAGCACTTTGCACATATTGTTTCACTTATTTCTCCCAAACAACTTTGAGAATTAGAAAAATTAAAGTGATAGTGGGGATCAAGCAGAAATTTCAGATAAGTATTTTGAGTGCTTGGTCAGCTGGTTAACCACATGGATAGCAAAATGACTTGCAAATGATAGGATTTATACATAATAATAGTGATTTATTCTCTCTTGAACTTGACATAAAAGGAAACAGAAGCTTGTCGAGGTCAAGATCCTTTCTCAAGGTCTTATTCCTGACAGGCAGAGGCACAACCGTTCTAGAACTCACGAATGATGAGCTACCCCATGGAAAAAAGGCTTTTAGGGACCTCAGCTGTCATGAAAAGGTTTTTCCAGCTCACAAGATCAGAAGGGAAAAGCAGGCCAGTAAGGCAAGAAGAACCTTTGTATTCTCCTGGGAACTGATTATACATTTGCAACATGAGACAACGATTTACAGTGCCTGAAGACTCCCTTTCCAAAGTCTCTTTCAGCTTTGAGTCACACTTCCTTATTTTGTGTGGTGTGTTTATTAATGAATGTTAGGATGAACTGAGATATGGGTAAAAATATTTTCAGCAGCATTATTCACAATGGCCCAAATTAGGAAAAAAAAAAACCCCAGTAGCACATTTTCATTAATAGGAATGAGTGTATTTTAATATTTTATCTAAGGAAACATGATGTACTAATGAAAATGAATGAATGTCTGCTAACCATCTATCACACAAGCTTGCAGAGGAATCTCAAAAATATAATCACGAACAAAGGAAGCCAGACCAAAAATACACACTGTATAATTCCATTTACATAAAGGTCAGAAAGAGGCAGTGCTAAGTGGCATTATTTAGAGATGCACACTCAAGTATTAGAGTTATTGCAAGATGATTACCTTCCAAGTCGGATCGGGGCTACTCCAGGACATAAGCGAGAATGTTGATTGAGAGAGTGTGTGGAGCGCCCTTCAGAGGCCAGGTTCACTTTCTGTAATTGGAGGTGGTTTCACTGGTTTATTTTACAATAACTTATTAAACTGTGGATTTACCCTTTATGCACTTTTTTGTATGCATGTCATATTTTATAATTAAAAGGTTTAAAAAAGGATAGAACTTGTCCTTCTACGACATGCTTCTTCAATGGGAAGAGTAGCGGCAGGGGTCAGAATGCCTGTCTGGTCCCCCACCTTTTACTCTCTCCCCTCACAGCAGGGCATGTGGCAGCAGGGCTTCCTGCTATGTGTCCCCACACGTAACAAGTGGAACCAGTTATGGGGCCTGGGCTGGCTGCGGGGCAGACAACTGGATCTTTCCCTCATGTGAAGTTTGGAGAACTGGGAATGATGTGGATAGTTACATTAATGAATGATAGTTACACTAATGAAGGAATAAAGGGACAGTGAAAGATGTTAGCTAATTTGTCTCTCAGGGTTCTACAATTTCTCTTTCACATCAATAGAGGGAACTAAACTGAAGCTAGATAAGTAAAACGTCCTTATTCCCCGCGAGCCTGAGACGTCACTTCAGTCTCATTCTTCAACCCACACTATTTCCATGACATCATCGTTCATCCTGGCCTGGTGCTGTGGCTCAGTTTACCTGCTCATCCAGGAAACCAGGCCCATCTGCCCCACTTCCCCTTATAAGGTATCGGAGTGGATAGGAGCCTGGGATGAGTGGCTTGAGGACAGGCCGCCCAGGTAGAAAGACAGCACGGGACTCAGAAAGGGGAATAGATGACAACAGCCAGGGCGGCTGCGGTGAAGGGCAGAGAGTCAAGCTGGACTAGGAAGCCCTACACACCAGGCCCAGAGGGCAGTCCGAAAGCCCAGGTCCTGGGCTTCTTGACTCAGGGAACACATGACATTGGTAGTGAGGTCCTGAATGAGGATTGAACATGCACAGACCCCAGTGATACTAATTTTTAGGAAAGAAATCTAGCCATCAGATTGAGAATCTACACAGCACCCTCAGCTTCTCTGGCCAATCAATTCTGACAACCAGTCCGATCTCTGACCACGTTGCATTACTGAGAGTCAGGCCTGCGTGCTAAGTAAAACAGGCTTTGTAATGAGTCATTGAGAGTGTTGTTCCAGAAGGAACCTGCAGCAAAATTCTGAGCAGGAAAACGAGTTACAAACAGATGTCCCCCCATTCCCTTCCTACCGTCACTTTGTAAATACAGTATTGGGCCTAATTTTTTTTTTTTCTTTTTTAAAGAAGATCTCTCCACTGGCTGATAAACTGACCTCGACATTTTGGTGATTAACAGGTTATTTAGTTTACTTATTTTTATATAGCAAAATACAGAGCTGCTTGCTTATTTTATTTCACTTGAGCTCTTCAAAGCAGACAGATGGGTCTTCTGCATTCTGTAATTAAGGTTGCACAAATCTGATGAATTTAAATGGAAACAATTAGACTTGGAATCTAGTTTAACACAGGGTCATGGAGCATCGATCAACCAACTGTGCAATGTTCAAGAATTCAATAACTTCCTTTGCCAGGCTCTCCTCATCTTTAAACTGAAGGTAATTGCTTTCCTAAGACCATGGTGAGAATCCAGTGTGATAGATATGTGTGTATATGAGTGTAGGCTTACATGTGTGTACATGGATAATGCCTTAGTGTATACGTACAACACACCCCACAGGACACTGCTTCTTCATTTAAATTTCCCCAAATGTTGACATTCTGCTAAAACCTCACCTACAAGAATAAGAAATTAACACTAATTTTTAACCAAATATTTTGAGACATGAGATCCATGTTTATGACATTAAAATGATTTTAAAGGAAGGTGTATGAAAATAGTTTAAATATCTTCAATAACTTTAAGCGAGGCTCTTTTTATGTATCAAGTGCTCTTTTAATAATCCCCAAAGGGAATTATTCTTAATTTTGGTGACCTGGGACACAAGGTCAGACTAATAAAGCAGGTCAGTGCTCTTTTTTATAATTTAGTTTTTATTTTGCTCAGTGGAAATGTCATCATATTTCAGAGCCTGGTTGTCCTACAAGACTTAATAAATGAGACTTAGAGCAGCACTCCTGTTCTCTCACCCAGCCCTGTGCCCAAGCAATGCTAAAATGAATTCTCTCCATTAATTCTGAATTCCCCCAGCCACCATATCTCTAAACATGATGCTCCAAATTTATTTCTTAATTGTTTTTCTCTTTATAAGTTGATTTATCTCAGGTGTTTGTTACAGTAATATAAAGTTGACTAACAAAGCCAATAACTCAATGGCTCCGCAAATGGCAGGAAAACAACAAGGCAACAACAAAAAGGGTCTTATCATACTCACTTTTCTCATCTTATGATCCCATTCCAGCGTGTGTGGGGATGGTCCCTCCAAAGCAGCTGGATAGCTGGAACCCACTCCTTCTCCTGGCCAATTTCAAAATCAGTAATAAGCAACATGCATGTTACCTAAAAGTTCTCCTCTTCCCTGTGTTCCTTCATTGTGATAGTTATTTGTTTGTCTTAAGCAATCCTTACTGGATTTCCCCTCTGGGCATCCCATCTTGCACGCAGCTGGTCACCCCCTCTACCATAGGCATTGTCATTTCGGTTCCATCAGTGATTCTCCAAGGTCAGGGTGAAGAAGGTCTTTGGACTCCAGTGTGGCAAACAGACAATCTCATATCACCTGCTCTTCGATCCTTTGCATGAAACTTGTATCATCCAGGGAAACTTTAGAATCCTGTCCTGTCTTTGGTGTTCTGGAATTTTACAGTGATGCTACTGCTCAGCCTGTGCCGAGCACGAAACGGGCCCTTCCTGGAAGCTCATCCTACAGTTTGGAAAACCGCTCACTTAATCCATGGCTGACTTCACACCTGCCACTGTCTGCATTGGATGCTCTAGAAATGTTTCCTAATTTTCTGATTTTTTTCTATTTCTTTATATTTTGGTTGTATTTTATGGGGGATTTCTTCAAGTTTACCTTTTTTCTCATTTTTAATTCTTTAATTCTTAATTTGGTTGTTATCTTAGTAGTCATTTTTGGAGCAGCCCATTTTTACCTCATATAGGTAATATGTTTTATCTCTGAGGCTATTGATGCAATAGATTTTTAATTTTTCTAATATAATGTTGGATTTTTAAAGTGTATTCTATTTTTATCTGTGTCCTTCCTGTTGAATATTTTGGGGGGGGGGTGGTTTCTTTTTATGTTTGGCTTCTGTCTTCTATTTTTTTTTTTTTTTTTTGCTGTGGCCGGGGGATGGAACCCAGGGCCTTGTGCATGCTAGGCAAGCACTCTACCTCTCAGCTACATCCCAGATTACATATGGGGAATTATTGACTGCAAATTCTTACTTAAGAGTGAGTCCCTGAAAACTGGACTGGTGGAGGCGGAGGTTTTTGTCTCTCACCAAGCCTCACACTGCCCAGGACCATGACGCTCCAGCTACTTAGAGCTATTACCCTCTATTTCTGGAGAGTCCGGGTAAGTAATGTGGTTGGAAGACCACAGGATCTGCTGTCTGAAGATGTGTATATGATGTCCTGAGCCTCCCTCTCAGAGAGAGGGCACTTGAGCAGAAGTCTTACCCAGCCTCTTGGTGTCCACTCAGATGGCTAGAACAGCGCTTACATGTCAGCTATGCGATTGCCATTTGTTGAATGAGAAAATATCTTCGTATGAGAAGTGTGGATCACAATATTCTCCTCTTTTTTTGGGGGGGTGGGTGGGATACCAGGGATTGATCTCAGGGGCACTTGACCACTGAGCCCCATCCCCAACCCTATTTGGTATTTTATTTAGAGACAGGGTCTCACTGAGCTGCTTAGCATCTTGCTTTTGCTGAAGCTGGCTTTGAACTCATGATCCTGCTGCCTGGGCCTCCCGGGCTGCTCTCTTCCTCTCTTAATGGACACTCCTGGAGAATTTTTAAAGTCCCTTTAAAGTTTAAATCCATACTCTAATTTCAGAGATTATTATTGAAGAAATGCTCACATTTATTGAACAAGGGCCATACTGTAGGATGATTTCGGTTAATTCCACAACATGGCATATCCTGAATAATCCTTGAGCAACTACGGATGTCATGCTTCTCTAAAACCAGAAGTGTTCTTGGAATAGATGAAAAGATCTCTTGTGAAAGAACAGGTGGGATCTGATAACACTGGGGCTGGCGTGGGAGACAGGCCATGAATTTTCTGACAACTAGAGCTTTGACAGAGATGAGCTGTCTTCTATCTTGATAGTTAATGGGCTTCCTTTCCCCTGTTGTACTCAGGCTGAATTTTCCAGGAATTTTGCAAGAGAACTTTCCTGCTAGGGGGAGAGGATGACATTAGACTAGATGTTCCATAAAGTCCTTTTTGTCTTTAAGATCATAGTTATTACAGAATTTTAGATATTGAAGCTAAATTCATCATTCCAAATGCCAGGGGGCGGGGGGAGTGTTCTCAGTCAAATTTACTTGAGATGCTTTATAAGCATCATTTAAAATAAATCAGTGAAGGGAAAAATAATCCTATCACCTTTAAATCCTTAAAGCTGATTCTATCTTCAGAAGTGGAATTTGATCAGTGCTTTGAAAGGTCAAAGGCCCCCTGTAGGACAGTGTTCCTTTACTGAAACCAGCCCTATATTTGGTCTTTTCTTGAAGAAACGACAGGCTTTTGGAGAGCTGGGGAGGAGGATGGTGTGCTTCCAGTAAAGGGTACGGTTTTCTCCTTGATCAGGCTTGCAGCCCGGAAGCCAGTTGATTTGCATTTTATCTGCAGCACATCCTTCCTCTGTGCTCTGACAGTAGCACTGCCAGCATCTGCCTGGATACAGCCTGTCCCGTGGGGAGGGCTGCCCTCATCTGTAACCATCCAGTGCTGTTTGGTTGACAGGCTGGCAGCACTTTCCTCCTCTCCTACCCAGACCCCAAGTAAAGAAATGATTGTAAGATCTTCTTTGAGCCTTTCAAGGTCATTTCAAAAAGGAGCTAAAATAAGAAAATATCCCTGTATTTTTTGTTTGAGCAAGGATTTGAAGGATAAAAATAGACAAGAAACGTAAAGTAGAGCTTTTAAAGATCGAGTTATATTTGCAGGAGGTGCAAGCCAAGTGAGGTGAGAGCACCTTTTCCTTTTGTGTCTGTTGAAATCCAGGCGGAATTGTTGGACTTAAAAAAGAAAAAGTGTTACACAGCTCTGATGAATTTGCAGTGTCATTTCTGACCCACTCTAATGCTTGGTAGAATAGGCATTGCAGTAAAGGCTATCTAATGTTTTTAAATGAAGCTTCTCTTGATAACTTTGGCTCAGCCTAAGGTAAGGTGGGAGGACCCCTGTCATTGCAGGAGATCAATGAATCATGGACAGAGTGGAAGGTCCTAGAGCAATGGCAACATGTCTCTTGCTGGTGGTTCCCTGAAGCACTCTGTCCTCCATCCTCATCCATTATCTCCATGGATGAGCTCACCCAATCCCATGTTTAAAATTACCACCTCATGACTTACCATGACCTATCACATGCCTAGCTATTTCATTTGAATTTCAGAAACATTCTTCAACTGGGTGATGGACATTTAGCTGTAAATGTCTCAAATGAACTAAGAAATAAATTCTTTAGGGGGAATCAGGCAACGGATTGGAAACCTTACTTCTCGTTTCACCTCCACTGGGCTCCTTAAACACAAGGTGTGAAATACACATACACTCAGTGTGAAAAGCCAAATAGAATCATAGTACCCCTTGGTCATGGATTAGCAATCACCTAATACAGCCTCAACATGGCCCTCTCTGTTAAACTGATTTGAAGAGTGTAGTTGAAGACTTGACTTCCCTGGTGAGATTTCCTCCTTCCTCTCTGTCCTGAGCCCAAGATGGCAAATTCCTTAGACCCTGGATCAATTATTAGGCCAACTACCCTGAAGGAGATTGGGTGTCTGCCCCTAGCAATTGTTCCCTGTTCATATTTGTTTTCCATAAGGAGAACAGAAGCACCAATGCTAGGGAAGAACGGTTGCACAGGGCTCTGAACTTGACTTTGCTCATGGTTTTCCCTCCCACTCAAGCCCTTTCTTCTACTCCCTGGTGGATTCTGCTCATTCATCTAGATCAAGCATAACTGTTGTCTTCTCTATGAAAACATCCTAGTGGTCTATGTTGTGTTTATCCAGCATGCGCCCAGTGTGCCCATCCTGAGCCTGTGGCCCTCCGACATATTCCTTATCCTTTGTGGTTCTGCTCTGTATGGCAGGGACTGGCCTCTGCACACCCCGTGCCCCAGGTTCCTAAGGCAGCAGATCTGTGATGTCAGTCAATAAGAGACTTAGGGATAGCAGTCAAGAGCCATGGTGTCCCCTCCCTCTCTGCACTGGATGACTTTCCTAGCCATGACTCTGTCTCCCCCTGGACACCTGTGCTCAGGTTCCAGCTCAGGTAATACCAGGACATTAATTCCTAGGGCTGCTGTACCAAATGGCCACAACTTGGGGATTAAAATGACAGAAATCTATTCTCACCCAGTTCAGGTGGCAGAAGTCTGAAATTGAGGTCTCAGCGGGGCCACATTCCCTCCACCAGCTCTAGAGGACAATCCTTCCCTGCCTTTTCCAGCTCCTCGGGATTCTGGGCCTTCCTGAGCTGAGGCAGCAACGTTCCCATCTCAGCCTCCATTTCAAGGACTTCTCCTCTGTGAATTTTGTTTGTCTGTTATGAGGACAATCGCCACTGTATATAGCATACACCTGAATAATCCGGGATGACCTCAGGATCCTTGATTTAAGTACAACGTAATTATATCTGCAAAAGCCTTTTTCCCAATGATGGAAATAGTCACTGGATCTAAGTATTAATATGTGGAAATAGTACATCATCAATACCATTATAGTGACTTTCTGTCCCTATTTCTCCAGTCGCAGGGTGACAGGGTCTGGGAGCTGTAGCTGACCCGAGGGCTACCTCCCTGCTTAGGCTTCAGTTTCCAGGTCTTCATCTTCTCAGTAGCCAACTACTGACATTTCTTTTTGTCTGCCCCCAAATATTCAGAATGGTTACAGTGAGATCCGGATTTTCATATGCTTCTATGATGTATAAATATATATATAAAATATTCACACACACACACACACACACATATATATATAATACATTTATTTTTCTAGGATACATATTGGCATGATTCATTGGCATGTGTATGGCATGCTGTGGAACTTTTGTTATTTTTTGTTTTTATCTCCAAGGCCCAGCACAGTGCCTAATCTGAAATGTGTTCAATAAATAATGAATTAGGAAGAGTGATCCGAAAAAATGAGGAAAACATATATAACAGATCCACAATCTGGGAATAATGTACAAGGTGTCCATAGAACTATGGAAAGAAAAAAAAAATGTTTCTGTCCTTCTCCCAAATAGCAACTCTTGGGGAAGAAAAAGTATCTGTGTGAGCAGACAGAAACATTTGGGTCCCATAAGCTCAATATGGATACATGTGTAGACACATGGATGAGTATAGACAAGACAGACTGCATCCAGAGGTTTATAGTTTTTCTTTTAATTTTTTGTTTGTTTTAATTAGTCATACATGACAATAGAATGCACTCATATACTTTGATATATCACACATAGATGGGATATAATTTCTGATTTTTCTGATTATACGAATTGTAGAATCACATTAGTCATACAGTCACATACATACATAAAGTAATAATGTCTGTTTCATTCTACTATCTTTCTGATCCCGCATCCCCTGCCTTCCCCTCCTTTCACTTCCCTCTACCTACCATAAGGTAACACTACTCTTTTTTTATTTTTGCATTATAATTCTTAATACACATATATAACACAATTTTTATATCTCTGTATATAAAGTACGTTGACAACCAGTTCATGTCTTCATACATGTACTTTGTATAATGATGTCCATCACATTCCACCATCCTTGCTAATTCCCTGCCCCCTCCCTTTCCCTCCCGCCCCTCTGCCCTATCTAGAATTCATCTATTCCTCCCATGCTCTCCTCCCACGTTGAGTCAACCTCCTTATATCAGAGAAAACAATTGGGAATTTGTTTTTTGTGGATTGGCTAATTTCACTTAGCATTATCTTCTCCAACGCCATCCATTTACCTGCAAATGCCATGGTTTTATTCTTTTTTAATGCTGAGTCAAATTCCATTGTGTATATATGCCACATTGTTTTTTTATCCATTCATCCACTGAAGGGCATCTAGGTTGGCTCCACAGTTTAGCTATTGAGAATTGTGCTACTATAAACATGGATGTGGCTGTATCCCTATAGTATGCTGTTTTTAAGTCCTTTGGGTACAGCCCAAGGAGAGGAATAGCTGAGTCAAACGGTGGTTCCATATCCAGTTTTCCAAGGAATCTCCATACTGCTTTCCAAATTGGCCACACCAGGGTACACTCACCAGCAATGTATGAGTGTACCTTTTTCCCCACATCCCTGCCCACACTTATTGTTGTCTGTCTCCATAAGAGCTGCCATTCTGATTGGAGTGAGATGATATATTAGAGTGGTTTTGACTTGCATTTCTCTGATTGCTAGAGATGATGAGCATTTTTTTTCATATATTTGTTGATTGAGTGTATATCCTCTTCTGAGAAGTGTCTGTTCAGGTCCTTGGCCCATTTGTTGATTGGGTTATTTGGTTTTTGGTGTTTAGCTTTTTGAGTTCTTTGTATAACTTAGAGATTAGTGCTCTATCTGATGTGTGGGGGGTAAAAGTTTTCTCCCAGGATGTAGGCTCTCTGTTCACCTCACAGATTGTTTCTTTTGTTGAAAGGAAACTTTTTAGTTGGATTCCATCTCATTTATTGATTCTTGGTTTTAATTCTTGAGCTACAAGAGTCTTATTAAGGAAGTTGGGGCTAATCCCACATGATGGAGATTAGGGCCTACTTTTTCTTCTATTAGATGCAGAATCTCTGGTTTAATCCCTAGATCCTTGATCCATTTTGAGTTAAGCTTTGTGCATGGTGAGAGATAGGGGTTTAATTTCATTTTGTTGCATAGGGATTTCCAGTTTTCCCAGCACCATATGTTGAAGAGGCTATCTTTTCTCCAATGCATGTTTTTGGAGCCTTTGTCTAATATAAGAAAATTGTAATTTTGTGGGTTAGTCTCTGTGTCTTCTTTTCTATTGGTCAACCTGCCTGTTTTGGTGCCAATCCTAGGCTGTTTTTGTTACTGTTGTTCTGTAGTATAGTTGAAGGTCTGGTATAGTGATACCACCTGCTTCACTCTTCCTTCTTAGGATTGCTTTAGCTATTCTGGGTCTCTTATTTTTTCAGATGAACTTCATGATTGCTTTTTCTATTTCTATGAGGAATTCCATTGGGATTTTGATGGGAATTACATTAAATCTGTATAGTGCTTTTGGAAGTATGGTCACTTTGATAATATTAATTCTGCCTATCCAAGAACAAGGTAGATCCTTCCATCTACTAAGGTCTTCTTTCTTTCTTTAGGGTTCTGTAGTTTTCATTGTATAGATCTTTCACCTCTTTCATTAAGTTGATTCCCAAGTATCTTATTTTTTATTGTTTTTTTTTTGAGGATTTTGTGAATGGGGTAGTTTTCCTCATTTCCTTCTCAGAGGATTTGTCATGGATATAGAGAAATGCTATTGATTTATGGGTGTTGATTTTATATCCTGCTACTTTGCTGAATTCATTTACTAGTTCTAGAAGTTTTCTGGTGGAGCTTTTTGGGTCTTCTAGGTATAGAATCATGTTGTCAGCAAATAGTGCTAATTTAAGTTCTTCTTTTCCTATACATATCCCCTTAATTTTTTTCGTCTAATTGCTCTGGCCAGTATTTCAAGAACTATGCTGAATAGAAGTGGTGAAAGAGGGCATCCCTGTCTTGTTCCAGATTTTAGAGGGAATGCCTTCATTTTTTCTCCTTTTAGAATGGCGTTGGCCTGGGGCTTTGCATAGATAGCCTTTAAGATCTGGAGATCTGTTCCTATTATCCCCAGTTTTTTTGGTGTTTTGAACCTTAAGGGGTGCTGTATTTTGTCAAATACTTTTTCTGCATATATCGTGATGATCACAGGATTCTTATCTCTGAGTCCACTGATGTGATGAATTGCATTTATTGATTTCCGTATGTTGAACCAACCTTGCATCCCTGGGATGAATCCCATTTGATCATGGTGCACGATCTTTGTATATGTTTTTGTATTCGATTTGCTAGAAATTTATTGAGAATTTTTGCATCTATGTTTATTAGAGAATTGGTCTGAAATTTTCTTTCTTTGAAGTGTCTTTGTCTGGTTTTGGAATCAGGGTGATATTGGCCTCATAGAATGAGTTTGGAAGTGCTCCCTCATTTTCTCTTTCCTAAAATGAATTGAAGAGTATTGGTATTAGTTCTTCTTTAAAGGTCTTGTAGAAATCAGCTGTGTATCCATCCGGTCCTGGCCTTTTCTTTTTTTTTTTTTTAATTTTTTATTGTTGGTTGTTCAAAACATTACAAATTTCTTGACATATCATATTCCACACTTTGATTCAAGTGGGTTATGAACTCCCACCTTCACCCCATACACAGATTGCAGAATCACATCAGTTACACATCCATTGATTTACATATTGCCATACTAGTGTCTGTTGTGCTCCGCTGCCTTTCCCATCCTCCACCATCCCCACTCCCCACCTCTCCCCNAAAGGCAGCAGAACACAACAGACACTAGTATGGCAATATGTAAATCAATGGATGTGTAACTGATGTGATCCTTCAATCTGTATACGGGGTAAAAATGGGAGTTCATAACCCACTTGAATCAAAGTGTGAAATATGATATATCAAGAACTATGTAATGTTTTGAACAACCAACAATAAAAAATTAAAAAAAAAAGAATTGCTTCAGGATGATAAAATATAAAGTCAGCAAAAACCAGTATCTACACAAAGGAATGAAGGCCATTGAAAATGAATATTGAACAGGTAAACAGATATAAGCATATTTTTAGTGTTTTTTCACTGTAAAAAATTTAAGTGGCAAATTAAAATATAGTAGAAAATAAATAACAACCCTGTGGATTTATACTCAACCATCTTGATAACTACATTAAATATAAATGGTTAAAACACTCAAATTTAAAGGCAGAGTTTACTAGATCAAGTAGAAAAAGAAACTACCTATACCACTTCTGAGTATTTAGTCAAAGAATTTAAGACACATTAGAGATACATGCATACCCATGTTTATTAGGCAGCAAAACTCACAATGGCCAGATATGGAATCAGACTAGTTGACCCTCAGTGAATAAACTGACAAAGAAGATAAGGTATGTATACACAGTGGAGTTTTATTCAGCCATAAAGAAGAAGGTTATATGTCATTTGCACAAAAATGGATGGAATTGGAGAGTATAATGTTAAGTGGAATAAAACTAGACTCAGGAAGACAAGTGTTACACGTGTTTTTCTCACATATTGAAGCTAGAGGGGGAAAAAAGAAAAAGAAAAAAAAAGGTGGGGAAATTCATAAAAGTAGAAGGGAGACTACTGGAAGAGAACAGGAAGAGGATCAGGAGAGAGAGAAGGGAAGAGAAGGGGAAATACTGGGAGTAAAGTTGGTCAAATTGTGCTGTGAGCATGTATGAAAATGGCACACGGAAGCCCACGATTCTGTATAGTTATTATGCAGCAATAATAAATAAAGAAAAATCACAAAATAGGTTGCCTAGAAGAAAAACATTTATAATGATACAAACAAGTTAAACATAAAAGCATAGGAAAAGATATTTCATGCAAGCTGTTGTGCCAGCGAAGCCGGGGTGAACACTGAGCCGAGGTAAACTTCAGAGCCAGGCAGTTTATTGGATAAAAGGGCTCATCCATCAGTAAGACAAAGATCCTAGATGTGTGCATCACTGATAATGGCTTTAACGAGATGACCAAATTCAGCACTACTGAAAGCGAAACAGGTGGACTCTGGCTATAGCTGGAGATTTCACCGCATCTCTCCAAATAGTTGGTATAACTAGCAGACAGGAAATCCGTAAGTCTGTAGAACACTGGAACAACATTGCACACTTGACCTCATGGACACCTATGGAATATTACACTCAACAATGGAAAATAAGATTTTAAAAAAAAGTTTTCATGAAGCATTCACAATAATGAAACATAGGCTAGTCTGAAAATCACATTTCAATCAGTTCAAACAATCGGTAGCCTACTGAGTATGTTCTCTCACTCTGACAGAACTCAGGACTCAGGAATAATAATATATCTGGAAAATTCCAGGTATTTGGAAGTAATCCACTTTAGGTAATATATTGTTCTAAATAACAAAGAAAATACAACGTATCAAAATTGGTGAGGTTGAGCCCAGGGCCTAGCACCATGCTAGACAAGTGCTTTACCGCTGAGCAACATCCCTAGCCCTTTTATTTTTTCCTTTTGAAATAGACCTCCCTAAGTTGCCCAGGCTTGTCTGAACTTTCTATCCTCCCGTCTCAGTTTCCCTAGTAGCTGGGATAACACATGTGCATTACCACTCTGCTATGAGTTGCATTTAAAGAGTACTAAAAGATGCTGGAAACCAGAAATTCATATGCAAAATAAACCAAAAACAATCAAACAAAAAAAAAAACTTCTAAAAACAGACTGACCTTACACTGTTGAAAAAAATCACCTTTTAATGGATCATTGACCTACTTGTGAAACACAAAATATAAAATTCTTAGTAGATAAAACAGTAAAAAAATTATATAAATTTGGGTTTGGTGATGACTTTTTAGGGGCAATAAAACTAAAAGAATGATGCACAGAAGAAATTAAAATCTTCTGCTTTGTGAAAGGCAATGTTCAGAGAATGAAACAAGCCACAAACAGGCAGAAAATATTTGCAGAGCATATATTTGATAAAGGATCAGTGTCCAAAATATACAAAGAACTCTTAAAATTCAACAAGAAAACAAACAATGCAATTGAAAACCAGACAATAGGCTTTCACAGATATCTTACCAAAGAAGACGTACTGATGACACAGAAATTTGAAAAAAAAAAAAAAAAAAAAAAAANTTCTGATCCAGAATTAAGAGGTCCATTAATCCATAATAAAGTAATATCAAATTGGGGAATTTTAAAACAAGTTTTGGATGTTTTGAATTATAGGATCAATTTTTATCTATTTTCTAGAAATTTAAATAAAAACTAAGTAAAACTTTCAATAGAAGTTTCTTTATTGAAATAGCAATGGGGCTAGGGTCATGGGTCAGTGGTAGCATACTTGCCTGGCATGTGTGAGGCATCACACATCTTTTTTTGGGGATCATTAGTTTTCTTTGCTGGCATGGTAGTTACCTGTTGTGTCTCCCTGGCGGTCTCTGGGAAGGCAGGACAGCTGAGAGGGCCTGGAGTACTGGTCTATTTCAAGGTCCACAGTGAGAAGGAGGTCAGTAGACCTGCCTGGGGTGGTGCTTACAGGTATGTCTCCCTCTGGGTTCCTGTGTGGGCAGGAGTGCTTTCAGAATGCAGCCGAAAAGGGAGAGCTGAGTTTCAGGGCCATTTCAGGGTCTGCTGCAGGACTAAGGTCCATAAACCCACCCTGGGGATTCAGACTGCTGCACTGGTATGTGTGGGCAGAACTGGTCTCAGACCACAGCTGAGAGGGTCTGAAATCAATATTAGGACTGTTTTAGGGTCCACAGAAGGAGTCAAGGTTGTCATGTCTATTAACTGAGGAACAATGTGTGTGTGACCCACCCCAGGTCCCTGGATTATTGGTCTTATTAGCAGGTCAAGGGTCAAGCAGGACTGTAGCCAGTGCCCAGTGGGATGGGCCATTTCTAGGTGTGGGGCTGGGACCGTGGGCAGAGAAGCTGGCAGGTGGGAGCACGGCTGCTTTTTCAAAATGGCTCTCCTAGGTCTTGGGTTCCACAGGGTTTCACAACCACATTCCTGGCTCCTGAGGCGCCACAAAGACACATTTTTCTGCTAATGGCCACAGAACTATTGCTTCTGACAGGTATAATGCGGGGGGTGGCGGGGGACCTCCCAGTCTGCCACTTTGCTTAAGTGGCTCCTCTAGGAAGAGCAATTTTTACAGGCTTCAGGAGTATTTACTTATAATAATATGTTTGATAAAGCATCATTCTAATGCATTAATAGTGAACCCCTGAAGATTCTGCCAAACAGCAATCTGTTAGCATCATGCTTGCAAGGCTACATGTCCTAAATGGGAATAAGAAAAAAACTGTTAAATCATTAAGGACTACTTTGTACAAATTATTTTTTAATATCTTATTTTCTGAATTTCTTGACTAATGATGGCCATATACAACTTTTTTGCTTATTAAATATTAATTTTATTAGGTACATATATTTCTGTAAATCCTACACTGCTCAGTTTTGATTCATGTTGACCCATATATGTAGCTTTACAAACTTTTGTTTATATGCTATTAAATCTTAATTTTATAAACATTAAGGTATAGAATCTTCCATGGACTTATTTTAATCATTTCATAGTGCATTCCTGAGATTCAACAGTATTGATGACTGTACCTATAGTTCATATATTTTCTATGCTTTATAATATTCCACTATATGAATATTATACTATTTACTCATTTTCCCCTCTCTTGATAGGAATGTGTGTGGCTTCCCACTTTCACTATTACAAACAGTGTTATAATGAAAGTTTTGATTGTGTCTCTTATTGCTAATGAGCAAGATTGGGTTTATAGATAGGAGTGGAATTTCTGGGAGATAGCATTCCCACACATTCAATTTTATATATGATAAATGGCCTTCCCTAAAAGGTTGATTAATATATTTGCAGTCGTCTTGCAACAACTTAGTGAAACTGGAGTTAGAGACAAAACCAGGTTCTCTGACTCTGCTGCTGTGATTGCTGGTGGGGTCCCAGCTTTCTGCAGCCAAGGCAGCTCTTCACAGGAAGAGGTGTCCACTGGTGTTACCAGCTGATCTCAGTAGGAAGGATTATTTTTTGGCGGTGGCAAGTGGAATCTATCTGTGTTGTAGCTCTCTGCAGCAGGCTGTGCCTCGTAGTGTTGTAGCAGACTCTAGCTGCCTGCCAGGGACTTCTTTCCAGGCTCCTGGCCTTTGAATTTGAAGAATGAAAGCCACAGACACCAGAATGAGCGTGAAAAAGTAGGATTTATTCAAGTGAGAATAAAAATAAATAAAAAATAAATAAAATAAGAGTTCTTATTGGTGAGAGGTAACCTGATAGCAGGTTATCACTTAAATGTATTAGTCTAGGGTCTTGTGTAGCTCCTGGGTAGGGATATTGATCTCTAACTATGTTAATCAGGTATCGGAAAAATGCCAAGGCAATTGGTCAATACCTATGCTAATCAGATATTAGAAAAGTGCCAAGATTATTGGTTCGGCTCACGACCTTCTAATTGGCCGTGCCCTTTTAGCCCTTGAGTCTGGAGCCTTCGCTCAGGTGCATCCCACCTCCCTTTTCCTGCCACTGTGGAACAAGAGTCGGCTGGAGCGTTTGGAGTAGTTCTCCAGGTTAATCTCATGGAGTGTCCTTTACATTTAGGGAAACCTTCATGGGGCTCATTGCTCTCACTCCTGCCCTCTCTGTCTGTCCTATCTACTCATTAGAAGGTTCAGGCTTCCTACTTTTTGCCATTGTAGTCTACATTGACATTTTTGATTACTTTTAGATTTGAGCATCTTTTTATAAGATTTCTGCTAATTTTTATTTCTTTTCATATTAAACACTGTTTTTAATTTTTTTTTTTACCCCATCTAGATTATTTTTTGTGTTTATTACTTTAAAGATGCTGTTCCAATGTGTCATGGTTTTCAGTGTTTGGTGTGAACATTCAACAATATTCTTTTCCTTACCTATAATGTATTTTCCCTTTCCCACCCCATTTGTTATTAAGATTCCCCCTGCAACCCCCCTCTTTTTTTTTTTTTTTTTGATTTTACAAGTTTGTGATACACTGTGTCCACATGTAAGGTTTTTCCCCATGCTTATCCTGGTTGGGGTTCCAGAACTTGCTGGAGGTAGAAGCCCATATTTCTCACAAATCTGGGAAATTTTAAGATAGTAGTTATTCCTATATCTCATTCAGCACTGCTCTTATTTCCTTCTTGGACCCCTGTTTGAGGTATGTTGGTTTGAGATTATCCTAGAGGTCTCTGAGGCTCATATTTTTCTTCAGTGTTTCTTCTTTTATTTTTCAGCCTCAGTAGTTTCTACTTATCTATCTCAAAGGACACTGGTTCTCCGGCCGTTGCAAATTTATTATTAAATTCTCCCAGTGAACTCCTCAATTCTGTTGTACTTTAAAATTCTAAGATTTAAATATTTTGGAATTTCTCTTGTGAGATACCTTGTTTTCTCCCATTGAGAACTTATTTTTTCATTAACACTTGAAAAATGTCTTTCTTTAATTTTTTGAACACATATTAAATAGCTGCTTTAAAATCTTTTCCTGCCAAATCCAACATCTAGGCTATCATGTGGTTAGACTATTGACAGCATTTTTCTTGTCAGATCAGATCTTCCTGCTTTTTAAAATTTATTTTTGAATTATTTTTCACATATCTACTATTTTAAAAAATCGGAATATTATTTATATCACATCATATAGCATCTGGGTGTTGCCATTTTCCTCTGAATCTTACTAATTCTTACTGTCTCATTACTTCAAACTCATATAAGTTTGGTTTTACACTTTATGAGGATCGATCTGTTCCACAGTGCTCTCCTCTGAACTTGGACTTTCCAGTGGATACAGCAGTGCTTGGTCTTGATTTTGCTAAGGCAAATCTACACTTGCTTTAGCAGAAGGGTGGTACTTCTGAGGCATGCTCTTCTGGGTGTCTCCATTAAAGCCCAGATGTTAGAGTAGTGTTCACAGCTCTCTCTATGTTGTGAGAAGTGTTTGGTCTTTGTCTCTATCTCTGTTTTGTTTTAAATCTCAAAGAAACCACACTCTGGTAACACTCATTTTTTTTCTGTTCACTTTTTTTTTTTTGTGGGAGGAGTGCTTTTCAACAAATGTTGTTATGACCATGGTTGGATAATCAAGATGACCTTGAGCAACCTTTCAAAGATAGAGGAACTGTAAATGAGCGAAAGTGTCTGAATATTAAAGAGAATCTACTGAGGAGGGAAAAGGGAACCCTTAATTAAGCCAGTGGGAATAAATTTTGTATAAAGTAACACCCATTCCTAGGTTTCTTGTGAGGTTCCTCAGTAAAAAACATATGGGTGTACACTAATTGATATTAGTTTTTTAAAATATATTTTTTAGTTGTAGATGGACACAATACCTTTATTTTGTTTATTTATTTTTATGTACTGCTGAGGATCGAACCCAGTGCCTCACACATGCAAAGCAAGTGCTCTACCCCTGAGCCACAACTCCAGCCCTGATATTGGCTTTTAAAAAAATGTTTTTTTGTATTGTTGTGTTCACTATTTTTGTATTAATTTTTATGATTTATATGACAGACGCTACCACTTTGTTTGAGTTCCTGCGTTATTTTCTCCCAGGTTATTATTTATTCTTGATTTACTATGTTTTCACTGTGTGGAGGATTTTAAAGTTTGTACAGTCAAGCACAGTCATGATACATTTTGGAAGTTTTGGGGTATATGACTTGCTTCACCCTCTTGTCTTCTGCCTCACCTGATATTTATAAAATCAATCTTCCATGTTTTGTTATTGTAATTTTCAGATTTTAATTTTTTATATTTTTAATTTTTATATACACTGTATGGTAGGGAATTGAACTCTGACTTTGATAGTTAGATAGTCAATTGTCCAATAACTTTTTCCATTGCTTTAAAATATTAGCTTGTCACATTTTACATTTGTATACATATAGGTAATATGGACACAGAGTTCTGTACATGAACTTTTTAGTCGGTCTCATTGATTTGCTTGTCTAGGCCAGTGTACTAATTTAAATACTGTAGTTCTGCTTTATGATCTGATATTTTGCAGGGCAGGCTGCCTCCTATTATTCTTCCTTGAAAATTTCCGTGAGCTGTTCTTGCAGAGTCACTCCTCTGGATGAGTTTTAGGATCTGTTTACCCATCCCAGTGGGCCTTTCTTGACTTGAATTCACAGGTTAATTTGGAGGCACAGCAAAACTAATCTTTCAAGGAGGAAGAGAGGAGCAGAGCACAAGACACCCAGCGAGCTGGGCCTGCAGCTTTGGAGACACCTACACCTAGAACCTATGTGTGGAAGAGTTTCAAAGGACTCCAAAGGAAGCAAGGTCATAGGGATCATACCGAAGTTAGCTTCTCCTTCTCCACACATTTTCCTGAGATTCTGTCTGAAGGTTCTCTGTGCAGGGGTCCTGCTAACACTGCCTGCTGGAATGGGGTCCAGGAAGCTGAGTCACAGTTACTTTCTTCCTCGTGCCCAAGTTACATTCATTGAAACTAAACAACTGTTCTCGAATTACTCAATTATTCAGCAGGAACAAGCTCAAAAGAAAAGGAGGAGGAAATGGAGACGTGTGGGAGAAGGAGTGAGCACAGGGAGAAGCGACATAAGAGCACTGACAAAATCTATTCTATGAGAAGGTCTTGGGCTAAAGAATCTCTGCAAAGGGGTGAGGGTTGTTCCATAGCTGCAGGAGTTTGAGAAGCACTCCCGGGAAACAACACCGCAGTCTTGAACTGTGTCTCTGACTCTCATTTTTTCTTCTATTTTCTTTCCGGTGGTGTTTACTTTTCTTTCTTACTTTCCCCCCAAATAGATAGAAATGATTAGAATTGAATTTCCTTCAGCAGCATGCGGAGCTGCAGTGTTTGTTACAGAACCTCATTTCTGTTGGGGATAATGGCAGGGAGCTATTTATAGACGGGCTCTGAAATTTCCTTAGTAACAAGGGTTGGAAAGAGCTCTGTCCCGGCTGCAGGAAATATCTGCAGCCAGCGGGTGGCCTTGCCCCTGATCCCTCTCAACTTTGGAATTCTCAAGTGATTGTAGGTTTAGTATTATTTTCTTGTACTTCAAACATACGTCACGGCTGGAGAACTTTCATGAATATTTACCAATCCAATTGTGTACTGTATTTTGTTTTGATGATCATGTGTTCTATTGAAGGAGGGATATTTCATTTTGATTGCTAGGCTTTGTACTGCTACAACTCAGGTCTGCGCTGAACTTTCTCAGACTTTGAGATTTATATTTCCATTGTATTTCACATTCCTGGGCTTTGGCCAGAACCCTAACCTTTACCTTTAAGCACTTTTCCCTCCCTTTTATGTTTGTTCCCTTTTTCCTTCCCTCCAGCTTGACCATCTGTCTCCTTCCTTTTGCTTCTGTAGAACCATAGACTAAGTACCTAGGGGTGAAACGGCACATGTCATCAAAGGATTCGGTTTTCAGAAGTCATCTCTGATCTGGGTGAGTACACAGTGACTTCTGCAAAGTGTTCTGCATCTTGTGACCATCTGGGCCCATGACCTCGCCTAGTTAGAGCTTCGTTAACAAGGCCAAGGTCATGGTTTCAGACCCCATATGGTCCAGTTTACTCTGCTCAGGGAAGAGCTTTATTACGTTGCTGTGGCCTGCAACTGCTAATGCTGGTGGGCCCGCCTTGAAAAGGGGCTTCTACAGGAAGACCTGGAGAGAGCTGGGTTGCAGCCAGCCCCTCAACATCATTACAGCAAACTTCAAAGCCTATGTTCTGGGTGGACAGTCAGCAGGACTCTTATCTCAATGCATGCTTTATGTTAAGCTTTAGAATAGATAAGCAATCATCTGTCTCCCACTGGGAAGGCCGTACAGAATAACCCAAAGATGTCTAGTGTTTGGGGCCATTGTTCCTTTTCTTCATTTGGCCATGTCACACTCTATAAAGTGGGTCTCTGTGGAGCTGCAGATTTTACCCATGGAAATTAAGGGATGGGCACAGTTAAACCTGGCGAGACGAGCTGCTGTGTGTAACTGGGAAGAGTTGCCATCGGAGAAGTACAACGTCTGAGAGCTTTGAAGAGCAGAAACCGAGCATCTTCTCCGTCTAGTTTTGTAACCGAGTAAAGTATTTGTTTCCAGGATAATTTGAAATTTACAAACCATTTCCATATCCTCCATTTCCCTTGGTTCCTTGGATGTGAGATTCGCTCGACAGGCAGTATCACACCTTTCCTATTGGAACGTTCTGTGTAGAGGTCCCATGACTTGTCGTTGGTTGCACAAGTTACAAAGCCTTGAACCACAACCCAGGGGGCTTTCTCTGGTGGCACACTACACTGGGATTTTTTTTTTTTATTTATACTTAGAAATATTTCAACAAATGTTATTGTTGATACCATTTCTACTTTTCCTATCGTGCTTTTTTTAAAAAAAAATAATTTTTGTTGTAGAGGGATACAAAATATCTTTGTTTATTAACTTATTTTTCACATGCTGCTGAGGATCAAACCAGTGCCTCACACAGGCTAAGCAAGGGCTCTGCCACTGAGCTACAGCCTCAGCTCCCCTCCACCCCCTTGTGCTTTTGATTGGCTTATGGTTGGAAGATTACGGCTTCTATGGCTGCAATTACATACAAATCAGATTTCTGAAACTTGGATATGGCCTCAGAAGGAGATTGAAGAGCTGCTTCCAGGGCCTTTTCAGGGGGATTATCTGAATAGTAGGGGGACAGAAAAAAAATTCTGAAATTAGAGAAGCCTGCTTTCAAATCCTGACTTAGCCTTAGTTGATTTCTCAAGTTATTGAACCCTATGTGGTTGGGAAATAACCTTGGCAGCGCTCTTTCTGAATTGAATATGCCAAATTGTGTACTAGCCCTGCTCAGAACTGAAATCCAACAGTGAAAAAATGATGAAAGGGTTTTCAGCTAATCGTAGAAGTGGGAAGAAAGCAAGATGTTCTTAATCTTTTCTCTCCCAAGACCATTGTACTTCAATTGTGTGACATTTCTGTTCCAATTAAAGGCATGTCTTATATCCAAAGGGTCTCATTTACATTTTCTTGCTTTGCAAGCCCTAGCATCATATTTTTTTTTACAAAATTACATAATGCATTATGTCTTGATGCAATTTAATACCTCCTGCTGACTATTCAAAATTACTAAGCAGAAGGTCAGACTAAATCAGTGAACAGCTATTAAAATGCATAGGCAGCAACACAAACAGTAGATAATTAGTACTTAAAGTAAGCCAAAGCCTCAAGAAATGTGAAGAAAAAAGTAATCAAGGTGTTTTATTAATTCTGTAACTGCATCTTACATTCATAAAAATGGCTATGGATTTAGAGCCACCATTAATTTGCCTTTTTGGGAATGGTTTGTTTTTCTCCTTGTGGAATATATTATACCATACAGAAGAGGGTATAAACCATATGTACAGTTTAAAACACAATTGCAAAGCAAACATCCATAAGTCACCCAGACCAAGGAGAAACTTGCCATTGCCAGTCCCCCTAGCCAGGGCAGAATCCTCCCCACCAGATGCAATGTGTTTATCAACTCTACCTGTTGCCATAATTTATCTTTCTGATAGTGTGACCCCTAGGGAGTTCAGTTGGATGGTGTTGGTTTTTGAAACTTACACAAGGGAATTACACAGACTTTTACTTTTGTGATTGCTGCTTTCACTTGATAGAGTATTTGTGACATCTGTGTTGTTGGTGTATTTATAGTTTATGTATTTTTATGGACATGCAGTTTAATATCATATATATATACTTAACAATATCTGTATTGATTCTACCCTGATGCCCTTTGGATCATTTCCATTTGGGGGCTATTTTTGAATGCTGCTGCTCTCTTCTGGCTGCATACTAGCATTCCTACAGAGTATATATTTAGGGGAGAATGATCCAACCACAGGGCCTGTATGCTTTCAACTTTACTGGATAATACTAAAACATTTTTAAAGTATTTGCACCATTTTTGACTCTGGGAGAGTTCCAATTTCTCTAATTTCTCACCAACACTTGTAGCTGTCAGAAATAATGTAATTTTTGCAAACCCAAGGGCTACATAATGGTTTTTCATTGTGGTCTTAGTTTGGATTTCATTGCCTACCTAATTAGTTGATCATATCTTTTTTTTTTTTTTTAAGAAGCCATATGGAATTCCAATTTAGGAAAAGCTTATTCAAATCATTTGCCATTTTCTTTATAATTGGGCTGTTTTCCTTTTTGAGGGCTGTTTTAGTCAGCTTTTTTGCTGCTGTGACTAAAAGACCGAACCAGAACAATTGTAGAGGAGGAAGAGTTTATTTGAGGGCTCACAGTTTCAGAGGTCTTGGTCCATAGAAGGCTGGCTCCATTCCTTGGGGATCAAGGTGAGGCAGAACAGCATGGTGGAAGAATGTGGTGATGGGGAGCAGCTCACATGATGATCAGAAAGTGGAGAGAGACTCCACTTACCAGATACAAATATATACCCCAAGCCATGCTTCCAATGTCCCACCTCCTCCAGCCACATCTTACCAACCTTCAGTGACCACTCAGTTAGTCCTTATTAGGGGATTACTTCACTGATTGGGTTAAGACTCTTACAACCCAATCATTTCTTCTCTGAACCTTCTTGCACTGTGTCACACATGAGCTTTTGGGGAAGCCTCACACCCAAACCATAGCAGGGGGTCTGTGTATTGTTCAGAGCAATGACCTGAAGATGGGGGGAATTAGCTATGGGGATGCCCACAGGAAGGGCATGTCAGGGAGTGGAAAGAGCCAGTGCAAAGGTCCTAAGCCAGAAGCCCTCCTGGAGCAAAGTGGTGATCGGGAGAGGAGTAGCAGTTGGCTTCGGATGATGGGGAGAAGGCTTTGTTGGCCTCATAGAAATCTTTGGCTGGGATTACGAATCTCATGGAAATTGACCAAAATTTCCACCAGAAGAGCCACACAACCTGATTCTTTCTCTCTCTCTCTTTAAATTAATAGATTTCAATTATTATTATTATTATTATTATTATTATTATTATTATTATTATTTTATTATTATTGTTAGCAGTTTACAGGAAGTGGAATGGAATATAATGTCCTATTGGGAGAATCTGTGCTTCTCACCTCTGCAACTATGGGATCTACAATATTGCAGATGTTGGCATCCAAAGTAGGCATGCTCTTGCTAGAGGACACAGGTTTCATTGATTATGTGACCTA
This sequence comes from Marmota marmota marmota, assembly GCF_001458135.2. Classification (NCBI taxonomy): domain Eukaryota; kingdom Metazoa; phylum Chordata; class Mammalia; order Rodentia; family Sciuridae; genus Marmota; species Marmota marmota. The sequence continues at coordinate 5,568,508 of NW_025999944.1, forward strand.
TCTATGCTGCTGGGGCACATGCAGAGCAGCATGGGAGAAGAGCAATCAGTTGGCAGGAGGGACTGACCCTGAAGCAAGGAGGGGCAGATCTGCTTTCACACAGGGAGTAGGAAGGAGTGTTTGTGGTACCTGGTGGTCCCCTCTTAGTGCTCCTTTGTCCAGTCGTCACTGTGAATGGACATGTGCAGCAAGTCCAGGGGATGCTGTTGTGAACATGGACTCGCATCTTTAACAACGAAAGTTTGGTCTGCACCACCAGGAGCGGTCCCAAGACCTGCACAGGCATTAGCTGAGGGGAAAGAAATTTAGAGGGATGGAGGAGGAGGGAGATGACGAGTACCAACTGTGGCTCAGACCAGCTGTGACAACAGGGGCTGTGGTCTCTCTCCCTGAGGTGGCCCTAAGGAGAAGAGGTCAGTGGCACCCTGGCACCCTGGGATGTGGATGAAGGTGTGCACCTGTGCAGAGTGAGGATGGACCAGGGTGGTCATGGAGGTTCACTGCTCAGTCCGTCTTCAAGCAAGCCTCCACTTCAGTCACAACACAGTGCTTGAGATGACACCAGGCTTCCTTGGCCATTCCCAGCATGATGGGGTTACTAGGGCCGGAAATTCCTGCCTTTAACAGGCAGCCTTTGCTCAGTAGCTTCCATAGGCTGGCTGGGGCCTTCTGAGATGGAAGATGTTCTTATTAAACTCTCCTTTCTTCTTTCTCTGCTTCCACAGATGTTAGAGCTACACAGTGGTCAAGAGACTCCCCCAGGCTCCTCTGGCTGTCTCCCTGTGCTACACAGCGAGCATTTCCCCCATTACATCTCCGAGGCACCAGGGCCCACTTTGGCATCTGTTTCTGGGAAGACCTGAGCTGAAATGAGGTATGTTTCGTGTAATTATTGACATGTCCTAGTTTAAATTTACCATCTTGCCTTTTTTTTGGTCTATCCCCCCTTCACCTCCCCACCCCATGTACTGTTTGTTCCTTCATCTCTTTCTTTTGGATTGAGTTTTTTTAACAAACAATTGTTTTATAATCTGCATTTTGTTGTTCAAGTTTTTTTTTTTTTTTTTGGCATTTGTCTTTAGTTTTATTTCAAAGTTAGGGTTTAACATTCCAGGCGCAGTATTTCCCTTCACATATTGCATCACAAAATGTAAAACAGAATACATCCCATTCTTCCCTCCTGTCCTTTGAGCTATTTTCAGATATTTGACTTCTGCATGTGCTCTAAACCATGAAACACACTGCCAATATTTTTATTTTAAACAGTCAAATATCTTTTACAGAGATTGAAAATGATCAAGAGTCTTTTATGTTTATCCAAATGTTTACTTTTGGGAGTGTTCTTCGTGACTTTGTGTAGACCCAATATCCAACTGTTAACATTTTCCATCTGCCTTAAGGACTTTCTTTAATATTTCTTTCTTGCAACAATTTTGTTGATTTTTTTTTCAGAATTTGTCTGAAATAGTGTCTATTTCTCTTTTTTGTTATAGTAGAAGATACATAACATGAAATTTACTATTTTTGCCATTTTATATGTTTTATTTAGCCTGTTGCAGGGCATTTTTGGATGTTTCATACAGGTTTTACTGAAAATGCACATTTTCCTGGATCACATGGTAATTACTATCAGTTATTTTCAAGAAACTGTCGCGTTGTTTTGCGGAGTGCCTATACCATGCACATGGGAGGGTCAGAGGACACGTATACACATTCTTTGCCTTATCTTTGTGTAGACTTGATTTGCATTTCCCTAATTAATGGAACTGAACATCTTTCATGTTCTTATTTTCCATCTCCATGTTCTCTCAGTGAAATGTCTAATTCCACTTCCTATTTTCTAACCAAAATGTGCTTTTTCCCCCCTTCCTGTTCAGTTTTTAAAATTTCAAGGATACATTGTAGATGTGGGTCCTTAGTCAGAAACGTGGCTTGCAAAGGTCCTCTTCGAGTCTGTGCCTTGTCATCTCATTATCTTCACGAGGTTTGCCTCACAGCAAAAGTTAATTTGGATGAAGTCCGTTTTATTGATTGTTTCTCTTTCATGGACCAAGCTTCTGATGTCATGCCTAAGTATTTATTTATTTTTAATAAAAATTTATCTCCCAAAGATTTTTTTTTGGTTATGTTTTCTTCTAAAATTTTTTATAGTTTGGTGTTTTATATTTAAGCCTGAGATTCATTTTGAGTTAATATCTAGGTGAGATTTGAAGTTTCGATTGCTACTATTTTTGCGATGGATAGTCAACTGCTCCAGCACCATCTGTTGACAGTGCCACCCTTCCTTGTTGACTTGCTTTTTGCTCATTTGTCAAAATGCACTGGGTTATATTTGGATGGACTATGTCTGAGTTCTCTTTTCGTGTTTCCTTTTCTTTGTGTCTACAGCTTCATAAATACCACAAATCTTGATAACTGTAGCTATATGGTATCTTAAAATGGAATAGAATGATTTATTTTTCTTGTACTTTGTTCTTCTTTTCCAAAATTGTTTTAGCTGTTCTAATTCCCTTGCCTTTCTAGGTAAACTTGGAATGATTGAGTCTATGTCTACAGGCCGACATTGCTGAGATTTGGGTGGTATGATTTTATATTTTACTCTGTTTCCCTATATCCATCTGTGTCATTGTGAATTCTCTGTGGATGTATTTTCTCCTAGTTATGGATTATACATTTTCACTTTTCTCATAATTTTTTATTGATTGTTGAACCTTATGGATTTTACATGATTGGTTGCTAGGTTTTATCATTTAATAGCTCTTGATTTTCCTGTAAGGTAGCATAGTTAAGTTGCTTAGAAGCAACTGGAGGCTTTTGAACCTTGTTCTGAAGCTTTGCCAGGGCGGGAGGGTGTGCTCTTTAACATAGACATAGTTCAACTCTGGCAGCACAGGGAAATCCTCCTGAGATTCTACCTCACACCCTAGGTGTTGCTCCACGCTGGGTGACAGGACTTCAGGGGCTTCTGACTCCCTGGAATTGTTCTGCCAAACTCCCTTCTGGTGGTTCTTCAACCCTTGAGGTTTCTTGCCTGTTCATTCATAGATCTGTACCCAGCCGCAGACTTGTGAGTGTCCCCCTGACCTCCGAGCTCTCTCTGTAAGCCACCCATTCCCCTCTGGTGCTCTGCCTCTCAATTTCTACATGTCTTCACCTTCTCAAACTCCAAACTCTGCCTCCTGACCTCTGTGAAGTAAGAACTGAAAGTTCTCTCGGATTTTAAGTTAGCACAATCCTAAGAGCCCATCCTGATTTTTCCCCTTCTTTGGAGTAAGTTTCAACCTAGGTAATTTTAAGTCCTGGTGACATAACAGCCCAAACACATTGTGCATTTTACATCAATTCATTATAAACTTATAATACAAAGCTATTATTTTACTTTAAGCAGTTTTTGAGTAAAATTTCGAGTTAGAAAGATGTATTTTCTATTTGTCACATAGATGTCATTTTCAGGACTCCTCATTTCTTCATGGAGATAAAATTTCCACTGAGTGATATTTCCCTTAACATTTCTTACATTACAAGTTTGCTGGTACTTAATTTCATCAATATTTTAATCAATATTTTATGTTTCTAGGTAACATTTTTTTTCTCTTAGAACTTTAAAACTACTGGCTATCTTCTGGTTTATGTAGTATTTGATAGAATATTTGGTGGCATTTTTAAGTTTTCTTTTTTGAATGTCTAACATAACTTATCCCCCTCTACCTTCTTCTAAGGTATTCTTTATCACTGGGATTTAACAGTTTCATATTATTGGTATGATTTTTAAATGTTTTCGTTAACATTTTTTTCTGCTCAGGGTTTGTTGAGCTTCTTGAAACTGTTGGTTTACAGTTTTCATCAAATTCAGAAAAATATTTGACTATTCTCTCAATATTTTTTGTCTCCTTTTTCTAGGACTGTAATCCCACATATATAAACAATTGATATTGTCCTGCAGATCACAAAAATATTCATTTTTAAAGTCTTTTTTCTGACTTGATGCCATTTGGATAGTTTCTATTATTTGATATCACATTTTCTTTATCCATTCATCTGCTGCAGGATACCTAAGTCGGTTCCATAGTTTAGCTATTGTGAGTTGATCTGCTATGAACATTGATGTGGCTGTATCACTGTAAATGCTGATTTTAAGTCCTTTGGGTATGAGCCGAGGAAGTGTTTAATTGGTTGCAAACTCTTTCTAGTGTATTTTCATTTAGAGATTTTATTTTTATCAATATAGACTTGACTTGAAACTTTCTGCATCTCCCATGTTTATCTTACAATATTTATATATAATTTTTACACCATTGAGTATATGGAACATCTTTATAATTACTATAACTACAGTTTTAATGTTCACTTCTGCCTATTCCATCATCTATGTTATTTCTGGGTCTGTTTTTATTGACTGTGGAGCACATTTCCTGCTTTCTGTGTACATAATAATTTTTGAGTGGCTTCTGTATATTTTATGTTAAGTGCTGGATTTTGTTGTGCTCCTTTAAATAATATTGGGCTTCTATTTTGTTGTAGCAGTTAAATTACACATGCATTAGCTTGATCCTTTTGAGATTTATTTTTAAATCTCTTTTAGGGTAAATGTGGAACAGTCATTGTTCTAGAGCTAATTTAGCTCCAGTTTTTAAAATGTGAGGTTGGACCTTCTGGGATCTACACTGAGAAGGCTGTATGTTCAACAAGATCTATCCAGTCCTGCTACAGTGAGCTTACATAATCTTGGAAACTGTTAGTTCTGGTTATAGTTTTTCCCTTGAAAGTTACTCTGGTCTATCCTCATTGGGTTTTCCTCATACATTTGTGGAATGATTATCAACTAAAGGCTCTAGAGGATCCTCATGCAGATTTCTAGAGCTCTCTGTAATGACCTCTTCTTAAGCATTGTCCTCATGATTACAGATGTCTCTGTCTTCCCAAATTTTAGTTTCGTAACTCCCCAAGGGACACTGGGCTCTATTTTCCCTCTCCTCCCCCACATTTATCATTACCTTAAGCAGGAAATGTTTTCTCTTTTTTTCAGGTTGTGGTCATGCACTGTCCTTTGTCTAATATCTGAAAATGGTCACTTTCTATGCTTTGTCCAATATTCCAATTGTTTCTGGCAGGAGGGAAATTCTTGATTAATGTATTCTCTTATGTTTGGAAATAAAGATCCCCTAGATATTCATATTTTTCTATTATTCATATGACTTGCTAATTTAAACTTCTTTTATTCTGTTCCTGGAAACTATGTTTTAAAATAAAGTTTAGAACTTTATCTATAATTCTATGTATACTCACCTTGCTATAATTTTGGACCACACTTCTCATCTGCCAAGTTCTTTTGATTTTGTTATCCAGATGTTGATTCTCGTCTTCATTTCTTATCTCACCAACTCTAATATTCTTCTTCTTTTTTTAAAATAATAATTCATGTTCTTGCTAAAACATTGCAGGACAAATGCAGAGTAGTGAAGAGCAGCGTTCTGGGTAGCTGTGATGGGGTAATAAGACTCCACAGCTGGTCTGACTACAGACTGTCGAGCGGCCGGGCACCCCCAGGCAGCAGGCAGCTGCCAGGCTTGCTCACAACATTTCCGTAGATTCCGTTGGCAAGGAGACAGTGAGCCCTCGAGACCTGGATGGCCTGTGTCCCTGGCACGGTGGGCAGCATGAGCTTCAAGTGTGCCCCAGCCCTCTTTGCCTCTTTGATCTCATTGAGGCTGATGTGGAATAGGCCAAGGTGCAGTGCTGCGCCCAGTGGACCATCATACCTGGGCAGCACCCAGCGGGGGACCCTCCCAACTTGATGAGGGACTTTGGGTGGATATGCCAATCACCCTCTTCAGAGATATTGTTTTTATTATTCTAGATACGAACAAACCTATTTTAGGGAGAGAAGTGAGGCTTTTTGAGTCTGAAATGTCTCCTTATACGACCATCGCTAAATTGACTGCAAAGAAACAAATGCCTTGGCTCAGGAGGCTTAGAGCATGCGGAAATGCCAGCTGCAGAGAGAATTGTCCTCTGACAGACACGGGAGCCTTTTATGAACTGTAGTAGTATTTTGTATGTAATTAAAATATTCTTGACTAGTTTTAAATAAAATAAAATAAGAATATTATATCCCTATGTATGTATTCCTGTGTATATGTGTGTATGTGTGTGTGTGTGTGTGTGCATGTGTGTGAATTTGTGTATAAACTTGCAAACAGAAATAGGTAGCCAAATATGTGATAGACAGTAAGGCCATTAAGAAGTGTTGTGCATGCTCCTTTCTACCTGTCACTATTAAATCTGTTTGTTTATTTTTTGCCTAGTGTTGAGTCTGAGTAAATTAGTTATGCATATGATAAAACTTCAGTATACTGCATGTATTTCTGCTTTCTGCACAAAGAAATCATGAAGGAATATGACAATGCTTGATTTTTTTTTTAAACACAGAACCAGCGATTGAATCCAGGACCTTTCAAAGTTAGGCAAACACTCCACCCCTGAGCTACATCACCAGCCCTTTTAAAACCTTAATTTGAGCCAGCGTCTTCCTCAGTTGCCCAAGCTGGGCTGGCACTTGCAATTCTTCTGCCTCAGCTTCCTGAGTAGCTGGGATTATAGGTGGGTACCAGAATGCCCAGATTAAAAGACATACTTTTTTATTTTACTGATACAATTTCCATTATTTTACAGTGTAGAGGTTCAGTTAAAATAAAGTGCAGGGCTGGGGATATAGCTCAGTTGGTAGAGTGCTTGCCTCACATGCACAAGGCCCTGGGTTCAATCCCCAGCACCACACACACACACACAATGCAATTAGTTTGACGTGACTTATACTTAGTTAACTCATAACAATTCCCAAGTATAACTACTCTCTTTTGCATATATTCGAAACTGAATATAAACATACATCTCCTGTTTAGAGTCATCTGCTTTAACTACTTGGCCTTTGGTTTCTGAAACCTATTGTTTGTACCACTAGTCTCCAAAAAAAGCCTTTAATCCTTTTGATACTGTTTTCCTACCTCATGTCAAAGTGGCAAAGAAGTGATAGCCACAGTATGACTCTGAGAGAGAACTTCATCACAGAGTAGCTATCATGGTTGGTTTTTGACAAAGTCTAGCTTTAACATAAAATTTCCTTGGGTGAGCCTCTTCTCCAGTTAACAATTTGGAGAAACTAGACAAAGTAAGCGGTTAAAAAGTCAGGTTGTACAAACTTGATGTGATGGAATGTCGTTTAGTATTCTAACCAAATCAACTTGTCTTTCAAACAGTTGCTAGGATTCTTATAGCAATGAACATTTAATGAAAGCCCAGTACAGGTAAGGCCCACCAGTGTGCCAAGGACATTAAAGTAGGTGGCAAGTTAAATAAAGATAAATTATTTGAATAATTCAACAACAAAATCAATGTCACAATGTTTGGTAGTCATTGCGTTGCCCAAGCAATAATTTAGGACAAAGCTCAAATGTGTAATGACTCCAACTTCAACAGAAATCGTCTGGGAGATGTTTATAGGGACAGGGTAAAGGTGGGCTTAGTGCAGGTGGGGGAGACAGTGAGGACCCTTGTTAATGAGGGCGCCATTGTTAATAAAAGTGGAGAGGAAGGATGGCTTGAGGGACACATGACTTTAAAGGCCACTGAACGGAGAAACAGAAAGAAAGCTTGTAGCTGAGGAGTTGAGGGCCCCTCAGCATCAAGTTGAGGAACATGAACAAGGAGACATCTCATTTAGTGTGGGGACAGAGGAGAAGCTATGAGGAACCAAGTTAGTAACTATATCTCGTCATACAGACAACAACGATGCCCAGTAGTAAAGTCCAACACTGTTGGAATGCACCCTCAAGTGCGCCTGTCTATGGGGCTAGGGGTGGTTCTGTATTCTCTGTACAAATTTACTCAGTTTCCTAAATCATAGGCTTTGAGGAGCTGGGAGAGAGAGGCACTCGGCTCATAAAAAGCTTCATCCACAGTAGAATTTTAAGTCGTGGATGTCCACCTTTTCTGAATCACTCTGGAAATCACTGCTCAGATCTGAAACTGCATGTAGTCAAGCCACTGGAGGAATAGATGTCTATGTTGTGTCCATGAGCTTGAAGTCCTGGGTTGAGAAATAAAGCAGAGAAGAGTGTCAGAGGGAAGCCGTCACTACCAGGTGGCACCTGAGGAAAGACAAGGAGTGAGGAACAGCTAGAGGACACGAGAGCAAGGGGGAACAGCAAGGGCCAAGACCTGGAAACAGGAGCAAAAGTGTCTTGTTTGAGGACCAGAGAGACCATGTGGATGGAGTCCAGTGGGCAGGAGGGAGTTAGCAGGTCAGTTAGCAGGTCAGCTTGGAGAAGCAGGGGCGGGGCGTCAGGCAGGACGTGGAGGCCTCAGCCATACGCTGATCAAGGGTGCAGCTACTGGGGCTTTTGAGTAGAGAAATTGCAACATTCATCCTACTGTCTTTTCCTGCGTCTAAGATGCCTTGGATTTTAAGACCTGTTATGCAAAAGTTACCATTTCATGTCTGACACTGGGGCTTCCTTTTTGTTGTTGATTCTTACCTTGATTTAAGAAATGTTAAAACATAAAAACAAACAAAAAAGTGCTTTGGAAACCTAAAATGTAATATGTTCCCTAAAAAGCATTCTGTCTGCTTCATCGGGCGTAGGCTACAAGGGAGGCCTTTGCAATTCAGCCGTCCAGGGTGTGTGAAAAATGACCCAGATGTGGAGATGTTTGAGGTGAGAGGAAAAGAAACTCGAAGGTTTTCGGTTTCTGCAACAGTAAGTCGTCATTTACTGAGATGGAGAAAACTATGAGAGGAACAGATTTTGTGGGGGACAGTTAGAACTTTGTTTTGGACATGGTTGAGAGTCTCAGACTTCCAAGGGGAGATATCGAGTAGCACACATGCATGCACACCACACACACACTCACACACACACACACACTCTCTCTCTCTCACACACACACACACACACACACACACACACATACACACACACACGTCAGTTCTCATTCCTGGTGGAGTCCACATTTGTGAATTTTCTTTTTCACTGATATTTACTGATCCTCAGATGAACGCAGAGTCTCACAGTCGTCCATGGCCACGTGTGGACAGGTGGAAGCTTTGGGCTGCCCAGCGCCCGTGCTCTCAGCTGAGATCAGAGGCACTGGCCTTGGCCTCCGGCTCTCCTGCTGAAGCCCTTCTCTTCCTCCAGCCCTAACCGGTGCTTCGTTTTTTGCTTGCTCGTGCTTTTTCTTGGTGATGCCTTTGTTTAAAATGGTCCCCAGCTGCAGTGCTGAAGTGCTGTTCTGCGTTCCTCATGTGCTAATGCCGGGACGTGCCTTCTGGGGAGCAGACACCTGTCGGGTTTTCATTCAGGCATGAAATACAGTGCTATCGGCCATGGACGCAATATTATCGAGTCAACAACATATGTTAAATAGACGTCTTTTAAAATAAACACATAAAGCAAGGTTGTTTATCAGTAAATTCAAATGTTATTACCAGAGGTGCACTAAATAAATAAATAAATAAATAGATAGATAGATAGATAGATAAATAGATAAATAAATAGAAGAACTCTATTTCCCCTAAAAGCAATAATTGAGTGTTTGCTAATTCTGTATTGGTGACAACTTTATAGACCATCATTTCAACAAATAGTGAGAATCAGCTATATATATTCTGGAGTTCTTTTTTTAAAAAATATTTTTAGTTATAAATGGGTGCAATACTTTTATTTATTATTTTTTTATTCTTTGTCTTATTTCTTTTTTTATTTGTTTTAATTAGTTACTCATGACAGTACAATGATCTTGACATATCATATTTGAATCAGATGGGATATAATTTCTCATTTTTCTGAATGTACAGGTTGCAGAATTATATTGGTTATGAAGTCATGTATACACCCACAGCAATAATAATGTCTATTTTATTCTGCTGTAATTTATTTATTTTTATGTGATGCTGAGAATCGAACCCAGTGCCTCACACATGCTAGGCAAGTGCTCTTCCACTGAGCCACAACCCCAGCCCCCTATATTTTGGAATTTTTGAGCTCAGGATGACATAAGTACTAGATGAGAGGTCATCTGTATCTACTCACATTTAAAAATCTTATTATCCCACAATTGACACAGATTTGAAAAAAGCAAGGAGATGATTACAGAAATTGAAAATAAGCTTTTAGAAACTTTTAGATATTATAGGGTAGATATTACATCTATTGAATGTAGTACTAATAAAGAATGAGGTTGCATTTTACAGATCTGTTTCTAAATTTTTCTGATCCTTCATGTTATTGTGTTTTGCAGAATTCTCCCCCTGTGGTGGACTCGGGGGACAGTCCCACAGCACCCACAGCTTGAGAAGCGCTGGTCTGGGAGGTGGTTCCATTCTACCCTGCCCCCACTTTCCACATGTCAGGTAGCTCTGAGGCAGATATTAGCACAAGGTGAGTTTACATTTCTAGTTTCTGGTTTGGCACATGAAGAGCTCAGAAGTTGTGATCATCCTAATAAGTGAAAAACAGAAGAAACTATAAAATAAACAGCTCTTAGAAAAAGGAAGCCTCAGAAGAGACTGACAGATGTCCACTTCCAGGGAAGCAGAAAAGAGTTTCCAGAGAAAAAATCTATGTTCTATTCTAATCAAATTTCCGACATCTTTTGATAAATGTTCCGTCTCAGGGGCCTCTGATCCCTGCCTCTCTGAGGGGGTGATGCTGCGGGCAATTAAATCAAGTTCAAAAATACTTATTAAATAAAAATACATGTCAGCAGCCCTGTCTTTCAGCATAACACCCTCCTCACAATGGCCAGGAAGACCAGCGTCTCTGTCAGCAGAATGGTCAGCTCAGATTTACTCAATATGGCATTGGCTCTCTAAGTCAAAGGGACATGCTGGCAGGTTCCAGAAAGGCTGGCCGTGGGAGCACAAGACTCAGCACCCTCTCCCCCTCCTCCTGCCAGAATTGTCTGAAATGAGGAAAGAAATGTAAAAATGCAAGACAACCAGAACCTGGGATGCAGTAAGAAGGGGTGCAGTTCATTGCCTCAAGGTGCAAAAGAGACTGCAGGTTCTCAGCCTGTGGGACCCCGGTGAAGGCAGCCGGAGGTCGAACTCACACTCCCTTCCATGGGAAGCCCTGGAAAGTCGCCTGGAGTCAAAACAGACTCCAAATGAGGAGTTGTGGGTAGAGCGTGGGAGAAAGAGAAAAGGCTGGGGGCGATGGGTGGGGAGAGAGGAGAAGAGCTGATCCGGGTGCAGCAGCTTTCCTACCCAGCGAGGCTGCACTTCCAGGTTCTAGGCGAGGCTGCCAAACTACACAGGACTTCTGGGATTTCTTCTGACTCAGCTCCTTCCAGAATATTCCAGAGCTCAGGCTCTAGCTGGAGGGACCCTTTTCGGGCACTGCAGTGCTCCCTGCTGATGGGACCAGTCAAGTCACAGAAAGTAACTTGACTGTCGCTCCCCCGCCACCCCACCCTCATCACCGCCCCGCCCCGTCTCTCTCCATCCCTTTCTGGGGGAGGCTTGGTTGAAGAGAAACAAGACATCGAAACCTTTCTGCTACAGTATTTTAAGTGAAGATGGAGAAGCAGCCTTACAAGACAAAATTGCTGGGACTGTCCCTGGCATCCGTTCTCTCTTTCACACCGCTCCGTCGTGGATCAGAAACATTTAAGCAGGTGGACATCACCCGCTGTCCAGGCACCGCATGGAGAACTAGAGAAACTTCCCCTGTTCCTTTGAGGGTAAACACCAGACAGGCTAGACCTGACCTCATTCAAAGACAAAAGTAGATGCTTATATTTAAAAAGTATTAGTATATTATGCTAACAAAATTATATGTGATGCAAATGCGAGGAAAGAAAAGGAAAGATAGCTCATAGATCCTTAGACGAGGTCAGAAATAAAACACAAGTACATTATTTATCAGATATAGACAAAATTTATTGACTCAGGTGCCGCAGCCCGGCTGGCTGGGCAAAATAAGCGGAGGGGTGACGAATAACTTGTGTGCGTTGATACAGCAGGAGTGGGAGCCGTTTATTGCAGGACAGGAGCAGTATTTATACATTCCACACAGCTTATCTAATTAGCATAAACTAGATACATCAGTCAACCAATCAGGAATCTCTACACCTAATGGCTCGGTTTTGTTACTTCTCAAACCACTCCCTCTGACATTTTGCCAGGCACCATCCAGACTTGTTTACGAACTTTAACATTCCCCTGGCAAAATGCCAGGTGTTATTTTGACTTGTTTACAGACTCTAACACTCAGGGACTGAAGGTAAAAAGATTATAGAAAAATGTATCAACCCAATGTAATAAAAATGCAATGGTTGCTATACCAACATCACAATTTCCAAAGAAAGGCCATTAAATTGGATATTAAAAAATCTTTTTTTTTTAAAAATAAATATAATCCACAAATATGTCAAATAGTGTATTTCAAAAATATATAATCAGGATATATATGAAGTAAATCCTCTATATGTAGAAATATGCCAAGACATCAAGTGGCAGACGAGAGTAGCTGGAGATTTTAACACGCTTGTCACCATCTTTGACAGAATAATTATGCAAAATACAGTGATAAAGAGGCTAGGAAATTCAGGCGTAGAATAGGGACTCAGGCACCAATTGTTCCTTTCAGGTGAGTAGTTGACTTGACCAAGCCTCGGTGGCTCTGCCTGTCATGTTAGGTCAATGCAGGTTCTTACATTGCAAAGACAATTGTTCTAAGGGTGCAGAGGGAACTCTGGGTGGCTGGCTGGTGGTAAGTAGAGGAGAAGGCCATCAGAGTGCTTGAGTCTCCATGGCTGCTCCATGAACGTAAAGAAGAAGGGAATCCTCCCTTGGCATAAGAAAAGGTAGCGTGGGCAAGGCATAGACAGGGGGAAGCAGGGTAAGGTTGGTTGGTGTTGATTTTATTTATTATTATTTTTAGGGAAGAACCCAGCCACACTGGAGTGTAGGTACAGTTATAAATACAGCAGCCGCAGTAGTGGGAGAAGATGCTGGAGGGATTGTTGAAGCTCATTCTTGGAGCATCCGAGAGCCTTAGATTCCGACAGACTGACTGTGGGCCCCTGTGCTCTGGCCTGAACGGTGGAGTGACTCATGACTCCTAGGATGGGGTTCCTAATAAGCCCTATAGAATGTTTCTGTTCAACTTTAAAAATCATGGTTAGAGCCGGGTGCGGTGCTACACCCTATAATCCCAGTGGCTTGAGATGCTGAGGCAAGAGGATCACGAGTTCAAATCCAGCCTCAGAAACTCAGTGAGACCCTAAGTAGCTCAGCAAGACCCTGCTTCTAAATAAAATATTAAAAAAAAAAAAGGTCTGGGGTTGTGGCTCAGGGGTTAAAGATTGAACCCCTCGGTTCAATCTTTGGTATCAAAGAATAAAATTTGATTAAGTAACATAAAATTATATTAACCCCTGTTAACCCTTTTTGGTCCCATATTAACCCCTTTTTGGTGTGCAGCTCAGTGGGATCAAACACATTCATCATCCAGCACAGCTCCCACCCGTGTTCCCATCCATCTCCAGAACTTGTTTCATCTGTAAAACTCAAACTCCCTGCCTGTGAGCCAACAGCTCCTCCCTCTCCCCTCTCTAGCCCCTGGACCCACCATTCTCTTTCTCTCTCTGGGATGACTGTTCTAAGTACCTCATACAAGAAGAGCTTATTTCTCTCGAGGTCTACCCATAGGGTAGCACGTGTCAGGATTCCTTCTTTTTAAAGGCTGAGTGATCTTCCATTGCATGTTTAGACTGTGTTTTGTCTGGCCATTCCATTAGTGGCAAGTGGTTGCATCCACATTTTAGCTACTGTGAATAAGGCTGCTCCAAACAAAGGGTGCACAAATGTCCTCTTTGAGACCCTGGCTTCAGTTCTTTTGTGGATATGCCCAGCAGTGAGCTTGTTGGATCTAAAGGTAATCCAGTGTTAAGTTACTGAGCAACTGTCTCGTGGGACCATTGTACCTGTCCACCGATGGTGTACCAGCGTTCCGATTTCTCACCATCTTCACCAGGACGTGCAGTTTTCTTCTTACAGTAGCCATCCTGAGAGATGTAAGATGGCATGACAGTGTTTTTGAGGTACATCTCAAACATGATTGGCGATGTTGAACATCCCTTCCTGAGCTTATTGGGATATGCCTAGCAGTGAGCTTATATCCTTCCTGTATAAATTCTCACAAGCTCCTTGAAATGTTTAAGTAGGAGGCAGTTCAGGTTACAAATTCAGAATCATCTTCGGTGTGCATCATTGGCGATTGCTGATGCTGGTGTTGTTGCTGTCATTATCTCAACAAGTGACTACGCCCCCACCCTGTGGTTTAAAGGAACCATTAAGGCATTTGAAGCAAGGCAACACCTGATCAATTTCGTGTTTCAAAAATAGCTCTGACCTGACACAGTGATGTAAAATTGGAGGACCACCGATGAATTCGTTTACTTTTTATTTCCTCATGCTGGAAAATGAGAATCGGGCCAATCTGACATTTTATTTGGCTTTGTTCATTTTCCATTGCAGGTGTATTGCTGCAAAAAGTGGCATGAGGACCTAATTATTCAGGAGATACTTAAAGGGCTGGCAAAAACATTACTGCTTTGTAGACGGGCTGATACCCCAGTTTTCCTTATCATTGCTTTCTCTAGAGAGCCCCCCTGCCCCATGCAAACCATCAGCATTATTTCTGGAGGTAAGGTAAACATTTTAATCTTCGTGGCCTGATCTTGATGGAGAACAGATCAACCAAATCCCCTCCTGCCTGCAAAGCAATCAATACCAAGGAAGAAAATGAAAAGCACTTAAACCAAACTTCCTGAATGGATACTCCCAAGAAACACGGGAAGGATTTTTTTCCTTAGAAAGGTTATCTTGGGGGTTTGAATCTTTTACAGAGCCCTAACAAATGGCTCAGAAAAGGGATTAGATGGACTCCCTGGGAACGGTAACGATTTTAATGTCACTGTTGAGGTTGACAAAAATAAAAATATTTCCTTAGAAAATGTGAACGAGTGGAAACCTTGTTCCTTGTTTGGGTTCCAGGCCGGCAGGACTAGGGAAAGCCTGGTGGCCCAGCGGAGGAGGTCCTCACCCGATACGTGGTTTTGGATGCCTGGCAGTGCCTCCTCACCTGCTCCAATATGGGTGAGCAGGTATGTGACATCCCAAGTAAGACATTTCATTCATTCAGTCTTGGCGGGCGTCACTCCTGGGCTGTCTCTTGGCTCCTCTGCTTTTCCTGGTTTCACCTCCACCTACTTCTCCTCTCTCCCTCCACATGCCCCCCCCACGCTTCCTGCTCCACCTTATGCTCTCCAGCCTTATCGTCCTACTGTGCCCTTGATTTCTACCCCTTCTCCTACTCACCCTTTCTCGCTCCAGACTCACAAGGTCTAAGCTCTGCACCTTATGTTCCTCAGGTATCCCAAACTCGACGTCTAAAACCATAAACTTTTCCTAAGAAACCAATCCCACCACTTACTCCGCTCCTAAACCCTTGTTTTTATCTTGGAAATCTATGACTACTTCCCCCCCCCCCCC
>NW_025999944.1:5584077-5605631 GCF_001458135.2 Marmota marmota marmota
CCCCCCCCCCCCCATCTGTTTAATGAATTAACCAATCCAGTTGTTTCTAGCTTCCCATGTTGTTCTTGGACCATCCACCTCTGATTTCACCCATCCATCAACTTTATCTCTTACCTGTGTCGTTCAACAGTACCTCATCTGGTCTGATTCCCATCTACCTTTCTTCTAGTACAAACTCTGGATTGCTTTGCTTAAAATGCAAATCTAATTATTTTATCACCAATCACTACTTCCACACCTTTTATCACTTCCAAGAAGAGCCATGTGCTGCGGGACTATGTTTTGGTCAACGATGCACTACATACACAAGAGTGGTCCCAGGGAGCTGTCAAAGTCTTATGGCCTAAGGATGCTGTAGTCATGGTAACACCACAGAGCAAGGCACCCCTCAGATGGTGATGCTGGTATAAATAAGCATATTGTGTTGTCAGTCCCGAGAGGATTGCAACACAATTACATACAGTACGCAACACTTGATAATGTTAATGAATAACTATGTGACTGTATTATGAATTTATTATATTTTTATCATTATTTCAAAGCTGCTCTCACTTATAATAAAGTTTTCTCTAAAAAACTATTGGAGTGTTTTGTAGCAGCAGCCTCACACATTTTCTGTTTATCTCACTTCTCACTCACATGGAGAGGCCGCGTGGAGTGGTCCTCCCACACTGTTTAGAATTGTGTGAGTCCGCGCTGTGATGCTTCCACATGGATGACACATTTCCCAGAGGTGTCCAGTCTGAACAGCTCATGACTGTCCTCCCAGGAAAAGGCCCAAACTCTGGAACATGGCATGTGGTGGCCTTATCTCTTGCAATGACTTTTGGCCAACTCTGCCCCTGATCTTAGGAGGCTAGGTGGAGTCCCTGACACCTTGTTCTTTCTCCCATTAGCTCCTCATCTTTGGGCCTCTCTTCCCTTCTGGGGCTCTCAGTTGCTGGGCCGAGTCTTTCTTACCCTCCTGGTTTAGCTCAGAGACTATGACCTCCTGAGAAGCATTTCCTGGGCCTGCCAGCAAGACTGGACCTATGGTTTAGAGTTTGATGCTCCCCAAAGCCTCCCCCTGTTGAAGGCTTGCTGCCCAGGCTGTTGGGAGGCGGAGGAGCCTTTGGGAGGTGGGCCCTAGTGGAGGAGGGGTGTGCCAGTGGAGGGCACCCTGGGTCCCCTGCCCCACCTCCCCTTCCCTTCCTGGATGCCACAGACCAGCAGCTTTGCTCCACCATGTGCAGTTATGATGTGCTGCCAGCCACAGGCCCAGAAGCAAGTGAACAGACTGTGACTAAAACCTGAGACTGTGGACCACAGTAAACCTTTCCTTCTTTAAGTTGTTTGCCTTAGGTATTTTGTCACAGTCACAGAAAGCTGATTAACACACTGGTTTATGTGTCCTTGTTGTGTCCTGCCATAGAACTCTCTACTTCTCCCTATGAATTACTTATAATTCTATACTGTAATTGTTAATATTCCACAATATCTTTCTAAAGCTACGTGTTCCTTGAAGAAAGATGCCATTATGATCATTTGTAACTACCTAGGATAGTTGCATGCTCATAGTAGGTGTTCAAAAATATTTTTTTGGAAGAAGAAGAAAGAAGAGGAAAAAAGTGAGTTTGTGGCATTCAAGATTATTAAGCCTGGAGTAATTGAATTTTCAGAGAAGATGACTTTAAGTACATTCCTCAAGAGTTTCCAACTGTGCTTAATTTCTTTCATGCTATGTTTAGCACGGAATTAAACACATTAATTATATGAACAAAATTGTTTAAAAAAAACAAATGGCTTTGTGTCTATTTTGCATCTAAATGTAGCTAAGTTTTGTAAACTTTAATATGTCTAAACCAAACTCCTTACTTATTCACTTTGGTTCTGGGTATTGAACCCAGAAGTGCTTTATCACTGAGCCACCCATGTCTTCACCCTTTTTATTTTTATTTTGAGACAGAGTCTTGCTAAGTTGCTCAGGGCCTTGCTAAGTTGCTGAGGCTGCCCTTCAACTTGCTGTCCTCCTCCCTCAGCCTCTCAGGTAGCTGGGATTACAGGCATGCACCACCTTGCCTAGCTTATGACTTTATCCCACTCTCCTCTAGCCCAGAGAAGGCCTGACTTCTATGCGTGTCCACATGCCACACATTTTCTCTTCCTAGCCCTCCGTTTTTAGGCTATCTTCATATCTTCCATTCCTGTCGATCTTACTCTTATGAGTACCAACTAATTCTTAGTAACCACAGGATTTTTGCACACATTGTTCCCTTAGCTTGGGGACTGTTTCTTTCCTCCTTTTACCGAATGTCTGTGTATCCCTCAGTTCTCAATCAAGATGTTGGCTTTCCTATAAAGTTCCGTTGATTCTTTCGGGTCCTCTGCTATTTACCCCTACGTTTCCCTCTTTACGTCTTAGTATTGTGTATGTGTGTGTGTGAAAGCATGACTATTTGATTAGTATTTATCTCCTCCACTGTGCTGTAAGTTCTTTAAAAGTAAAAACTCTGTCTACTTCTGTTCCACAATAGATCACTAGGGTCTAGAATATTGTCTGGACATAGTGGGTGCTCAATGTGTATTTGCTAAATTGTCACTGATAACTCTTTCCTTAGGGATCAATGAAATATTCCAGGAATGCAGCTAGCATGACTGCACAAGTGAGACATGTACAAGTGAGACAGGTTGGGATGAACAGGGACTTTCTGATGACTCTTTTTCTGCACCCCAGGCGCGCTCCTACTGAGGGTGGAGGCTGGAGGCCACCCCGGTGGCCTGGGGACGATGCCAAGGAAGCTGAGAATGGGGACAGCCCCTGCCCCAGCCTGTCCGGCACAGGCTCACTAAACCTGCCTGGGGGACTTCCTGCCTTTTGTCGCCATTTGTCCCCTCTTCTCTCTAAGCACTCTCCTTGCCCCAGAGCCCCCAAAGATGGAAATTTAAAACAAAAAGTTTCTCCTCTTTTCTGTCAATAAAACCTATTTTCCTACAGATTTTACTTGGAATATTTGTGGAGCGCGATGAGCCTAGGAGCCCAGCCTCTAGCCCCCAAGCTTGACATGAAGCCATCTCTACAGGAGTAAATATGTCTAGTGGACCTGGAGAGGTGAGCCAATGGTGCTTCGGGAGGCAGTACCCTTGATGAAAGCCCCCAGGCTGCTCACATTTAAAAATGGAGTATGTCTCCAGATCACTAAACTCCATTGTGCTGTGTGGAATCAGTTTTCTCACCTAAGTCCCTTATTAACATTTAGCCAGATTCTAGATTTTTCCCGACATGTTCAAGCCAGTGTTTATGACTTGCTCCTGTTCTCCCGAAAAAATGCAACCATAGACTTGATTCAAAGCTCAGTTTTTTTCTACCCCTGCCCCCTGCACCCAAGGCAGGCTGGCTCGCTCTCTCCCTGACTTGAAGTGCCCAAACTGGTGTCTTCGCTATCCACACCCTCCTCTTTTCCCCATTTCTGGAGCCCATGGAGAAGCATTGGGAGGTAGAAATTTCTTGCTGATTCTTATCTTGGTCCAAGTTACCAGAAAAGAGAGCAAAACTTATGTACCAACAGCTTATTGGGAGTTAAGAGCCAGAGAAGGAAAAGGAGGGAAAAGGATGAATCATGCAGAGAAGAAAGAGAACAAAGGGGAAGGGAGGCATGATCCAATTGACCACAGCTTTACAAAACGTGTCGCTCCTGGCTGGCTTTCAGGAAAGGACAAGTGAGCTGTATCTCAGGATGGTCCATCCAGAGGGGTCACAGTTTGTCTGCCAGGTCGCCTCCGTGCCCATCTCTCACTGATCAAAGCCTGCTCACTTCCTCATGCTTCTAGACTACACCAGTGGCCTCCTCCAGTTGATTACTGAGGAGGCCCACAGGCCTGTTCAGTCTGGTACACGGACCTTTTCCAGTGGCTGGAACTCCACTCAGGGCTCCTGCATCTGGGGGTAGCAGTGGTAGTGGCAGAGATCTAACTTCTTGTCTGGCTGAAAGAATGAACAAGGCTCGACATCGGAGAAATGCCCGTTTATTGAGGAACAGCTCTGCACATTTATAGAGCAGGGGACGGTTTGACAGTTATGACAGTTTAACGGTTTGACAGTTGGCACTGGGCACTTTCTGATTGGTGGGTAAGGATCATGTGAGTCAGCAGGGCTAGTCTGATTGGTGGGTAAGGATCATGAGAGTCAGCAGGGCTCACCATTGGATGACTCCTCCTGCTGCTGTCTGGGGGATGGGGAAAGTAGTTTTTGGAGCCTGGTCGACTCCCAACACTGGCCATACTGCAAGAGCATCCATCAGCTTTGTGTTGCTGTGATCAAAGCACTTGGAGAGAATAACTTAGAGGAGGAAAGGTTCACTTTGGCTCACAGTTTGGGAGGTGTCAACCCATGACTGGTTGGCACGAATGAGGAGACATCATGGCTGAAGGGCCTGTGGAGGGAAGATGCACAGCTCATGACAGTCAAGAAGAGAGAGTGAGGAAGAGAAGAAGGTATCAGGGTCAGAGAGAGTCCCCAAGGCCTCCAGATAGCTGCTTCTCTGTCCACACACCACCTGCCCACAGTCACCACCTCGTAATCCATTCGAATTCTTAATCCATCAAATGGATGAATCCACTGACGAGGCCAGAGTTCTCAAGGTCTGATCTTTCACCTCTGAACTCCGCTGCATTGCTGGACACAGGAGCTTCGGAGGGGACATCCCAGATCCAAGCTATTGCACGCTGCCAGGAAGCCAGAGAGGCACGTGGTTCCCCGGAGCAGACCACTCCTAGGCAACTTGGATAATGCACATTTCCTTATGATGTGCAGGTCTCACCTGGGGCTGGATACCGCCCATTATTCCCGAAAAGAAAGCTTAGTTCTTTGAGGTGATGGCAAGTTTCCAAGTCTTGAAAAGGTTTAAAGAAACTCAGACAACTTGGCTACGTGGCTGTTGAGATGTCATTTATATTTGTCACTGTCCTCCTCCACCCTCCTTGACACTTACCTTATTCTCAACTGGTAATTGGAAGGATCTGAAGACTCTGCCCCTTCCTCGTCTGGCCCTTCTTGAATAATGGCTTCCACAGCTGTTTACCTACGTTGGGTGCAGGTGCACTGAGGTTGTCCCAGGGACCCGTTTTTCTTCCCTGTGTAGCATCCCTAGGTCCTTATGGTAATCAGGATGGATTTTCTGAAGAACAGTTGTGGTTTCTTTCTTTGCCTCCTGGTCCGTTGTCATGAGGAGCACAAAGGGGCCGTATGTTGGTTATGTCTTCCAGATCAATGAACCCCTTGCTGTGTCCTCTGGTGACAGCCTAAGTGACGGGGATAGGGTGGATCTTATTCCCACGCTTTGTTTCTGGGCGTACTCTAGATCTCAGGAGCACAGTTCAACATACTGGCTGTTGGGTCAATGCATATACTGCATCTGGATGTCCCCAGCCCTGATAAGTGCTGTTCTGAATAGACATGTTAGCTGAGCATCTAACAGGTCATTCCACTGTTCTCAGGATGCTGCTTCTGGGAGATGGAGGACACAGTCAGACTAGTGAAAGGAGCTGCTATGTAAAATGACCTACCAAGTGTACTGATCGTGACTCTGACGCCTGGCATGAGTCCCTTCACCAGTACTAGTTACGAGTCATCCTTGGCTGGAGAGGAAACGTCGTAGCAGTTCATTTCCTGCTGGCACAAGGACAGTTCCAACAATCGTCAGTGGACGAGGCCCTCTGGTCTCTTCTCCATCACCCCTTAGTCACAGGAAACCCGAGGAAGCTGGGGTGAGTTGAGGGGTCGTTACTTGTACAACATCAGAACATGACCTGGGAGTCTAGGCTGCTTGTTCTCATGATTTGTTTTTGTCTTCTGGGTCTGCTGAGCCTTGATGCAGAAATACTACCTTATTCCACAGTGGGTTGCTGCTCTATGTCCTTTCATGTAGGACTTGGTAGATTGAATGTCCATTGTGGACAGCTTCTATAGGTAAATCATTTTGTGCCTCATGGTCAGATGTGTAGACTCTACTAGGGTCAATAGCATGGCCGACCTGATTTTCAGAGGGAGAGTAGTCTCTGCTGTGCTGCCCGGTGCTAGGCATCTGTGCATGTGTCTCCAGCTGTCAGAGACTCCATAGAGTCATGAGTTCTTTAACCACGGGGTCTGCTCACACTGACTGATGTGAGGAACGTTCTGCAAACCTTCCTTTGCTAAGCTTCTCTCAAAACCTGAAACCTCCAAGCCACCCAATCAAGGAGTCAGAGATATATTCACATGGTGCTATATATGCACCCCAAATCCAAACAGTGCTATTGGAAGCCTAAAAACATCACCAGTGGGACACATGACCGAACAGTCAGAGATTTTCCAAATGTTGGATCTTTCATGGGGCATATGTGGGGTTCTTCAGAGAACACATTTGATCTCTCCCTTGCACAATTGTGTAATGCAAGAGATTTAGCTCTGGATCTACCTCTTCATGATCCCCACCCCCCCACACACACCAAAAGAGGCTCTTGTTGGAGGAGACTCAATACCCAGTGAAATATCAGCAAGAGGGTTCAAGCCCAGCTACTTTCCTGGGTATCCTCTCCTCCAGGAAACTCTAATGTTATTTCCACATTATAGAGAGGACTTGAAGGATGCTTCACTTTGATCCTTACTGCCACCCATACTCTCTCTCCAATTCCCTATTCATCTGCTTAAGTAATACAGAAGCGTATTGAAAGGATTTATAGATACTTCAAAATCTAAAGAAGGAGCAAAATATAAGTAATTGTGTTTAACAGCTTTCCATTACTGTAACAAAATACTTGAGAAATGTCACCTTGTAAAAACAAAAAGGTTTCTTTTAAAGGCTCCAGTCCATGATTGTGCAGATCCATTGCTTTTCAGCTTCTGGAGAGGGATACTTGATGGCCGCAGAGGGGAGTGCATCACAGACCTAAACTACTCATTTTATCATGGACAGGAAGAAAAAAAAGAAGAGGAAAGGGCCAAGTTCCCACAATCCATTTCAGGGAACACCCCCAATGACCTAAAGATCTCCCACTAAGCCTTACCTTTTAATGACACTTTTTAATAGTGCCACCACCTGGGAACCAAATCTTTGGCACATGGGCTTTTGGAAGATGGTTAAAATCTAAATTATCATGGATACTGTTCTTTTTGGCACTCTTACCTTCTCAAATAATTCCCCAGGAGGACACCTTCCTTGACCATCACAGGGAGAGAAGGGAATAGCAACTCTCCAGGAACAATGTTCTCCCCAAGAGGCTGGCAAACGGTCCCTTCCCCTGAGTTGTCTTGTTTCCACTGGTGAGGGGAAATCCTCTCCGTATTGATGACTTTCAGTAAATTCTACTGGGAAGTGACTGGGTTCCACCACAGACAGATCTGGACTTTAAAACGTAGGGTCCTTCCCACACTTTTCCAACCACTCTAGGTCTTGGTCATAATTTCAGGACAAGAGAAATCATCCGTCTCAACATCTTGTCTGCTCAGTACACATCTCCTTTAGACCATTCAGGACAAGCCGTTAACACTGATCTTTATATTAATAAAGTCATTTTTCATGTAGAGAATGTGAATTGGAACTCTAGGAGAGATGTGTACCATACGTGTACCTCAAGCTAATGAAGCGAATTGTATCAGTTATAAATGACTTTCAGGCAGACAATGAGATGAAAGGATGATTTAATTCAAAGACAAACAAAAATAAATTTGGCTTCTCTGATACAGTTTGCCATCTTGAATTCCCATAAGACTTGGGGGAAGGAGCTTGCATGGGGCTTGTTTTTGGGTGGTCAGTGCCATGACACTCTTAGTGCACTTCTGCTGGGGAGCACTTGGTCTGGCCAAACTTCCCCATTTTTAAAGATTTTTAATTCAAAGTGTCTTGAAGATCTCATTGCTTATCAAATTTGTACGTGTGCCAAGACATTTCATCAGGAAATCTACATATCGTGGAGTCGGTCCTGAGTCTTGATTTTTTACCACCTCCACTGTGTCTGAATGATTTGATCCTATGCTTCATGCCATTACCTCTTGTAATTCCTAATTGCCATTGACAGCTGGGCTGGGTCCTTGAAGTGATCTTTTAGGTTGGATTCCACATTCTGGACACAACGTCAACCATGCTAGCTGGCTAAATGCTGCAAATGCTGTCGTTGGTTGACCTGGTGTTGGAAAGGGGTTGGGGCATTCCTCAGGCCTAAAGGGAGGACTTGAAACTCCGACAATAGCAAGTATGTATTGATTTTGTACTGAATGCCAGGAACTAAACATTTTACATGCATTATATCGATCAGTCCTCAGACTCGTCCCTCGGAGGTCAACTCTATTATTATCTCTATTTTGTAGATAAGAAAATTGAGATCAAGAGGCACTATTGCATAGGGTCAGGCAAGGTCGATGAGAAGTCAGGAGCAGGACTGAGTTTGGGTCTGAGAGTGGCTGAACTCTAGGCTCATGACCACTGTACTGTGTTTCCTCCTGGAATGTGGAGTGAGTTCCTTTTGACTTGGCCTCTTTTCTGAAAAAGAGTTCAGCCACTCTCAGACCGAAACTTAGGTCTATCAGTACCTTTAACAGGTACTGATATCAGTACCTTTAACAGGCCTGAATATAAAATAATTCTGGGAGAACTTAATCCATCTTCTGTCTGAAATGCTGGTTAAGCACTCGGCTAAGGAAGATCTCTGTAGCCCCTTCAGCTTTCAATCAAGATTTCTCGGGAGACCCAGACACTGTTTCTCAATGTTCCTCAACCTGTGCAACACACTCCCTTCACCTAGGATGAGGAGAGGGGTTTGCCGTGGACGGGATTTCCTTGTATCAGTTTTGGTGTTGGTGATCTTCCTTTGTCCTGATTGTCAAGGGCATAGAGTCTTCCAAGTCTCCATCTGTGGACAGTGAGCGGATTTTAACTCAATCACCTGGAACTTCTGTGCTCACGGAACGTGGACCAGGAGAGGTCTTCTCTCTGCGTGGTCAGAGGTCCTGCTTCCTGATCTGTGGGACTTGTTTCAAAGCTCTCTGCAGTTAGAAGGTCACCTCTTCCTACCTTTCACACAGTGTTAGGGTCCCGGGGTTTTCATGTGCCTCTTTGGTACTTAGTATTTTATTTCTTTTAGTAATTTATTATATTTTTCTTTGGACTGTCCCAAATTCAACCCATTCAAAAACTGAAACTCTGTTTTCCTTTATTTTTAATTGCCTTTAATAGCCACATTCCCATTCAGAAGAGCATTTTATCTTTCCATTACTTACTCTTAATTTAAAAGTGTCCTTTGAGTAATATTCCCATTCAGGCATTATCATCTCAATACCATGCACAGCTCTTTTTATGAACGTTCTTCTTATTCTTATGATTCCTTCTCATCCTACATTTAATTTAATGGCGATATGAAGGACATCTCCCTTTGATACGTTGTATCATTTTGTTATGTGCCGCAGTCTGGCTGGGCACACAATCACGAGCCACCACACAGCTTGTAGATTCAAACAGCAACTCTTTATTCCCGAACTCACACCGGCACTCTACAAACACGTTCTGGGGAAATCCACGTTCTCTGCCCAAATCCACCACCACTGGGCTTCTCTCTCCCTAAAAATACTGTCTGAATCCAGTGAGAACTCAAGGGGAATTCAGGCAGCAGGATACGTCCTATTCCCAGCAGGAATAATCTTAAACCTGGAACCACCCTAAACCCGATTATCCTAAACCGGGAACACCCTAATCCCGGATCCGCCCTGGTCCTTGAGCAAGGTCACCTAACTGCAATGTCACTGCAAAATGTCCTATTTCCACGAGTCCTTCCACTAAGCAACATGGGGTACGCTGGCAAGGAAATTGTCATACCTACTTGGCTAATGGCTCCCAGCAGTTATGCTCTTTAATCAAAAATTTCAAAAGTGCTTATATTTTTACTGCCTCAGACAATAAATATGACGTGATGGTACATATTTTTTTCTTATCCTTATTTCTAATATAAATGTCATAATGTTTTCTGATTTACTAATGCAGGACATCAGCAAAACTTTGCCTCATACTTGGCCTATAATCTATGACCTTTGAAAAATTATCTTTGCCAAAGCTCCCTTCTTTGTCTTCCCCTCTCACTACTTTTTTTTTTTCTTTTCTTTTCTAAATAGTCATTCTCCATATGTTAGCTAAAAAAATGAAAATCTGGGGGAATTTTCCTGTAAGCAATTTATAAACAGGGGCCGGTTTTTCATGTAGTCATTGGTTATTGCCTGTATTAGCCTGCAGTGTCACCAAACTGTCCAACAGCCTCTTTTTCATGGGGTGAAAGCTTTGCATGTGCCAAGTTTCAGACAGGAAATGGAAGCCCTGGATCACGATTTTTATGAAGATTCTGAAACTCTGCCACTTACAGTCTTAGAGGCTATGTGCCGTGAGGTCTGCATCGGTTAGAATACACCAGGTCATCCTGTGCGAACAAAAAGGAAGGTCCACGGCGTACAATAATGCAGCTTGTTTCTTGTTGATGGTGCATGGCCCTCAGGTCAGCAGCTCGGCTCCTGGTGGTGTTTCAGGGATCCAGAATGACCTGCAGCCAACATCTTGAATAAGGCTCCATGTGTCCCGGGGACAAGAGCACGGTGGTGTCTCATGTGTGGGCTCCTAATGCTTCCAGGAGAAATGACCCCCATAGTTCAAACGTGGTCACAAGACCTCTGCCAAGCCAAGAGTGTGCAGAATGCTGTCCTGCTGTGGAAGGATATTCCGTGCTCTTTGGTGGTGGAAGACCCTTCCATGGTCTGCTCTGGGAGGGGAAAGAGCAGTTACTGGGAAATGATGCCATCCTTTCTATGTCAGGATGCCATCTGTTGTCCCATGGTGATTGATTCAGCTTCTACTGTTGTTCTCAGTTGCACCAGGAGGATAAGACAGAGGGGAAATGTGCACTTCTGTCTTGGATCCGGATTCCCTTATGGTTCGATAGTTGGACTGGATCATGTATAAACTACAAAAACTTTTATTTTGAGCCTCTAGCATAAGACGTTCATCAGAGGGAGGCTGAGGGACTATGTGGTCATTTTCCTTATGAATACACCTTGAATTGTCTCACTTTATTGGAACAACAGGGAGGAAAATACAAACCCAAGCATAATGACACCAACCAAAAATCCTTTTTCACCTACAATCTAGGCTGCAGTCAATAGAAACATCCTGAATCCCATCTTTCGTAGGAATCCCCACCCCCTGGGGTCAAAGAAGCGGAGCATTTCCTTTTAACACTTGGGTTAAGTCCAATTTTGTGAATTATTTAAATTGTACTCTTTGATCTATTGGACTCTGCTTCGTGATTTGCTCCTGATTCTGCTTAATCTCTTATTTTTGACATTCCCTGACAGCCCTTCCACTTGTTAAGCTAATGAAAAACAGGAGTGGAGGGAAATATCACAAATGTCTATGTCCTAAGAGGAGTTGAAAACATGATCAGTTTGACTCACCAGATTTACCAGGCTGGGTCCCTGAGAGAGAGAAAGTCTACAAAGACACCCACAATTCTGGCCTCCTCGTGTTCCTGGCCCGAGTAACCAATTTCTGTGTGTGCGCCAGACTCGTAGCTAGCTTATAACCAAGAGAGCATGGCTAAGGGTTGGGATGACCCTCCATGATTGTTTCCTGACATCATTCTTTGGCTGGTTAGCAGATTTGAGCTAGTCTCTCCCTACCCTTGCTAGCTTTTTTTTTTTTTTTTGGTACCTGGGATTGAACTCAGGGGCGTCAACCACTGAGCCACATCCTCAGCCCTTTTTTTCTATTTTATTCAGAGACAGGGTCTTACTGAGTTGCTTAGGGCCTCACTAAATTGCTGAGGCTGGCTTTGAACTTTAGATCCTCCTGCCTCAGCCTCCCCAGCCGCTGGGATTACAGGTGTGCTCCACCACACCAGGCCCTTGCTAGTTTTGAAGAAGCTAGATGCCATGAATTCTGCACCTGCAGGAACCCAACTGCTGCAAACAACCGTGAGAACAGGGAAGCAGGTGTCTCCCTAGCAGAGCCTTCAGATGGGAATTCTCTGAAGGCTTGTGAGACCGTGTGCAGAGGACACAGCTGAGCTGTATCGAGACTCCTGACCACAGACACTGTGATATAATAAAACTATGGGATGTTATTCTGCTGAGTCTGTGGCAATTGTCACACAGCAACTGAAAACTAATACAACCCTGAGCATTCAGGAAAACTTTTGAGGGGGGTCACAGATGTGTTTGTTCTGGAACATTCATTCCCAGCAGGTGAAAGAGGGAAAGTAAACACTCCAAGGGTCGTTCAGAGTCCTGAGATCTAGACTGGTTCCCTAAACAGCTTCCAAACCCACATCCACTCTCTTTACTTCCCCCCAGGTGAGGAATATAAAAACTGGAGGCCAAACACCGTTTATTCTTCCTGGTGTCTGTGGTCAGTGACGTGCCTGTTGAGGAGGCCGCGGAGGAGGCACCTCCTCCTGGAAGCCCCTCTTGCCTGCAGCATCCTCCTTGCACAACGGTGTGTCCCTTGTTGGGTCAGGATGCTGGTGGCTCCTCATGGCCCTTGCTGTGATATGAGCTCTCTCTTCCCGAGACCTTGCTTGACCTTCAGGTCCACGGCACCCAGAGAGGTGCTGTGTTTACTCTGTATGGCACCCTAATTTCCTTTCAACGAAGCCTTGGATTTGTGATAACTTTTTTCACATAATACACCAAGTTTCTTTGTCCTCTTAGGATTTGTGACATTTTGCGACTTTTTCTCGGACCTTCTTACCTTTTTTCAAAAGTCCCTGATTTGCCCCTGACAATAACCTAGCACAGAATGAGGCACACTGACTGATTGACAGGGTCCTTCCTTCCTTTGCTTCACTGCTGCTGCCCAAATGGTCAGAATAGGAGAGGGTAAGAAAGGGATGTGGAGGGACGGAGGGAGGGAGGGGCCATGGTTCAGAATGCTATTTTAGTGTGTGTTACACAATACCCAACTGAGAATGCCTGAGTCAGGAAGGGTTAATCACTGGACCTTCCTAAGGGAAATTTGGTGGCATAACCATGAATTCAAATATGCATGTTTGGAAACTCACATGGCAAACATGCTTTCCACTGTCCTGCCTTGCCATTTTTGGTATATGGATGATCTTTCCCCACATGGTCACAGCATGGCTGCCATAGCTCCAGACATGAATTCTATCCTTATGGAGAAGATCCAAAGGCAAGGAGGGGCAAGGGAAGCACCATAATCAACACTCATCCCCTAGGGGTGGAAGTAGTCATCTTTCTTGAACTCAGGGGAGGTTGACCAACCAGCAAATTTGGGGTTCTGCCAGCCAGATGGATGTGGAAGAGCTGATCTGCTCTTGGCAACCAATAATTCCTGCCTCAAAATAGAGCCACCAAGAAGCAACCTGGTTTATTTTGATTACGGGGAGGTTAGTGGCAGTTAGATCTAGAACTCTAGCCTCCTGCACCCTCAGCATCGTGATTTTCCTCCTGCACCTTCGTCTCTTCTATAAAAAGGATTCAGGTGGTGAGTGGAGGGTGGTACGTGTTGACTGATAATCCAAAAGGAAAGTCTGTTTCAGAAGCACTTTCCTGTGGGAAAAAGAAACAGTGGCCTCCTTCTCCTCGCCCAGCTCTGCAGGTGCTGCTGCTGGGTGCCTGGAGGCTGCTGACCGGCACAGCCCTGCGAGGCTGGCTCCGTGCCCCATCTGGGACCAATCGGAACATCTTGTCTCTTTCCTTCCACTGTGTCTGCTATCTCCAACTCATGTCCCCTGCAGGAGGGTGGAAAAAAACACGCCCTCCTCCTGTGAGTCTGTACCGCAGAGCAGCCGTTTGGCCCTCTTGTCCTGGTTATTTCTACAGAGCTGACACATGCAGGTTTCCTGTTCCACGGAGAGGCTGGGGCTCTGCTCCTGTTCATTGTACTTGACTCAGCAGAAGGGCTGGGCAGCTTTGGGCTCCAGAATCACCCAGCAGAGCTGCCTGATGGTCCCTCCCTGTCCAGCCCCCACCCCCTACCCCCAGAGGCTTGGGTGCAGAGTTTTAACTGCTCAGAGGTGGGTGCAGCACCCACAGGGTGGATAGCACCGGGGAACTTGCCATTGTCTGATAGAGCAAATGGGTCGCAGGAAGATCCACCTACAAGGCAGCCCGCAGTTCAGGCCACCACTGCAGGGCTCTGAGTCAGCATTGTCCCTTCCTGTCATCTCTCAGGTGATCCTCTGACCAAGGACACTGCAGGAAGGGCAATGGCATGTGGCTGGGAACAGAAAATAGATGCTTCGGAAACAGACCGACATTCGCTTTTTAATTTTATTCTCTGGGCTTCTGCTGATGGATTATTTTTTCATAGCAAAGAGCCAGGAAGAAATGAGAACTTCTTTTCTCCTGTCCATGGGGCTCACTACGCCTGAGCATTAACCTTTAGCACTGATGAAGATAAATGCTCTTTCTGCCCCTGATGCTTTTAGATGGGATTTGAATTGAGCAGCTCAGCTTGCAAAGCCGGTTTTCAGTTTCTCCCGGTTATGCCTTTTCAGTCCCAGGGCAGAAGAGCTGAGTGGGTTCAGGCTCCTGGTGTGAGTCTGACTCAGAGATAAATGAACTCTGGGCCTGGGGTTTGTATCCTCATTTCCAGGGGGTAATCAGGCACCGCAACTGCCTGAGGGTGTTTGTGCTCATAGGGGCTGCAGACAGCGGGGACCACACCTAGGGCAGCGGCCCATCACAGAGGCCAGAGAAATAAGTAGAAATTCCTCCTACAGAGGTCCTGATTGAAGAGCTTTGGATGGAGGAAGGAATGATGCTTAAGATATTATCACATCCGTAAGTTTTAAGAGGAGGTGAAAAATGAATAATTCATGCAGTTTATTTAATTTTTCGAATGTGCACAAAATTCATCTCTGGTTCATTGAAACAGAACCGCATCTAACGTCACCCCTGTGGCTTACTCAGAGTGCTGGTGGGGATGGTCTTCACATTGTGTGTATGGGCAGGGTGGAGTGCTCAGAGGTATTTCTTCTGCTGAAAGGAAGTATAAACTCCTCCAGAAGTTTTAAATCTAAAATGTTGGTGACTGCTGCTGTTGGGAGTCAGGAGGCAGAGTCGGCTGTCTTTCTAAGCATCCAACCACCTGCCGCTGTGCCCCCCACCAACTTATCAGAAACTCCCAGCGCCCTGCTAGAAGTCAGTGCTACAATAAGTTTTTAAAAGCTTTTAGATTTGCAGAAATAACATCCCCTCCTCTCCTTTTTCCTGAAACCAGAGACCGGATGAGAAATTGAGAAGCCCTACCAGGAGCAGAGTGGTTTACAAGATAAGGGTTTGACAAAGCCACCTTGCTGTTCCTGCAAGAATCTTCTGTTCTTGGAAAGTGCACCTGCTGCCCTCCTGACAGGTGGTCCAGGTGAACAGACAGGCCTGTAGGGAGAGGGCCCATCCACATGCCCTCTGCGCATATGTGCAATTCATTGAAGGAGCTCTCTGCAGCTGTTAGGAACTTGACTTTTCCATAAGGGAATAAGAAAGGTTACCAAAGACCGGCTTGCTCCTGTGTGTCCTTCCTTTTAATAATTCTAATGGGGCTTGGGGAGACTTTACATATCCATTGGTTTAGCACATACTACACACATCCTACCCTCCTGCATGAAAAGAACCAGGTTGAACAGGGGCAGCAGAGAATAAAGGACAGAGGGAAAGGTCAAGGAGCTGGCGTCTCAGGGGCTGAAACCCCAGAGTGGCTGCCCCTCCCTCTGCCTCTGAATGCAATCTGTCCTGTGCTTCCCAGCTTCCTGCTTGTCTGCTGCCTCCCCGGGGGATGGGGGGGGGGAAGGTTATGGCTGCAGTTTCCTTAAAGGGCAGCAGCCCATAGCGATTTGCTCAGGGGAGGAAGTGAACAGGACACACTGTCCCAGGAGCCTAGTGACAGATGGGACCTGGAGGTATGGTCTCCAGACCTGTTTGGGGTGGATCACAGGTGATCTGAGCCCAGGGTCTGATCTCTCCTGGATTCTTGGAGGACACTTACTAGGAACCAGGGATGTCATTGATGATGCTCAGAGAATATTTTGCATTCTGAGGGCAGATGTATTACAGATGGATTTGGGTGGCCATTTGCTTTCTTATGGTGGGGGAATATGGTGTCCATTGTGGCACCCGCTGGCCAGCATTCCCCTCTCCAGGGGATGCAAGGTCATTACAGAATAAATGGGAGAGGGAAATCTCCCAATGCCTAGCCTTGGGTAAAGGCTCAGACTCCTCTTAAGAGTGTGGGCTAAAAGAGGCACCCCCACTCATCCTCACCGCTGTCCATCTCTTTCACATCCTCTTAGCCTCACCTTCTCCTTCCCTTCTTCCTGGCTGGCGAGGACTCCCGTTCCCCTCAGGGACCAAGTGTACTTTTCTTTCTGGAGAAAGCACCTCATTTTCTACTGGAAACATAATATTACTTCTAAATTGTTTTAACTGGCAGAGAGCCTCTTCTAGCCCTTCCCAAACTGGACCTTAGAGAGTTCAGCTTCACAAAAACATACCAAAAACCTAAAAACAAACCCCAACATAAAGCTATGAGAAACACCACATCAAAACATCCTCCAATAAACACAGGAAGGCCTCGAATACCATCCAAGGTGCCTTCAGAGGAAAATCCCTCTGTACATCAAAGATGATGCTGCTTTGCATTATTTATACCAATTCAGATACATAAACATTTACAAATGGAACGGTAACAATGGATTAGTGGTGCTTAATGAAAGGAGAGTCATCACAGGCTGGAGATTTCTTCATTTCAAATCTCATCTTGTACGTGCGCATCAATCCGCCTCCTGATCTTTCTCTCTCCAACCCTTTACGTGTTGGAGCCACAGTGTCTTTATACTGTCTTTGACCTGACTGTGCAAGAGCATTTACCGTCGTGTGCTCTCTCACTCTTGTGTTGGTACAATATTGCCTGACTTGGAGGGTGTGCTCCGAGGTCTACAAAGATGCTGTTGTTATGTAAGATTAACTTTTAAAGACTGAATTTCAGAGAGATTGGCATTTTAGGTATGGCTATGTGTTTATGTTTCCAAACAAGATCCCGAGGTGCCTAGAGCCAAGTGAAAGGAGACGGAGGTGTCCTTGCCTTCCTGTTTCTTCCACCTGCCTTCTCCGCCTTCTCCACCCTGGTTTCATGAACCCAGAGCCTTCAAGCTAAATGCAGCTATCTGGAGTCTGGATGAGGGTGACTTCTATGGCAGAACCCCCAAGACTTCTCCCTCACTTCCTCCATCAGTGTATTTTGGTGCATGTTCTAATCCATTTAGAAAAGTACTAGGTTAAATAATCTTACAGACAAAGTCTATGAGGATTTTACTTACAAGAAATTCCCTGAGCCACACCCGAGCTGTCTTTGACAGGTCTAGGTCTGGGGAGGGGAAACAAAACGTGGACTTGGATAGATGCGAAGGCAAAAGGAAAGTAGCGCGTGGGAAGTGAATGTGCCCTTGCCCGCTAGATGCCCTCTCCACCTGACTCCCAAGGCTCAGAGGTTGGCATGCAAGGGGAACTGCATTTTGAGTTGGATGGTGTCAAATTGCAAGAAGAGAAAAGGTGATTTGGAGGACCACATTATCTAGACAATGTGATATTTACCACTGTGCAAAGGATCTCATGATCCCTCAGCGGTCAGGTGTTAGAAATGGAAGTATAAATAGACCTGACAGTCAACCTTGATGGGAAAATAGGCAGAGAGTAGGATTTTGATGCATAAAAATAGGAATTAATTCATGAGTTTGGTGATGGCAAACTGAATCAATAATAAGAAATAGAGAAACTGTGATGAAAAATAGATGATCATTGAGAAGACAAAGAAGATGAAAATCCTAATAAGAAAAACAGACAATAGGTATGAACTGACAGTTTATAACAGAACGAATGTTTATAATAAAACAAATGTCAAAAAATGTGAAAAGCAAACAAAGATATAGAAATTAAACAACATATGTTATTTTTCTGGGAATTTGGCAGAGATTTTGGGTTAAAGTTTTTATTGATGCTGATCAATATTGATGAAGAGATGACAAAGCAGATGAACTTGTGTAGAGATAAGAATATACATCTGCACATCAGTCAATGTTTTCACCAAAATGTAGATACTAATCAGTTCATATTTTTTTAATAAGGCAATTCAACTTCCAGGAACCAATTCCCATGAAATATTTCACTTTGTGTTCAGAGATTTAATTTAAATGTTAATTTCCAGTTAGAATCACGAATTAATGAAAACAAATGTCTGTAAGAAGTTAGGTGCGGGTACTTTTCCATTGGAATAAGGGGCCCAGGAATGAGTCAATTCTGCTTCACCCTATCACATCTTCCCAAGAATTCTAGAGGGAAATATATTTCCACATAGAAAAAAAAACAAAAAACAAAAAACAAAGCCAAACCAGAAACACTGCTGGTGTTGCTCAATTTTTTTTTTGAGAACTGTGACCAAAAGTCCTGAAAATAATAATTTTAAGGAGGAAAAGTTTATTTGAGGTTCATGGTTTCAGAGGTCTCAGTCTATAGATGGCTGACTCCATTGCTCTGGGCCCAAGGTGAGACAGAACATCTTGGCAGAAGAGGGTGATGGAGGAAAGTAGCTCAGGACATGGCAGTCAGGAAGGAGAGAGAGAGAGAGAGAGAGAGAGAGAGAGAGAGGGAGAGAGAGAGAGAGAGATCTGCTTACCAAGAACAAAATATGTATCCCCAAAGCACACCTTTAGTGACCCACCTCCTGCAGCCACACCCTACCTGCCCACAGCTATGACCCTATTAATCCCTATCAGGGTATTAATGCACTGGTTATGTTAAGGCTCTCACAACCCAGTCATGCCACCTCTTTTGTGCATTGTCTCACCTGTGAGGCTTTGGGGGACACCTCATGTCTAAACTCTCACACAGTGTAAGGCAAGGGGTTCTGACCCTGGACTTTCAATGGTCTGGGCCACATCGACAGACTCTTTGCTCTACGAGGTCAGCTTGAATGACCTGGAGGGGCAGAGTTTTACTCTTTGCCTCTCTTCCTGGGTGTTCTCAGAACTTACTCCTTCAGCAACACTCACTACACCAGGTAAAACGAGCTTGCAAGAGAGGAGAAAGAGGGAGGAGAGAGCAACTGTGTCCTTCCCAAGGCTGACACCTTCTAATGTTCGGTCCTGTATCACGTTTCCAAGCACAGGTTCTACTTGGGAGAATGCAGAGACACATAGTAACGGCAGGTGCAGAGGCTGTGCCTGACCAGTGTGGCTTCAGAGACAGTGAAAGCTGCCACGGCAATGGCCGCTGTTGACCTCAGCCCTTTGGATCGTCACGAGGGCTTCACCTGCATGCTTGAGCACAGTGCTCCTCTGAGAGACATTACCTTTCTTGCCTTGTCATTTGCATCTTTCTTGAGAAAAATAGAGGTGGATGAGGGACCCCGAGATTACAACGGAGGCCAAATGTCCACAGAGTACTTATTATGTGTGATATCATATGATAAAAGCATCAGAAACCATACAGGTGAAGAATATCACAAGAAAGTGGATTTTTTACTAGCTCCAGCAGGTACAGTCGGAATTTAAAACATATTTATAGCAAAATATCACCTATGTTGATGGGGTTATCTTAAAAAAAACTAAGACTGAAAATGAGACAAGTTTACTTTTTTCTAAGCAAAACCTTTTTAAAAATAATAATTATAGTATTTTTTTTTTAAGTTACAAACACCAACCACCCCTGTCAGTATGATGAAGGAACTGGTTTGTCTTTTCCTCCAGCCAAGACCAACCAGGAAAATGAATACATTTATGCAAAATGGGTGCAGATCATTATCCTAAAAGACACAATTCCAGACCACATAAAGTTGGATATTGAAACTCCAACAGGTTCTAATTCTCTAAAGTTTAAAAGCTCTAGAGTCTAAAATACAAAAATCATAATCACAAAAGATATAAATTCCAAATGTTGAGGTCTTGAACTCTGAAATCCTAAAAACTGAAATTCTCATTGAAAAGTAAAGGCTGCGTATGAGGGGTACAGAGACAACTCTAGAGAAGGGGTGAGTGTGTTTTCAGGTGTATGAAGGACAGTTGCTTCTGTTAGGCAGCTCAAACACCCAGAAACCTGCAACGTGTTGGTTTGGGTCTGTCTGCGAGGTGATTCCACAGGAAGTTGGCTGTGAGTCTGAGGATGGGTGGGGAGATCTGCCCTGGGAGAGGGCAGCACCCAGTCAGCAGGAGACCTGGGAGAAGAGGCGGAGAAGGAAGACCGGACTGGCTCTTGGATCCAGGGCTTACTCCAGTGGCCACATGGTCTCACACTTTTGTCTTCAGACCGAGTTACACCTGTCACAAGGTTGACTTTGTGTAAACAGTTTACATGTAGGCAAAAATGTTGACACTTCCCCAATAAATGAAGAGATGTTCTTTTTTGTGTACCTAAATTTGTGAAAAGAGGATCTCTTGAAATTCTGACTTTTTGGGTAACTGCATATGAGGGGAGGGGTGAGTTCTATGAACTCCCAAAGGAATACGGCATGATTGAGCTCTGGTGAACCTCAGTGGGGCTACCTCCCAGGACATATCCAGCAAAAGGCCCTGCAGAACACCAAAGGCATTCTGTGAATGCCTTAGAAGGATCGTGCCTTAGTAGTACTGCCAAGCTCACCATAAACTCTGGGTACATCCTGACAAACTGTAAAAAAGTTTCAAAAGTTTTATTTAAAAACAAAAATTGTCATCTTTTAAATGAAGACAACAAAATCCATATACTTACTTATCACAAATTTCAGCATTCAAACAAAACAAAACAAAGCAACTTAATGTGCAAGGAAGTATGAATTGTGTCCCCAAAAAAAAAAAAAAGATAAAGACAATAGAACTTTAAGTGCTAAAAGGAAAATTGTCAATGCTCAAGGCTAGCCCGGGCAACTTAGTGAGAACCTGTCTCAAACTAAAGTTAATTAAAAGGGGCTGGGGCCAGAGATCAGTGATAGAGCATGTATAAGGTTCTGGGTTCAATTCCCAGTAACACACACACACACACACACCACACAAACACACACAAAATAAATATCCTTTCAGATGAAAGCTATAATAACTTAATGTTAGGAGATTGGCACCATACGTGACATAAGAATTGCTTCAGACTGTGGAACCAACCTAGATGCCCTTCAATAGACGAATGGATAGAAAAAAATGAGGCATTTATACACAATGGAGTATTACTCTGCATTAAAAAATGACAAACTCATAGAATTTGCAGGGAAATGGATGGCATTAGAGCAGATTATGCTAAGTGAAGCTAGCCAATCCCTAAAAAACAAATGCCAAATGTCTTCTTTGATATAAGGAGAGTAACTAAGAACAGAGTAGGGACGAAGAGCATGAGAAGAAGATTAACATTAAACAGGGATGAGAGGTGGGAGGGAAAGGGAGAGAGAAGGGAAATTGCATGGAAATGGAAGGAGACCCTCAGGGTTATACAAAATTACATACAAGAGGAAGTGAGGGGAAAGGGGAAAATAATACAAGGGGGAGACATGAATGACAGTAGAGGGGGTAGAGAGAGAAGAGGGGAGGGGAGGGGA
>NW_025999944.1:5608142-5642831 GCF_001458135.2 Marmota marmota marmota
AAAAAAAAAAAAAAAAAAAAGAAAGTTCTGCATTACATGTCATCAGGGAAATGCATTTAGAAAAAATGGGATACCACTACATATCCTTGGAATGGCTAAAATTCAAAACACTGACAACACTAGATGCTATGGAGATATAGAGAAATAAGAACACATTTACTTGCTGGTGGGAATGCAAAATGATTTAGCCACTTTGGAAGCCAGGTCAGCAGTTTCTTATAAACCTAAACATACTGTTATCATATGATCCCCAATTGTGCTCTTAGTTGAATCTGAAAATTGAAAAAGTTCTTTGAAAGACAAAAATTACACAAAATAATAGTTTTTAATGAAACCAAATTTGTAATTACAATTGTTTTTGTTTTCTGTTGCTATAACAGAATATATGAAACTGGAGGATTTATAAAGAAAAGAGGATTATTTTGGCTTTCAGTTCTGGATGCTTGAAGTTCAAGATTGGGGACCTGTCTGGCGAGTGCCTTATGCTGATTCATTGCCTGGTAGAAGTTGGAAAGGGAAGTGAGCATGTGCAGAAGAGACAAAACGTGAAGCAGAGACCTTCTTCACAACAACTCACTCTGTGGTAACTAATCCTGTCTTAGGAGAGTGGCACAAATTCCTCTTAAAGGCTGAATCACCCCCAAAGGACCTACCTCCTGACACTATCATAGTGTGCTTGGGTAGGGACAAATCACAACCAAACCATGACATAAGTCTTCCTGTAGAGTTCTCTAACTCAGATTATTTCACTGGTGAAAACCAGCAAAACTTAAACAAACTAAACAATACATATCTTTCACATACTCTTTCCAAAAAAAAAAAAAATAGAAGGAAAATTAAAAACTTTAAATACAGGCATCAAAATCAGAGAAGGTTAATGTCAAAAACATACAGACCAATATATCTCATGAACACAGATCAAAAGAAAACAAAAAGGGCCAATAAGGGGGAAAAAACCCTAGGAATAAAATATTTGAAAGTTGAATATAGTAATCTATTTTAAAATGTAGCACATTATGACTAAGTAAATTTCATTCCTGTTGAGAGCCACAGCTGAAGGGGCCCCAGCAAACTTCCAGCTGCCAGCTGATGATTGGCTCACATTGGCCCTAGCAAACTTCCAGCTGCCAGCTGATTCGCTCCTCTGCAGTGATGCTCATTGGGCTGTTTCCCTGCCCTTTCAGACCACGGAGCTGCTCATTGGGGGACTCTTTTGGCTCCGCCCATGCGACCCAGCCAATCGGCCTCAAGAGCAGGAGGAGTGGGGGGGCGGGTTGAGAGGCTTGTGGGAGCCGGTGGTGGCAGTTGGGCTCTGAGGGAGTTTCTGAAGAGCTCCTGTGGTGCAGCGTGTGTTCTAAAACTAAAGTTCGTTTCTGCTTGATAAGTGGCTCGTGAATTGTGCCCAGCCAGACTGCGGCAATTCCTGAAATGTAAGTTTCAAAAATCAACTATGTCTAGGTGTGTCTGTAATCCCAGCCACTTGGGAGGCTGAAGTAGGAGGATCACAAGTGCAAAGCCAGCTTCAGAAAATTAGTGAAGCCCTAAGTAATTCAGTGAGATCCTGTCTCTAAATAAAATATTGAAAATAAAAACCAACTGTATAATTGACTCTCTGAAGAGAATAAAGAAAAAAAGTCAATTTTATTCAACTTGAATAAAATGCTCACAAAACAAGAAATACATAAAAGTTTCCTCAACCTGAGGCGGGACATCCATGAAAAACCCACAGCTGACATCACACTTAATGTGGAAAGACTGAATGCTTTCTCTTAAGATCCTGAATAGGCAAGAATATCTGTCACTACTTTTTAGCATTTTTCATAAAATTGGGCTGTCAGTCTTAGTCTTTGCAATAAGACAAGAAAGAAAAATGAAAGGCACATAAGTTGTCAAAGAGCAAGTC
Organism: Marmota marmota marmota; assembly: GCF_001458135.2. Classification (NCBI taxonomy): domain Eukaryota; kingdom Metazoa; phylum Chordata; class Mammalia; order Rodentia; family Sciuridae; genus Marmota; species Marmota marmota. The sequence goes on from NW_025999944.1 coordinate 5,610,046, forward strand.
AATTGAAGACATGGTTTTGTTTATGATTCGACAACTATGACCTTGGGAAATGCAGTGATGTCAGAAAAAAGGTTGGTATTACTGAGGAAACTGTTGAAGGGTAAACCAATCCCTCAGAGCCAGATGCTGGCTGTAGAACACAGCTGTCACAAGATGGGCTTAACTGTGGGGACAAGTGCATGGAGTACTGCTTGCATGGCATACATTAAGGGTGTCTGAGTGGCAAACCACTACCCCATGCTAGGTGTGTGAGCAGCAAACCTCTTACCCCATAGGCACAACCCTGGGCGTGAGGCCATGTAGTATTGCAGTCCCTGAGCTTGCTCCACGGCCCACTCCTTGATTGGTTGCTGCAAGGACAGTTGGCCAGAAATTGTATTGGTGGCTGCTTGTAATCTGCTTAGCTACTGCCTGAGTACATATGCATGGTAACTGAGCAATAAAATCAGACCTGCTTCCTCCTTGGTCTCTGGAGGTCTTGATTAGCAACTCCGCAGCCACACTCTCCTATACCCTGTTCTGTGGACCTCCTTGCTGGACGAGAGAGATCCCTCACACTTAAGAGATATTTAACAGCTCTCCAGTGATAAACTCCCCAATTTTTCAATGGTACATTTTAATTTTGAAAGAGAGAAAAGGACTTCTACTCACTAACTTAAAGAATAATATTTGAGAGGGTGAAATTGTTTAAACTTTGTACCAGACAGGCTGGGGGCTTGTACCACCATGAATACTGCAAGACTCCTAGCCTGGTTACATTTATGATGTTTTTACAGTAGCTGAAAACAGTACTTATTATAGGTACTATAAATGATAAGTAATAGATCATTAATCAATAGTGGTATATTATAATCTATTATTTGATACATAAATACAATGATCAGATTTTATTTTAATAATGATAAGGTAAAATTTGGTTAAAACTGATTGATTAAAAAAATCTGTGCTTTTGGCAAAGACACAGTGACACTTCATCTTGCAAACCTTTTTAACTTTTTGCATTTGCCAAGATGATATCACTTTTGTGTGGATGAGCCAGATATGTTGCCATAATCTTCTGAAAGCCAAAGAGTTTTTTTCTGAAGTTACCTCATTATTCGTGAGAAAAGTTAACCTTGGTTCTAACAGGGTGAAGAAAGAGCAAAAAGTACATGGAATCCTATTGAAATCCATGCCTCATCTCTATGAAGTCAGTGAGAAGCTCTGCACAGACACCGATTAAACTCCGAATTAGGGGTAGTTAGTGAGATGAAAATAGCGAGTGATTTGACAATGTTGGCATCATGTATGGGTTCTGATTTTTATATCTGATTTGTGTTGGATATCAAGAAAGCACACATACCCGTGAGGTTGTATAAAACAAGACAAGGTGAAGATTGTGAACAATGGTGTCTGATTCCACGTTACACTAGTCAGATGCCTGTTCTGCTTCCTTATAACACCTCTTTCTTCTTTCTCTCCCTCTTCTTCCTCTTCATTTTCTTCTTTTCTTTTATTCTTCTTTCTTCACAATCATTCTAATCCAGCCATGGATATCACTGTAGCAACTTAGGGTTCATAAATTAATATTAACCACAATATTTAAAGTTATGAAGTAGAGGTGAGTTTCCAGTTTATATACTAGCAAAAAGAGGAGAGATGGGGCACACTGCGCTTACTTGGTGCTAGGTTTGACAGCTTCTAAGAAGCATGTTTTCCCATTTTACACAGCCTCCAGCGAGGTTAAGTTGTCCAATGACCATAACTGGTAAGAGCTGGTAAGTCAGACATCGCCAATCATTCTGCCTAATTCTGAAGCCTGTGCATTGTTCATTATATCATGCAGCCTTCCAGAATCTCCACGACTAGGTAAACCAGCAAACACTATCCCATGATCTGTTAATAGAGGCAAACAAATTTCTGAACAAGTGGAGAAAGAAACTCAATGCCTATTTTAAAGCATATACCTAAGAAACTCTGGAAAGCAAGACAGATGTCTACGTGAATTGTTGGAGGTAGAGGGAGGAACGAGAGTCACATGCAGTGAATATACGTAGTGTGGATGATGAGGTAATGAGCAAGTTGGATTCTCACTGGAGTGTGTGAACCATTTAAGGCATTTCCACCAACATTATCCTATGTTCGCTCTCATAACAGTCATGACAGATAAGGAAAATTTATTCACTTCACTTTATTGATTAACAAATGGAAATGTAGGAAGTTGCACTGGTAATTTGTAGCAATTTTTCCAGTGTTTCTAGAAGTTATTACCCTGACATAGTTCTTAACCTTAATGTGGGCTATTAAAAAGGAAGAGCGTTTCTTTCTTGCTCTTTGCCCACTTCCTTTGAGAGAGAAGGAGAGAAAGAGACAGATGAGAGGTTGGTTGAGTTCATGCTTTGAGTTGAGTAGACATAAGGCAAAGCTCCTTATCTTTTTATTCTCCACTGCTAGAAGAGGCTGGTTGGTTGGCCCTTGGCATTTTCTTAGCTAGTAATACCAGATCGTAATTTTGATCAGAAAACACATGTGTCAATCTATCATTTATTTAGTAAAATGAATACATAGTAGACGTTTTTTGAAAAAAAGATGTGGACATTATCGACTGCCACTCTGGTAGGGAAGTTTACATATATTACCTCTTTAAAACAAATTTTGTATTTTGTTTATTTATCTTAATGTGGTGCTGAGGATCGAACTCAGTGCCTCACATGCGCTAGGCAAGTGTTCTACCACTGAGCAGCAACCCCAGCCCACCATCCATTCCCTGTTCACCACCATAAACCAGAATTTCCGGTTGGTCAGCACCACGTTCTGAAGTCAAGCAGAAGATCTGGGGAATTAAGAATTGTCCAAGGTCCTGTAACCTGATATTGTAGAGTAGAAATCAGACTCAAGTCTGCCTGTCCTCAAAACTTGTGATTTTGCCAATAAAGGTGGATTTAGAGTCTCTTTTTTCCTTTCCTGGTGCTCCTATTGGTGAGTCTCACACTCAATTCATGTTGTCCTCGGTCAATGGCTCTTACCCTGCTCTGAACTTTTGTGTATTTCTGTGATCATATTTTGTTGCCTTGAAACCTATTTCTTGTTTCTAACTGCCCCTTGAAACCCCAAAAGTCTCTAAAGTCCAGGTGAGGTTTCACTCCTCTAAGAAAGTTTTGGAGAAAACTGAAATTGGAAATGACCTTGGTCTCCTCTGGACTGTAACAGAACCTGGTCATATCATTGAGTGTCATTTGTTACCAGTCACATAATTATTTCTGTGTCACTTTGTAATTTCTACATTTCATCTGAGTTTTTGTGGTCAGGAGCACACCTATTAAATTCCATCCCAGTGATGAGCGGGTACACAGAATAGTCGAGAAGGGAATAGTTAGGGAACAGTTAATTCAGCCCAGTTATATAGAAGGTCAGGTTTAACTGATCATGAGTCTTATGTGACTTTTAAGTATTGACAGTAACAAGCAGGTTAATAAGGCGGTCAAATGGAAATGCAGGCAGTCCTGCTTGAGTTTCATAGCAGGCTGGTTTGTTCCAGTCCTTTAATGGTATTCTATATGTGGATATTAATAAAGTCCTTAATTTTTTTTTAAAAAAGTAAGATGACCTTTCTCCTCCTTCTGTTTGTGTTAATAGTATTTCTTTGCTCACCAGTTTTATTTTCTATGTATACAGTACTAAAGTAAATGCCAGTCCAGCTCCTGTCAAGATAATCACAAGGGGACCCAGCCTGAATGGATGAACTTTTATGGGATCTTTGCAAATCCCTCCAGTGCAGATTAGAAAGCTTGAATATTTTAGGCTTTGTTGCACAGGCATTTGAAAACTTATTTTATAAATCTGGGAACTGAGTTTTTTTTGCAAGCTAATGCAATTATCTCCTTATCCCTATCCTTTCCCCGTGGCCACCTCCTGGCAGGTAATATACAATATGTGTTCCACAGGTGTTTGTTAGGTGAAGTGTAGAACCTGATATTTTATAAATACCCCATTGGGTGTCATGTCTCTGGAAGAACAGATGCGCTCTCCCATTACTTTTCTCTCTCCTGGCTCTGTGGTGGGGTGATGTTAACACTGGAGCTGGGCCGAAGGATAACAGCTCACACTTTGGAGAAGCTGCTGAAGGTGTGGAATGAAGCCAGAGGTTCAATTACTGAAATGAAAATCTGCCCAATTAGCTTAATTTGGTCTTCAGAGTCCTCAATTATATTTGATGACTTATGACATACTGCAGTTGGAACCTCAGAATTTCCAAAGGTTAACAGCAGATGATGTTTAATTAAAACTCAGTGTTTTAAAAGTTGAGTAATACAAAACTTCAGCTTCTTACAAGACAGAGACACACACTTACCATCTGAGCTACTTTAAGATCTTCAATAATCTTGAGTCAGATGCATATTGAGGAACAATCCGAGATTTACAAGTTCAATTAACAAATTAATACAAAGAGAAATTTAAAAATGTCATGGATTCACACTTGCTCCTAAGAACAGTAATAATCACTGCATTGCTCTTGAATCAGATTTTTGTTTTTGGAAAGCAATTTTTTAAAATTTATGATCTCATTCAACACATAATAATTGAATATTAAATCTTATTTACTCAAAGTGGAGATGAAACAAGAACATTTCCTTATGATTTATAAAACTAAATTTTAAGCAATTTATCAATGTAAAAGTTGTCTAGTGCATTCTTATGGTGAAATTCCACATAGATCTGTGGCTTTCATAAAACAGAGACCCAAACAGATTGTACCCAGGGCAAAGTTTAGAGGCTCAGGAGGGGCTTTCTTTCATCACTAAATTTGCTAATAAGGGAAAGCAGCTTGCTGTAATGTAAAGGCAGACCTTTCTGAGGCTGGGACACGCAAGGACACTCAACAACAGTGCTCAGCCACTCAAGGACCCAGCTTCCTTCCATCTTGTGGATCTTTTCTCCTTGAGGACCTCAGAGCACTTTCTATGAAGCTGACATATGGGAAAAGGGAGTAAAGAATGTCCCTCTCCTTCTTAACCACAGGATTCCAGAGGTGACTTAATGATTTCTGCTCACAGTCTACCATCAGGAGCCAATGACACGTAGACTTTCCGAGTGACATAAAAGAAAAGTTGATCTGGTAAACTCCAGACCTGCATACACCCTGTTTTATTTTTGAGTTCCTAAAAGTATCTGCTATTCTTAAACTACCTCCTTTTCTATATTGTCAGAGACCTGACATTTGTATAACTAGAATCAAGTTTTCTTTTAATTTAACTTGAGATTTTGGTTAGTAGTGAGAGCTAGGAACACTCAGAAGAGTAAGGACTGAGGAAGGAGTGGCTGCTGCTGGGGCATATTGACAGGTGGAAAGAGAAGGCAAGGACTTTCACTCAGCAAAGGAGAGAGAATATGTTCATATACTCTTTCTCGAAAAGTTGTTAAAGTGATGGTAAAGAATTAAAATAATCAAACAAAAACTAAACAAAATAACACCTCTAACATAGGACTTAGGTGGTGGACCATGCGTAGAAAAGGGGTCTCAGCAAAGCTGTGAAATGTGGGAAAAAGGGAGAAGCAGATGGTTGATGAGATAGTGAAGGAAACCAGGTCCCAAACAGGGGCATTAACTGAGCCCTGGAGCAGAGGTTCTCCAGGGGGATTCCTGGGTCAGCTGCGTCTTTGTCAGCTGTGAGTTGGCCAGAAATGGTGGCTCTTGGGTCCTACACTAGTTCTGATGAGTTGCAAACCCTGGTGATGGGCTCCAGTCATCTGAGTGTTAATAAGCCTCAGACAATTCTGATGTGTGGTTGGGGATCACTGCTTTAGAGACTCTCTGGATCCCAATGCATTAGGCAGGAAGGAGGCAAGAATGACAGGTTGAGTTTAAGTAAGAGGACACATTTGGACATCCTCATATAAAATAATTGTTTCCCATTGCTGCTTCCTATTCCAAGTGCAGCATGTTAAATATTTGAGTGTTTATATCTTTTTTAAAAAGGAAGGCTTTTTGACTAAAGAAACTACATAAGTCACCTTGCAACTATCAGAAGAGCCAGTCTGAACTCTGAAACTGCTTAATATAGAAAAGGAGGTATTTGGCACTAGGCTGCCTGTCAATTGACTCTAAAATGAAGTCTGAAGATAGATTCCTTACCCGCATACCAAGACCAATCAGTCAGCAAGAGGCGAGTTTTCAACATAATAGAAAAAAGGAAGTAAAGAAAACTTAAAGGTGGGGGGGGATGATCTTAATAGAAATTAAAGTAATTCATCATATAGGAGCGATCATAGAATAAGAGTTCAATGCCTTCAGAAAGAATTAAAAAATATTATGTCTACAAATAAGATCAGATGAGGCATCAAATATTAACTAGAAAAAGAAAATTTATTTTTTTTAAAATTAAAAACATTAGAAAAATATATAAATTCCATTTACACTGTTGGCATATAATTTTGAGGAAGTCATACTAGCTATAGAAAGAAAAAATGAACAGTAAAGAGAAAAGATGAGTGACATAGAGGACTGAATTGGGGGTAAGCATTTGACTAATGGGATATACAGAGAAAACAGACATTGTACAATAAATACTAAAGGAGAAAATTTAATAGCTGAAGTATAAGTGTCTTTGGATTGAAAATGTCTAACTGCATTGGTCATGCAGTGAACAGGACTCAGAGAAATGATACACAAAATGCTATTCACTTTTTGCTTTTATGATCAAATGCAGGGGAATCAGTTAATATGCAAATATTATCAATCATGACAATTAAGGATCAAGAAATGTTTCTTAGAGTTGCTACAAAAATATAATGGTGAATATTTATTTACTAAAAATTACAAAAGTACTTAAAAGAAAAGCTAAAGAGTAGACGATGTATTGGTCTTAGGTGTCAGGGAAAACCTAGTCTGAGAGTTAAGTCTGTGTCAGAATAGAACACAATGAATCCAGAAGTTTGGTGGAATTGTAGATTATGTCCAGGTTGAAGTCACCATTGGAATTATAGTTTTAGAAATAGTTTTAAGAGTTAAATATGTCCCCCTAACATTGGAGGCATAGGGCAAGGAAGTCTGCTTCTTGTTTTAATTCCTCCATTTTTCAAACTACATAAATTAATTTGATTAAAAACCATTAAAACTCCAACCCTCTTTTCCTAGCTTGTATACTAGATACTGTTGGTTGAATGCCACTATTTATTTCTCCTTTTCCTTATTGACAGATCTGCAGGTTTGTTCCTGCAGTTGCTCACAGCTGCACACAGCCCTGAGCGTGGGAAAGATGGCTCTGTCTCCAACTACAGGTGCATTCTCATTAATCTCAATCATAGTACAATCAGCCCTCTGTATTCAGAGGTTTACATAAAATTGTCAACTAGATACATACATGGTATGAGTACTGAATATGTATAGACATTTTTCTTGTCATTATTCCCTAAAGAATACAACCTAACAACTAATTACATAGCGTTAGCATTATCTTGGATATTCTAAGTAATCTAGATATGTTTAAAGTACATTAAAGGGTGGACTGCATATAGATACCTTTGTCACTTTATATAAGGAACTTGTGCATCTTCACATTTTGGTTGCTGAGGTAAGATCCTGGAACCACTCCCCAAGGATACCGGACAGTGGTCACTCCATTTCTCTGGTAGATAATTGGATTAGGGTTATTTATGATGTCTAGTTCTGGCCAAAGACAAAAAAAGGCCTATCTACCGGGAAAAAGTTATTTGCCTCCAAAAAGCACAAGAAAAACTTGTGGACATTCCTCCTCCTGGAACTGTATGGGTTTCTGACAGCCTGTGAGGAGCTGGCCTGATGGCAGAGCGAAGGTGCTGATGGAATCCAAACAAACTCAGTGAAGTTGCTCACATGATGAAACTATTGGGCCAGCCACTACTTCCAAAGGCTTCTGATTAAATGCAATACTTTTTACTGTGTTAAGCTATTTTGAGTTTGATATTCTGTCCCTTGCCATTGTAGACCTTCTATCATATTCACCTGGCAGATGCACACTAGGGAGACCAGACCTATTCCTGAGTGTGAAGTATTGGGTTGATTTAAAGTGTAGGGGTGTGAGGAACATGTACTGCTCTTTGGGATGATAGAAAAAGTGTCCTTAAACTCAAAGCAGCACAGATTTAACATGTGTGTATTTGCATTAATCAATAACGATCCACTGTAATGCAAAATTTGCTCAACAAGAATCTTCAGAGGTCAACATCTGGAAGAAAGGCAAGATCAATCATTGACCACTTGAGGTGACTGAAGCACCCTATGAATCATGCTTACACCCATTATCTCACTACAATCCTCACAACTACTTTAAGAGTTAGCGTTAAGAGAATGGCAGCCTTTTATGTTCATGGCTAGACTAATGTAATGAAGACAGCTTTGGACAGCAGGACCACAGAGCAGATTTTAGAGGTGCACCTGAGAATCAGGTAATGAGTGGGCCACATCTGATTTGGAGACAAGTTTTCCCAAAGATTTCATAAAGCTTTCCAAATCCACAGTATCTTTACAAATTGTCCTCAAATTCTTTTGCAACCACAAAAATCAAGTAATCATTCACATTCATAGGCAAAGTGAGAAAGGATAATATAGAAAATATTGATCAGAAATAAGAATTTGTTGCCGAAAAGTTTTTCAGCAGTCTTGAGAAGGTTCTGTTTTCTTCTAGTTCCATGACTTGTCTTATATTTTGGTATTTCCATAGACAGCATCTTTAGCATCCCAGGGAAAGCTCCAACAACTCTAAATGAACTGGGCATGGTGGGGTGTGCTTGTAGCCCTGGCTACTTGGGAGGCTGAGGTGGGAATATTACTCACTCTCAGGAAATTGGGGCCAGTCTGGAACACAGTGAGAACCCCATCTCCAAAAAAAAAATCTTGATATAAATTATTTAAGGTGTATTGCAAGCATAGGCATCTTCCTTCAATTAAGTGCAAACAGAGGAGAAATGTGTTTTTCGGATTGCTCAGCCCAATTACAATGATTATCGATCCAGCAAGATACACAGTGATGATAGCTTTTTAGTTTTAGACAAAAAATGAGGACAAATGATGAACCCAAGGTTAGGAATCAAACCCCTCTTGGCAGAGTCCACACACTTTCTAGTGCTCTCCACTCCTTTTACAAAGAAAGCGCCTTTCACCAAACAATTCCAAGGCAGCAGGGCCACAGGGCTGGTTTTTGAGGGGTGAGATCTCTTACATGAGGGTGTTAGGCGTGAGCTGGAAGATGATTTCCCCAGGATGTTTTAGAAGAGGTTTGTGTACAGGTGGGTTGGGATGGGGCTCTGAGGCCTCTTCCTAGTGAGATTTCATATTTTGATGATCTCTCAAGGCCACGTGTAAGCAAAAATTCCTTGAACCGTCTACCTAGGATGTGAGGGAACAAGCTCAAAGTCACACTCTCACGTGGTGGAAAAAGCTCCTCTACAGCACAGGGTTGGCAACTTTCAGATGTACGTTGCCCAAATTCTGACCCATATTTTGTTACCTGAATCTTCATATGAGCTCACGCAGGGTAACCTGCTTGGGTGCTGTTGGTTCTGCTATTGTAGGAACAGGGATGCTTACCTGGTTCAATATAGAGCAGAGTTAGAGTCAAATGGTGGCATAGGAACTCTCAGAAATTGATTCTTTTTTGATTTTTTTTCTTGCCTAACTATCATAAATTATTCCCCTCTTGGCATAGAGCTAATAGAAGTCTGAAGAGGAGCCATCTTCTGGGTGACAGCCAGAGGAGAGACATAATTTGGCCCTAGTGTTGGTGGAGATGTTCTGTGATTTATGGTTTTGGAAAGGAGAGGCTAAAGCAAAATGAAGATATTAAAGCTTTGGGGAATGAAGATTTTTTTTGTTAGGTTTTCTCTATTAGTTGAATTGGGCATGATAGTTACTCTCAAAGTAATGGGGATGAATAGAAATAACTTTACCCAAAATGGCCTTTTTGGGGTGCATACTCCTTTTAATGTCTCAGTGTATTGGGCTTAGAATCCTTAATATTTGGTAACAGAGCCTAAGCAAAGATGTTCTACTAAACACTCATTTTTTTTTAAAACATAGGAAATCAAATCTCTTTGAAGTCAAAGTGCTATCAAATTTTTGGTTAATTAGTGTTCACATATTAGGAGACACCCCACAGGAGTGATAGTACTAATACGTTCCCCATTTTTTCAGTAACCTGAAATAGAGTAACTCAACATCTCACTAACTGTCAGAATTAGAGCCATGTATAAGATCTATGTTGCCCAAATTCTGACTCATATTTGGTTACCTGAGTTGACCTTTTGCCTTTTTTCCAAACCAGACAAGGTCATGGAGTTGTCATATCAACAGACGATTAAATATCCAAGGTCAACCCTTCAGAGTCCTTTGGAAGATAGACTTTGCCACAATGTGTGAGAGAAGAACCAGCTGGAATGGAGGAGTCCTGGATGCCCATGCCCATGTGGGGTCTACACCTGAAGCTTTCCACAAGAGTCAGACGTTTACCTACAGGAATTTCTATGGGCTTTCCCCCACTCTGTAACGACACCCCATATATCTGCATCAGCCTTCTCTTCTCCAAGGTATTTCCAGTGCAATAGGCATTTCTGCCCGGTGGTTCCTGGAGAGGAAAAAGGATGGAGTTATTGCTTTGGCTCTTGGTAATGGTTTGTTTCCGCAGAACTCTGGCCCGCTGGTTTACACCGACCTTCTAACTTCCTGATATTTCTGCCACCTCACTGGCTGTGACACTCTGGGTGGTACTCTCAGAAGTCTTGAGTCACTAGCTTGTAGATGTTAAGTTTTGAAGCTTCCGATTTTTTTTTTTACTGTTGAATGTCATTTCTGCTTGCCTCCTGCTTCTAGAGGTTGGAAAGAAGGAGGATGTTCTGATGGACCCACAGAATTCAAGTAGTGACCTCTAAGCTCACAACTTACTAGTGAAGCTTCTTACATACACATTCGCTGTCTTTCTATGAATTCTAGCATCAATTAGTTGGCATTTACTCGCATTCTATAAGAACAGGCTCTATATGAATCTTAAGAGGCTAATGAATCCATTAGGCGTGGCGGTGGTTATTCCTACTCTAAAAGCATTCTTTAAGACAGGGATTTTCACAGAAAGAGACGAAGTTGTGTTAGTTCATAAATAATTAAATATTCAGGAAGAAAGAGGAAAGTAGATGTTGAGGAATAGCAATGTGGTTTAAAAAAATTATGGGCAAATGCTGTGATCAGCTAAGAAAAACTATGCCCTTTATGATAAAGTACTTTAAAAAGGACAACAAAATTAACTTTCAAAATGTTATTTTTTTCTTTTAAAGTAACTAAATATTTCAGAACACATTTCAACCAAGGAGTCAACTAAATATATCCAGCAAACATCTACCACAATTGTGTCCAGTGCTATTCTACATACTGAGAAGAACATAAAATAAATGCAAGTTATTGAGCCATCAAGAAGCATCTGCTTTAACTGAGGAGGCTAGAGATCGCCTAGGTGACAGCTAGAGCTAACCACAGATGGCTGTGGTCCAGGCTCCCCCTTGCCACCCACTCTTACGCATTGGTACATTTCACAAGCAGACATGACCAAGCCAGGGAAAGCGCCTTTCAGCACAGCAGATCTACCCAGGAGGAGTTCTCCTGACAGTCATGACACCCGAGTTCTCAGTCAGCCTCTCCTTCGATATATCAAGGTCAAACAAGGCCAGGTGAATAAAAACTAAGATTTTCTATCACAGAAATTCAAATATTTGAAGTGGAACTGTTGTATAAAGACTCTTATCATGTTGGAAGTATGTTTATTTAGTGTTAATTGAAAGAATCCAGAAGGAAGAACAGGAGAGAGGAGAGACCTGGAAAAACAGAAGAAAGAGACCTTTAAAATTTCCCCAGGGAATTCTCTGTTTGTTCTTCAGCAATGTTGATCAGATGGAATTTACTCCAACACAAGTCAAAGGATAATTTCTCATTTTCCATTTCCATAAATTCTACTGTGCAATTAAACAGCATTTGGCTAAAGAGGAGGTATCATCTGGGACCCAGAGAGCTGTTAAGGGCACTTCTAAAAGATCAAGAAGTTCCCTGCTAAACTTCCTGCCATTACCTAGCCCTACCCAATAGGGAAAATAAATAAATAAAGAAGAAGAAATACAGAAAAAACCCTCTTAGTTCTCTCTGATCTATTAAAACCTGAAATGAGGCACAGGTGCTTTCTGGTTCACTTTCTGGGGCCTTTGTGCGAGACACACAGATGCTGATTTTTCCTCTTTCCGAGGTTAGCTTTTGTGTCTCTTTCCTTTACCTCCCACTAAGCCATGCTCCCTTCATTTCACAAGGCTCTTTATGCACAGGTCTTATCTTCCATACCGATTATGTATGCTTTGACAACAGGGGCATTTCTTACAGTTCTGTAACTCCATCCCTCAGGGCCTTGTCCACAACAGAACATAAATACTAAATTCATGGAGCGTCTAAGAGTCTGCTCATATGGCATCAGGAAAATAGTTGCAGATATGCTGTTCATGGAGAATAAACGATTGATCATAAACAAGGTACGAATGCCAATGACTTTGATCTAGAAACATGTTCCCAAGCCTTATTATTTTGAGATAGAGTTTTGAGGCCCTGAAGGCATAGCCCTATCCTCATATGTAGGATCTGGACATTGCCACGGCAATCACTCTAAAAATGAGGCAAAGTGTGAGGTAGGCCTTGGGGTTGGAAGAAACCAGAGCCTCCTCCAGTTCTTGGCCCAGGCTCTCAGGAGGAGGAGGCTGGAGCTGGCCTTGCAGGGAGCCTGCTGTCCCTTGTCAGAGGAAAGTGTGAAAAGTCTCCATTCTCAGTAACTAAGTGTTGCAGCCATGGCAGAGAGAGCGCATCCTTTGAAATCATTAAGAAAGAATCCTGCAGAAAACTCTGAGGAGACAGGACTGCCCCCCCCCACTCCCAGGAGGAGGCCGTGTTGTCTCTTGAGGAATAAAGGACAGCTGGGCTCTGAGCACAGGCTTTAGACCCAGTTGTGAAATTGCGTCTTCAGAAGATGGCCCCGTGTGTGGATTTGTTTTACCAAAGGAACCCTAGGAGCTGCCACTCAGTCCTTCACCATTTTTCAGCTGTGACACAGCTCTAAAAATAGCACAGAAAATGCATTGTTCCTTGTCCCCAAAGGCATGGTGCCTTGGCAGCTCAGCGGCTCCTGCACTGTCAGTTGTGAAAGCAATGACCAGGCACCAGGGATGCTGGTGGTAATAACCAGAACGTTTTAATCAGATGTTCAGGACTGCCCAGGTTCCCTAGGCCTGTGTCTTCATAAATAGACTTCAGCTTGAGAATCTGTCTTGTATTAAACCTGAATTGCTTCCACACCTTCTTCTGCTAGGAGCAGTTCCTTTATGCACACCTGTTATTGGTCTGTTGTTTCTCACCTCCCTAAATGTAGAGATTCTTTTTATGCATGATTTGAGATTCTGTATTCCCTGTGCATGCTCAGGATTATGTTATGATTTTTTCCTAAGCATGATATTTAGGGCCTTTGTCACCATGCTTTTTTCTTTAGGTAAAATGTAGAATGAACTGGTAAGTATTTTACTCTAAGATTAATGTACAATGGAACATATCCCAGGGCTGTGGGCAGCTCAGGTTGCACTTTGCAGATCCCCAAGTAACTTATGGAGAGCAGCGACTTACTCATGTGTGGAGCATTTGGCTTTGAAAACCATCTGGCTTATAGTTGCAGGAGTAATGCGGCGGTCTTTCAATTGTCCCCTCACCTCCCGTTCTTGGAGAGGCCATGCCATTTAATTTCAAAATGGAGAGATCTTGATTCACTGCCAAGGATCAGCTTTGTGTGCATTTTTTTTTTATAGTTCCATTTACTTACCCTTCCAAAGATTAAGGTTGTATGGAAAGGTTTATGGTCTCTTTGCTCTGGTTTTGCTGGTAAAACAAATGAAGCTGCAGTAAAAAATACATCTGCCCAGCTCTGGAAGCTATAGTGCTATTTCTTCTAATTTTCATAACAGGGTAAAATACAGCATGGACCAGAAATTCTTCAGATAGTTTCTTGGCTTTTAGATCAATATTGACTTCTTTTCCCTATCCATTTGCTGTGTACACTTATTTTCTTATTTAGCCTTTGTCATTTGCTCTGGCTTGGCTATATAATTTCAGGCAGGATTGGGAAATTATCTATTTATCATCAAATTATCCTGAGGAAAACCTTGTGCTGCTTTTTGGAATTATACACAAAAACGTATTTGGATTATAGCAGAATATGTTCTTTTTTTTAATGCTAGTGTTTATGAGGATACTGTTTTTGTGTAGAATGTTCCACCCTTGGGAGGCAAGTTCCCTGAATGACATTGCTAAACATATTTCCTGCAATCCCTTCCCATTCTCTGTGCTCTCACCAAATTCACCCATTACCCTCCAAGACCTTTCCTCACTTTCCTGCTTTGTATATTTCCACACCTTTTCTGCTCCTTCTACCTCCATCTGGCCTTTCCAAAAGAGGGCTGATTGTCTAGAAACGATTTCTGCTTCCTCCTTCCAGATCCTCAACCACAGCTTCCCACAGGTGGCCATGTGGAATCTGTCCCTCAACGCAGCAGCAGCATTTGCTCCTCAATACTTAAATGTTCTGCTCTTTCCTCTTGTATATATTTTCTCCCCCACTCTCTATCCATCCATCTTTATCTATATCTAATCTATGTCTATGTCTTCTATCAATTACCATCATCTATCTAACTTCATTGTTCCGTCTTCTCTAGCAGTTCCAAACTCCTTTTACCCTGATTTATTCTTGTTTCCCCTTACCAAATTCAGCACATCTTATTCATAATAGCTGTTCATTAAACATTTATTGGTAAGTCAATGAATGAAAATCCCTGCAGGTCAGTGCTACATAATAGATGTGTTTTGTTTTGTTTTGCAACAATTATAGATTCTCTAACTAGGTCTTCATAAGTACTTCAGTTGTTTTTAAAAATATCACTCATTATGTCCAACTGGTAGGCTAGAAATAGATTAAAAATGTAAAAGTAGAGAGAGGAAACAAAGAATCTTCTTCCCATATTCTCTCTACTTTCTACTATTTGTTTTTATTTCTTTTATAGGAGGGAAAGCAGAAAACATATGACCTTGCTTGAGCATCAAACCTGCCAGCTTTATTTCCTTTTCAATCTGAATAAGGTGACTTCTCTCCAATCTGATGAGGTTCTTTTAAAAAACAGCTCTGTAATAACTATCAACATTCCAGGCATTTCTTGAAATTTAACCATGAGACCATAAGACTACATTGCAGCCTGTGTGTGTGTGTGTGTGTGTGTTTACAACTGGTAGCTGTTTCAAATAGCCTTTAACACAATCTGCTACGCCTGTTTTACCACATACCATTTCATTTGGAAAGAAAATTGAAGGTTTCTAGAGTGATGATAAATTACTTTGTCATAAGCACTGAGTGATATTTTGCTGGAGGACAAGGTGAATTGACTTAAAAAGTATAGGAAAGAATTCTAAAATGTCCTAGCTTCTGCTGTAAATGTGTATAGCTCATCATTGGGAATGTCTGTGATCATATTAAAGGAAATTTTAGTTTCCTTCACACAAATTCAAAAGAAAAGAATGCTGTAATTTTATGATTTTTCTTTATTTTGTGAAAACTGGTTTATAGAGAGATTGCATCTTTCTTGTTACAGACCCAAGGACATGTCTAGGGATGGCCGAGGTGTGTGTTCTTAGGGTCAACCATGAGAAGAGGAAGCCATGAGAAGTGGGAGATTCATTCCTATGTTGTGTGAACAAGGTGGGGGATTCAGCTTGGAAGAACAGAGCTTTGGAGAGCTGGAGAAACATTTGGGTGAGGAGCAAACCCACCTCTGCAAGTCTCGCAAGCAGCAAGGCTCCATTCCACTCCAGGCAAGCAGCCAGGCTAACAGAAAATGAGAGAGGTCTTGAAGGTTTGGAAGCAATACTGCTTACTTTGAAATTTCTGAACAGGTTTAATGCTCACTGTTGGTACAGACAAGACCTATTTTAGGTGGAGAGTAGGATGCAGAATGAGAAAGTTTTCAGTAGATAGTCAAAATTATTGAAAAAAACAAAAACAATGCTTCTAGAATCTCCTGAGTAGAAAAGTCCCTGACACAAAATGTATTACTAGCATCTGTCTAGTAATACATCTCCAAATTTACAGAGAAACAGATGTTAGAGGCTCAGAGGTCCTCCTTCCCATCTCTAGCTGTTTGGTGAGTATACTTGTTCGTTCGTTCATTTGTTCATTCGTTCATTCATTCATTCATACATACAAACTAACATTTATGGAGCACTTACTCAGTGTCTTTTAGCATCTTAGGTTCTAGGAATATAGGGATGAGTATGACAGAATCTCTATCTTTGCTCCTAAGGAAGAATATGAGAAACACATGACCCTAGGAGAAGAGAGCCAAGTGACCCTAGTGGACAGCTGGTCAACCATCAGACATGTGAATGAGCCCCGCTGAGCTCAGAGGAACTGTCAGCCTGAATCACCACCCACAGGCTCAGGGGACACATAAGTGTCTGTAGTTTTGAATTACTGCATTTTGAGGTGGCTTTATCATGGCAAAAGTGCTTGAAAGAGGGAGAGAGAGAGAAGCAAGCCACCACAATTTAGAGTGATAAATGGTAGGATAAGATGCACATCGAGGAGGCTTTTTTCCCCTAAGGAGATGGAACAATATTTTCCCCAGTCCTCCTGTTCAACATCAATCCTGTTCAACACAATTAAAAACCCTGGACATTAAATATAAAACAAATCTGAGAAGACTTGGGAAGGTGTAGCGAAGTGGCAGACAGAGGAGAGAACTCATGACCGAAAGGGCGATGCACTGATTAGTTGCCCGAATGGCCTTTCTGCCCTTATGTCCCAGACTTAGAGCTGGAGAAACTGGTGACCCTGAAATGCCAATGGGTGTGGAAAAAGAGAAGACCCCATCAAAGTCTGCTCTGTGACCAAGGGGCAAGGAGAGAAGCAGCTCAGAAGGACAAAAAGATTTCAGTAATAACCCATCTACTTCAGACAAATACCAAAGAAAATGCTATGATTCCACACCAATTTTCATCAGCCCATTAAAAATTTAATTCAAAGAAAAACTGCACACAGGGTCTAGAAAATTTGGTACTGACCCTGAATTTTTAATTACCTCCCTGGGCATTTTGCTCTGCATAACAGAACCATGAATGACTACTTCTGAGTGGATTTAGACCAACAAAGACAATGGTGGGAAGACAAGCCAGGCAGATAGACTGTGAAAAGATGCATCTGGGGAGTTGAACGTGAACAGGGTTACAGGTGTTCTCATGCCTCTGGGCTGGCTATGGATGTGCTACTGCAGCTGCCTATAATCTATGAGTCTCACGTCTTTTTTTATTATCGGTGTCTCTCTTGCCTTTCGATTTACTGTATGTACCTCTTAGTATAGAAGCTTAGGAGGCCTAAAGAGCATGGCTGCAGGGGTTAATACCTTAAAGAAGGCTCTGTATCGAGAATCTTAGTAACTGGAAAACCAAGTTCAAACTCCTAAAGCTTCCATTCTATATTTGGAAGTTTTTCACCAAAGTAAAATTTATACACATGAAAACGTACTGAGCATTAAGTATACAATTTGGGCAATTTTGATAGATGCAGGCAGAGATGCAGCCATCACTTTGGTGGGTGTCAGAATCATTCTGTCACTGCAGGAAGCTCCTCCTGACCCCCTGACCCCAGGCCATCCTCATTCAGCACACACAAGCAATCTCCTGATATCTCTTACCACAAGGCAGTTTTCCCTTTCCCCAACCTTCAGACTAATGGAATCATTCAGAATATGGGCTTTTTGGTGAGGTTGTACCAGTTTACCTTCCCATAATGTTTTAGAGTTCGTTCTATGTACAAAGAAAATGACAAAGATCTGAAAAAAGACTTGTCCTTCAGAAAATAGATGATTTTCAAATTGGAGGCCAATCATCCTCTTTTGATACCCTTCCAATTTGAGGCCAGATTCCCAAGATGTGATTCCAAATCTCCAACAGAAATCAGAACTCATATTCCCAACTCCTTGGCTGCTGGGACACTGGCTTTGACTTAAGCTTGACAGACAGTCTCTCAGGGAATTTTGCTTCCAAATGAGTAATATGAACAGGCTCAGCCATTAGCTCTCATTTTACTGGCAGAGGTATCCATGTTTTGGTTTGGGGACATGCTTTAAATGTAGCCTGGAGTCTGTTGCTTCTTATCTTCTGGTGATTTTGTGAGCCAACTTATATCCATCACTATTCAGCGTAAGATATCCAGGGTGGATTCTGTTACTTGCAACCAACGATTCTGAAAAGGTACTCCATGTGCCATGGAATTACACAGTCTAGTTATTTTCCACTGCTTGTACAGACTAATATCATTGCAATAAACTGAGCCATGACGAAATTTTAATGTGCCTTTAAAATGATCACGGATAACACAGGTGTGGCAGCAGTTAATGTTTGGATTAGACATATTGCACTACATTTTAATTCCCTGCAAGCTGTTTATTCCTAACATAGTTTAGGATTTATTTTTAGCCACTCAGGCAACTGAAAAATTTCCAAGTCACATTAGAAATATTAAAGAGAAATTTATATTAATATATTTTATTTAATCAAATACAAAATATCTGAAGAAGTAATCAATATGAAAAACTCTTAGTGAGATAATTTACGTTATTTATTTGTCCTATACCAAGTCTTCAAAACTGAGTATGTCTTTTATGATTGCTATTGATTATGGTTACCTTATTCATTATTACCTTATTGATTATCTTACGATTGCTTTATTATCTTATGATATTATTTAGTTTATTCAATCCACTTTTCAAGAGCTCAATATCTACAAAGTTCAGTAGCTCTCAGAGTGGACAGCAGAGTTCTGACACACAGGTTGTTCAGACGAAACTTTTCTTTCTTTGCTCAAAGAAAAATTCAGCATAGACTTGAACTGAACCGAAAGAGGCTGTGACTTGTGAAAACACTAAGTCAAGATGTGGTGACGTGGACATTAGGGTCAGATGATCTGCCCAGGGTGAGGACTAACACTGAATCAAGAATAAGGAAGCAAGTCTCTGGGAGTGCTGGCAGAATAGGCATTCACCATACAATTTACCGGGTGCCTTCCTGCCGATTATGACAACTCACCCCTTTGTTCAAGTGGCTCCTCTGCTATGCTGGCTGCACTCTTCTGCATTAATGCTGATAGCCAGCTGATAAATATTTAGACATTTTGGTAATCAGATTGCTGGAGGAATTAAGCCCCAATTCTTTGGTTACACTAAACAGCAGTACTGATCTATGCCTTCATTAGTTCTAACAATTGCTGCCTCAGGGAGAAGGCATTCCCAGATCACAATTCTCTCCCCTTTCTATTTTTATTGCCACCCACCAGCCATCCAACATCCCCAAATTATGCAACTCATACCAGCTGAACCATATTTTGCAAGATATTAACTGTTAGACAAAGGTAATTGTTCTTAAATACTTTTCTTCTATTTTCAGAAAAATAATTCTTCCTTACCTTTTTCATAGGATTATTGATCATATGATATGAAATATAAGGAGAACGTTAAAATTCACTACAGAATTCACTGAAAAAAATTGCATTTTAGTATCCTTGCTCCAGTTCTGTGATGTCCATAAGGATTTGCTCATTTGAGAAAATGTACTTTGACTCAGTTTTATTATTCTATTCTAAAAACTTTTCCTGGTGTTGGGCTTTATGCATGCTAGGCAAGTACTTTACCACTGAGCTATAGCCCCCGTTCTTAAAGTTTGTTTTTATTTTAACCAAATCCCAGTTAAAAAGGTCATTAAAATTGGTTAAAGCAATTCTTTGCCTTTTTAAAAAATGTCAAATTCTTTATATCAGGAAACTGTGCTGATGATTTTGAATTTTAAGATTTAAAATGTTTAACATGTTGGATTTTTTAAAAGCCATTTTATTGAGGCATGGATGATGTATGAAAAGCTGTATGTATTTATAAAAGTTGATGAGGTTAGAGATAAGTATGCATCCATAAAAGCACCAAAGGCTGGGGTGGAGCTCAGGGGAGCACTTGCCTAGTGCTCTCTGGGTCTGGCCCCCAGTTCTGCAAAAACAAACAGACCAAGACAAAACAAAAGGTGTCATGGATTCAGCAATTCTAGCTCTGTGTATACATCCAAAGTACCTGAAATAGGATCTCAAAGTAATTGGATAACTTTATCTCTTTTACAGATAAAAAATTAATGCCCATTCTAGTCAATGGGGGAATTTAATTTTTTTTAAGGTGTTGGGAATTGAACTGAGGGCCTCATGCATATGAGGCAAGTATTCTATCACTGAGCTTTACCCCCTGCTTGTTTTTAAGGTTTTGATTAAAGAATTGAGTGCCGTTGCTGTAGGAAGATGATTGCATAGACTTTGAGCTTTTTATGTGGGGATATATTGAAGAAAATCAGTATTTTTAAGACATAGAGAGCATTTCATTAGAAGCTTACTGAAAAAACTGAATAAGGTCAAAACAGGCAGCACAGTAGTTGCATTGATCGGCTTCTTTGTGGCTGCGGACCTCATTTCCCAAGGCCACACTGACATCGGTGTGTTAGGGAGAAGGGAGAGGAAGGAGAATCTTTTAGTTTGGATCACAAAGTGGTGCTGTGAATAAGCACAGAGCCTGCCCTTGGGAGAGGAACAGAGGGATCCAGGCGATTCAGAGACGTTGCCCACAAGGACTGCAAAGGCAGGATACCCGCTCTAGGTTACCAGTCGTCTTTTCTTGCTGCCATCACCACCCTTCCTGTGTGTGGTTGACCTTGGTCTCTCTGCTGCTGCAGCTGCCTCTTTCTTCTCTGTTAAACATTTTAGTTTAGAGACAAATGGAATGGATCTTTGCTGTCTTTTTTATTCTCTTTCTCCTTTTCCTCTCTCTCTCTCCACACACCACACACACACACACACACACACACACACACACACATGATGTTCTAAAGCTCCCTACCATCTTTAGTTCCTCTATTTCTCCACATGCTTCTAATAATTTTTGTTTTGATCCCAGCCTGTACTATTGGGTGCATACATATCTATGCTGATGTATATCCTTATTTCAGATTGTATTTATTATCAAAATCAGAATTTTTGCACCCTGATGTCTCTTAATGCTCCTGTACTTGGAATTCTGCCTGCTTAGATGTCCATAGGCCACCTCTGCTTCCATGTTTTTCCAATTACTTTGCCCGTCTTTGCCCATCCCTTTACTGTTAGAAACATTGTCACTGTGTTTTAAACACAAACATATATGCATTTATAATCCTGCCTGAGAGACTTTGTCTTAATATGTGTAGGTTTATTTCTTTTACCATTTTAAAAACATTTTTTATTTGGTGATTTCTTATTCTTCCATTAAAAATACCAAGTTTTGTGCTGTGTTTTTTTGGAAATGTAGAAGGTACACATCCATTTTTCATTTATTTAATATTGACATGAGCAATGTGTAGGTTTTCCTTATGTAATATGAAAATGATTAATTTCCTTTCAGCTTTTCAGTTCCCATTTCCACATTTATGGTAACACAGTCTAATATTTTATGTCACTTATAATTATTTATTATGAGTCTCTTTGGCAGAACGTTTTTTTCCCCAGAGATCTTTAGATGGCAAATTTTCTGATACCTTCCCTTTCTGAGAACTGAGCTTTCACATTTGATCAATAATTTTGAGTGCTCTCTCACTTCTGGGTTATGACCCTTCCCTGTATCATGTCCTTCATTTTAATCATTCACACAAGTAAACAGATATTTAAGGAGAGTACAGATCTGGGGCAATGATACTATCTATTTTCGTACAGTGAATTTTTTAAAGTTCTTTTGTGTCACTTCATTTTGTGTCTTATCGCCTATTTATGTCTTAAAGAATTCTCATTATTGTGCAACTTTAACAACACAAAATAGATATCATTGAAATGTTCTTTCTTCCTTTTCAGAATAGTCTCTTTCTTATTCTCTTGCGTATCCCTATCTCTCACTCCATGTGTGATGCAGATCTTTTTCCAGAGCCCTGCTGGCTTTGCCCTGCTCGCTGGTCTTTGCTCAGGAAGGCCCTCCCCAGCTTGGGGCTGGACTGTACGCAGGGTGGCTGGACTCCTGCCTGGGGGTGTTGTGGAATCCTTGCACATCCTGCTTCATGAGAGGCTGTACCAGCCATTCAACGCTCGGGCTGCCTGAGGGAGTGGAGAGGGAGCCAGGATCACGGATGAGCTGCAGTTTCTTTCCTGTGATGAAGCTGTGGAGCCAGGAGCCAACCTTCTGTGTCTAGGTGTTCATTCATCTTGGCCTACAGTTCAGGTTCAATGAGTCTCCAATGTGGCTCTGCCAGTTAAATCGGGATCTCTGGAAAAAAGGACCCAGGCATGAATATTTCTTGATGGTCCTAGGTGATTCCAGCATGGAGCTTTGCTTGCACGTCACTGGCTATGGTGCAGCTGAGAATAGATCCCTCCTAGAAGCTGCTGCATCAGAAGCCTCATGGCCTGCAGACTTTATCCGTAGATTTACCAGAATAATGCCACTGTGTGCTGTGGTTCAGCAGGAGTGAGAGCGAGGATAAGTGGAATGCTCCCATTTTTATCATAGCCTTCATTGGCCTTTAGTTTGTTTCTCCCTTCAAATAAGTGATCATTCATGACATTTTTGCAAACGTCCTTTCTGTCTACCACCTGAGGCATTATACCACCTTTTCCATAATGGACTTTTTGAGTTAATTATTTGCAACAGTTAGCAGAAATGTCTGCTACTTTTGTCTACCTTTTCATTGCTGATGCTGGGTTCTCTGTGCTTTAGGTATTTTAGTTATCGGCTAAGGGGGAGAAAGATGTTTATGCTTCAAAATATCACTGTCATTATGATTCTTATTATACCCACCATATAATGCATATGTAGTATTGTAGACAGCATAGCTAGACACCATACATATGGCGTATGGATTATCCACACATGGATTATTGTCTTTGAGCTTCACAACAGTTTTGAGAATAAGATATGCTCTGTCCCTTCATCGTTATCTTCAACTTGTGGACATCTTTCACAGAACTGTTTGAAATAACATAAAGCAACCCCAGGCAGGACATAGTGGAGATGAGTTCCAGGGATAAGAAGATGGGGGGAACATGCAGCTACTGCTAGGTCATGTTCACCGAGGACAAGGCTCAGAGAGAACCAAGCTTGGTGGTGCAACTGGAAACCACTCTCCGGAAAACATCATTTAGCCTAATTAGCCCAGGTCCCTTTATTATTTGGGCAGTAATTCTCAGTATCCCTAGTGACTCGGCTTCAAGCTGCCAAGCCACAGAGCCAGCCTACTAGTCCCCGCTGAGAAGCGGCAGCGGGTTGCAGCTGGGTGGGTTGGACGGCAGGCTGCAAGCACATCCTGCTGCTGTGTGGAGCCCACCATGCAAACCTGGCGGAGCTGAAGTGCCATGAACCAAGGAGCACTGACCTGTCACCCTTTGCAGCCAGGCCTGGGCACAGTGCTGATGCCTACTGCAGAAGGTGGCTCCATGCAGCGCTGCAGCACCCGAACCCACAAGCATGGACCACCCAAGGATGCCAACCTCCCGCTTCCAGAACTGTGGTGAGAGAATGGAAGTAGGCCAGGCCTCAGTGAAGGGTGGGACTCAAGAGTTGACCAATAGCATTACTACCTCTCCAAACCCAAATTAGTGTAAGTTTGGACCAATAGCATTCGTTCTTCTTCCAAACACTCATTAGTGTAAGTTTGGACCCATGGTAGTGGTCCAACTGCTATATAAACCTCTAGATTAGCACACTCAGATGGAGAAAATTTGCTATCAGGTACCTTCTCGAAGTGCAAGAGTTCTGTTCCTGTTTTTGTACTTCAGTAAATCTTACTCTTACTCATCCTTGTCTGTGGATTTCATTCCTCAAATGGCAAGCACCCAGAAAGAAGAAGGAATTGAAGGTGAACTTCTGGGGTCTGCTGCAGCACTGGAGGGCGTAGCTCAGAATTAAGAGCTGTAACACTTTTCGGCTGCAGAGTTCTGCACTTGTGCAGATCCCACCCATCAGCATCACCTGTCAGCAGAAGTGGGGAATCAAGTTTCATCAGAAAACTTTGGTTTTGCTAGTGCCATGGATCTAGTAATGAATTTTGGAATGTGGTGTGCATTGAAACCCTGAAATTTCAGTCATTGAATCACAGACAGCAGGCATGGGCTAGTTTGCTTGAATGGCCTCCAACTCAATTACCTGATATCTCATTTTGAATGCCTGAGAGTTGAACAAGGCTCACAACCTTCTCATCTTATGTGAACCAGTCTTTTTCTGTAGGGCTGGATCCTGCTTGTCTCATTTTGAGCGGGCTTATGTTCACATGCTGGAAATCGCCCTGGCCTTCAACCCAGAAGCTGCCTCACTGTTCTGTAGGGTTGGACTCCATCTTGCTTACACTTTTCCTTCCTCCACCCTCTTGATATCACATGTTTGTGCTTTTATTCTATTTAGGAAGAAAATGCTCCTGCTACATGGTCAGTTTTCCTAGTCTCCAATTTTAATGCGATGCAACCTGTGCTTTTTTCCTCTAGGTAGTGCATACCAGGAGGGAACTGCTTCTGATGCTCAGAGAGTCTGAGTGGATTCCTTATCAATGTTTCTGTAAGGACTTCCTTTGATTCTCATGAACTGGAATTCCTAGGGGTCTACCCTATTTTTTTTCTCCATAAGACAGATATGCTTCTTTCAATAATTTTGTGACATGAATTTTATTAAAACTCCTCAAATATCTATTGCACCATTCAAGATTTTCTGTTTTGAAAAGGAAAATTTTCAACCACATCTGAGGATTGCCTACTGTGTCTGGCTCTGAAGGCAGGAGAGCATAACACTTTTGGAGAGTGAAAAAGGTTCACCACGTCCAGAAGCAACACAAGGAGAAGAGTACATATCTGGGTTGGCACTGTGGCCAGAGTGGGAAGCTATTATTCCTTTCAAGACATTGTGCACCTATCTCCTGAGTGCTGAAGGTTCTCAGTGCATCCACAAGTCCACTCTGTTATTGCGGTGTTTTATCTCATCAGGAGCTTCTCAACCAGGTGTTCAAAAATGTCAATCTTGAAATTTTAACAGTGTTCTCAATTCCAGAGAGACAGCACTTAGCCAGGGAATTGATTGGCAGCTTTGAACAAGAAGGTCAGGCTGCTGAGGAGTAGGGCTCCCCAGTGGGGACTGTAATGAGGAAGAGTGTTTAGAAAAGTTTATTTTGAGTCATCAGATGATTCTATTCTCATGCTGTGCAAAGATTGGTACAGGAAAGAGCTTATGGCCCGATAACTTGGGATGTCAGCTCTTCCAAAATATACTTGTCTTTTCAGATGTTTGCTGAACCTTGGCATGAAAGCAACCCTCAGGCTGTGGCAGGCAAGACCAAATCCAGCAAGAAAGCATTTTTTTTTTTCCAGGTGGATTCCAACACAAAATTACTCTTGGCCTTGTAGGTTTGGGGGTGGAGGCCCTTGGGAGGAAGTGGCAAAGAAGGAATTAAACATAAGGTCCTTTCAATTACTGAAGGTCAGTCAGGGGTGCAGTTTTTTAAATTTCTGGTTTTCACCTCTAGTAGTTAAACACAGCCCTCCTACTCACTCTTTCAAAAACCTTCTGGCCAATTTAGTGTTCTCCATTAATTATTTCTATGTGAAGACTTTCATGGGTCTCTTTGTTTCTGAACGAGACAAAGACTTCTTCGTTAGACGCCAGTGTGTTTTTAATCAAGAGTCTGCTGTTACTGATACATTCTGTCTGCATTGAACAAGACCAGAGGAAGGATCCCATTTATTGATGCATACATCTTCTAGGAGAAAGTTGACTTCTTCATGTGTTTTTTTTTTCCTTCCCCTTGCAAAGAAATGAATCCCTTTAGCTACCAACTCAAGGGGGAATTTTCTCCCAATCTTCTATCTCCCTTCTGCCCCTAAGCAAATCTTTGTTTGTAGCATATGGAATGGATATTGCTTTCATAATTTCAAGTCATCAGCCTTGAAATAAAATTAGCTCAATAACAGAAAAATAAGACATGGGATCAGAAGCTTAGCATCAAAGAATGAAAACAGGTAATATTTGTTAGAATGCATGAAACATATTAAGCCTAGTGCTTAGCTCTTTTTCTACAATATGAATTTAGATCTCACAAGAATTTTATGAAATTTCTTTATCTTCATTTTATAAAGAACTAAAGGTTCATGAATATTATTAAGTAAGTTATTCAAGGTCATGCAATTAACATATAGCAGAGCCTGATTCGATACCAGGGATTTTCTGATTTTAGATCCTCACTTGGTATTCACCACATAATGTTTCTTCCTAGTACAGAATTACATTATAAAATTGGTAGAAATAAGCATTCTATTCCATTATTAAATTTAAGGTAATTGGTCAAGCAGGCAGAGTATCTATTGAATACTTACAGCCTCTGTGACCATTCTGCACTAGACAGCTATTAGATTATGTTAAAACCTACTTGGAATGTTGAGTATGAATTCTGGAATATGTAAAATTTAAGATCACCTGGAGCAATAAAAGGAGCTTTGGAGAACACCCAGTGGAGTGGTTACTGAATGTGGAATCAGAATATACCAATGTCAGAGACATGAGTCTAGGACTTATTAGCATTCGAAAAGTTACAACCTTTCCAAGCTGCACAATAATTGCTTGTGTTTGTAATATGCTTTATTGCTGACAAACAATTTCTCTCTAATAGGTTTTTGTTTTATTTGAATCTCACTAGAACCAAGTATAACCCGAATAATTAACCTAATTTCACAGATGAGGAAACAAGTTCAAAGAGGCTAAGTGGCTTACCTGAAGGCAAAAAGATACTAAGTGGCAGAGAGGGGAATGTCAATTTAATGTAAAATCAAGTCCCCCACCACCCTGACTTTGCAGGATTTCAAGCAATGGTGTAAAAAAAATACTTTGGAGCCTATAACATCTCATAAATATTAATTATTATGTTAGTTAAATTTTAACATTTATTTAACACATTATGATTAGAAATCTAATTCTTGATGAAGAATTACCCTTTTGGTGTTCAGGATGTTCATAGTAGGAAAGGGGAAACAGGACTGAGGAAAAATTTATTTGGTTCAAACATTTGCCCAACATAATCCAATGATTGCATCGTGCCCAAAATTCCTTGGAAAGGCCTTATATTCAAGATGGAAAGTGATATTTCATGAAAAGGAAACATCTGTACAAATGTATTTGGAGGGATTGAGCCCAGGGGGTCTCAACCACTGAGCTACATCCCCAGTTATTTTCATTTTTATATTGAGACAGGGTCTAAGTTGCCGCAGTCTGGCTGGGCACAAATCACCAGCCACTGAAGCAGGAACAAACTTTATTTTTGAACTGCAGGAAAACACTTCACACAGCTCCCAGGGAATCCTCCCAACTGCCACGCAGCTCGCCCAGGAAACCCCCAGCCAGAAATATCTCTCCCGGAAATCCCTCCTCCTGCACTTCCCCAACCAATGGGAACTCTCGGGGAATCCCCAGAAATCCCCACGAGAACTCCAAAATAGTGCGAGAACTCAAAAGTTGCGGCAGAGGCGGATAGTAATGCCTCGCCTGTCAATCAATACTGTTGGCAAAATGCCAGGGGCCATACAGACTCGGCAGTGGCTCTCAGCACTAAGTTGCTAAGGGTCTTGCTGAATTGCTGAGGCTGGCCTCAAACTTGCGATACTCCTGCTTCAGCCTCCCAAGAGAGTTTCTGGGATTACAGGTGTGTGCCACAGTGCCCCGCCAAACGCAAATTCCACAGTATGCACAATGTCTTTGAAAGTCCCACAGTGCTGCAGGCTCTTGGAGATGGCAGAGAAGAAGGGATCCTGTCCTTCCAAGCATTTGGGAAGGGGACATCCTTTGGATACCGAAGTGCCTGAAGCCTGTGTTAGGGCCCCAAGACTTGCGCAGGGTGCATGTCTGGATCTACACAGGTTGGAAAGCTGCATTGGCTTTCCTAAAGGTCTCCATGCCTTCTTTTCCCCTCTGCCATCCAGGTGCCCACAGCTCTTGCAGAGCATCCTGTGTGTCCTCAGTCTTAATGGAAAAGTTCCTCTCTTCCTCTCTAGTGATGTCACCATTTTCTGTTAATATTTCTTGAAGTCCAAACCTTTAAAAAATGTGAAGGGTGCCGGGTGTGGTGGCACATACCTGTAATCCCAGTGGCTGTGGAAGCTGAGGCAGGAGGATCACAAGTTCAAAGCCAGCCTCAGCAACTTAGTGAGGCTGTAAGCAACTTAGTGAGACCCTGTCTCAAAATAAAAAAGTAAGGGCTGGGGATGTGGCTCAGTTCTTAAGTGCCCCTGGCTTCAATCCCTGGTAGTGCACCCGCCTCAAATTTCAAGGGTAAGTAATCCATTCATTAATAAAATATGGAAAGGATTGATTCAAAGCATTTGGGTACAAAAATGACTGTATGGATGTGTATGTGTGTGTTTGTGTGTGTGTGTGTGTGTGTGTGTGTGAGAGAGAGAGAGAGAGAGAGAGAGAGAAACATGGTCGATAGTGTCTCTCAATGAATTCTCTTCTTGCTTGCCATTCAGCATAGTACAAAATATGGTTCCCTTGTCCAGAGGATAATAGCTACCCTTGGACTATTGTATTTAAAGAATGACTTCTAATTGGTAGCTATGACTCTTCCTTTTCTTCCAGCTATTAATGTGTTCCACATTCATTTTGTGAACATCCACTCTGAACCAAGGCACTCTTTTAGTACCTGAGTCAGATAATAATGTCCTTGTCCTTAAACTTCCCTATTGCTCCCTTAAAGTATCTAAATCACTTAATGTACCTTATGTGTGGTTTTTTTTTGGTCATAGTCAAAAAACAAGTTGGCTCAGAATAGGAGAGGATGAGCCAGGTGCTAAAAGATGAAAGTACAGGTTGGGGATGATGAGAGGAAGATTTCTGAGAAGAGAAGGTCAGAATTTGCCTGTAATGCTGGAGAAACTTTAAATGAGGCCTACATGGTTAAGTCCCTCTCCCTCTGGAAAGGGTTTGAAGTGATGTGGTGTGGATGCTCATGAGTGATGGTCACAGAAGATGACAGCAATTCCATGAATCCACTGATCTTTCTGTAGAAATCATCCAATTTACTCCAGGCTGGAGTTCAGAGAGACCTGGAGATGGATTCCAAGTCATCAGAGCAGGATGTCCCAGAGACCTTCTGGGGCAGTGATGTGCCACACGTGGTTGCAGGCATGGGCTTTGGACATTGGCAGGCTGGAGGCTGTGATGGGGCTTCATTGTTAGTTATCTGGGTATTTCCTGATGTCTCTGGGCCAATGTCCTCATTCATAAAAAGACAGGTATCATGGTACTGATCACTACTAATGTGCTGGTGAGTGTTCAATAATTGACTCTCTGGAGGAAAACAGAAAAAACCTAAAGCTGGTGCATTTGTTGATTTCCCTAATGTGAATTGTCCCACCTGCTGATTTCAGGTTGGTGGTTTGATGTCACTGATGTCAGCAATGAAGAGCTCCTTATAATACAATATTAGCTGGCTCCAACGTATCATTGTCCATCTAGGGCATGTTGAGAGGATGGAGTGGAGGATTTAGCAGAGTGTATGTCAAAGAGCAGGTGTTCAGTTGATGTTTGCAGGAACCTGCTGATGCTCCGACTTCCAGCAGTACCCTTGTCTCAGCATTGGGGAGGCCTGTCTATGCTACTGCACAGTCTTGTGAATCATGTCTGCAAGGGACTGGGGCTGGATTGATTAATGCCACTTGTCCCTAGATGCTGCTGCCAGCACCCACTTAACACATTCCTGTTACTTTGGAATCACGGTCCAAATCATTTATCAAAGTCAAATTGCCTGAGAGTTTTCTCCCCACTTGAATGGCATCACTGTATTCTTTATCTCCTACACTACAAGGTCAGCCTCTGGGCCTACCCCCATCCGGAGGATTTTAATAGTTATTGGCAAGAAGCATCTGTTCTACTTTAAAACAGTCCTCCAGATTTCTGCAGCCTTTGCCTTCTGTGGCCTGGAGAATAGCCTGAGAATGATTGTGTGTTTCTGGCAAGCCAGTATTTACAGTCAGGAGGTGCTTCTCTCCTAGCCAAGGGGCTAACTCATCTGCTCATATCTCAAATGATGATGCAGGATCTTTTCCAGATATCCACTTAAGTTGAGGCAGCCTGTGATCCTCTGGCTCTTTGTGACATAAATCATGTTATATTTGCAAAAATCAAGATGTCCTTAAATCTTAGTGAAGATTACAAAGCAAAAGGGCATCCATCTGTCTTTGCTTCTATTCCTCCTCTCATTTTCCTCCTGCATCTTTTAGAATATCTCCTTTTCACGTAGGAAGCTCAAAACTTTCATGCTGATTTTCCACTCTCTTATTCCTTCAGGGTCTTCCCTCTCATTATTTCCAAATTCCTACCTGCTAAGTGATAAACGATGGCTCTAAGTTAACCAAATAAAATGATTTCTGCTTGTTTTGGCTCCCATATTCAATTTTGTGATTTATATATTTGGAAATGCATATGCACACATATACTGCAAAAATCCTGAGAAATGAGACACATTTCATGCCACAAACATTGTGACAGAGATAGACATAAAGGTCGACCGGTGTGCAAAGGGGGAAGAGAGGGATTTATGGGTGCAATGCAGGTCTTAACGTGGTGCAATGCAGGCATCATTAGTGTGACCGAAGCTATTCTAATGCTAATGGAGTAAACTTACAACCCAGGTGAAGGTTTCTGAAATCTCTTTCAAACTTTAAATTTAAAGTGTTCAGATCTTTGGCTCCCTTAATATGTAGGGTTTAATGAACAATGAGTGGTTCATTAGAATTGTGTAGAGAGAGGACTGTGGTTGATAGAACTATTTCCCAGACTCTCAGTCCAGTAAAATTCTGTGTCATGTTTCCCTGGGCAAAACAGAACTATCAGGACAAACCACCATAGGCCAAGTGGGTGTGATTCCTGCACATTCACTAGAGGCAGCTGATGGGCAATCCATGCACAATCTGTCTTTTATGGAGTCCTGGAACCCTCCCAGGAAATGGATCCCTGCATTTCATACGTATCTGCCAGTCTTCCATATCTCTGGATAGACATACTTTGTGGAGATCATCTGGATTCTTGGCACACTATGTGCTTGTACTTTACTCTGTGCTCTTGGTGTTTCTCCCTTGAGTCAGAAGAGAGAAGGCATTGGCATGTGCTCCCTTGTAGAGTTTCTGCTGAATGTGTCTAGTGGGCTATTTCCCACATGGACACCTTCTCCGGGTGAACAAATCCATCAAACCAGCAGTATTGATTGAGCACCTCCATTTGCAAGGCAGTAGGCTGGGGTTGGTTCCAAGAACAATAATGCATTAGGCATTTGTCAAAGGCCTTTCTGGCAGAGGAAGCCTCTGAGCACAGTCCTATTTTATTCTTTCTGAGAGAGACTAATGGAAATAGATTCCATTCCATCTTTGCTTCTATCTACACTGACCCAAAGATAGTTCATGACTTGTTCAAGGTCATGCAGAGAGTGAGAATGAAAAGCTGACATCTCATGTCAGAGAGGAGAATTAAGTGGTCAACAGAGGACTTTCAAGTCACCAGCTAATGTGGTACCTAGGATTTCCTTTCTACATATTCCTGAGAGCCTATTTCAGCAGGAACAATTTGTGCAGGAGGTAATCTGATTATTGACACTATCAATCTTCAGAATGCAGGGTCAGCACTGGCTTTCCACTTGGCCATTCTCAGCATCTGGGCCAGGTAAGCATAATCACAGGCAAATTTCAGCTGCTCCTCTTGTTCGATTTGTGCTTACCTAGGAGGGTTCTTCAAATACAACAAGCTGCTGTCTCAGAACTATTCAAGCATAGTATAATTTTCACTTCTCAGAGCTGAGATTTTCTGATGTGGACTTGACAAGAAGAAGACTTTGACCTTCAATCACGAGGGTGTGGAGGTGCATGCATGGAATACAGGTTTGCATTTATTTTTAAAATGTGAAGAAGAGTTGAATAGACAGCAACCATTGGACCTTGAAGAAGTGTTGGGATATTGTTATCAGGAACAACTGAAGTTGTTAAAAATCAGTCATGAAGTATATGGTTTCAGCACAGTTTCCCAAAGAGGTGATCATAATCATAAAATAAAACAAAGCATTGAAGTCATAACTCATAAACACCAATTTAATTATTTATTTTGCACCATGAATGTGAATTTCCATGGTTTTACAGAAGAGCATGCAAAGTGAAATGAGGAAAGACAGGATTCTTAGCTCTCTCATTGTGGATCATACTTTCCTGCTTCCCTACATGATTGGTGGCCTTTGATTGGATGCTGTTGACATTGTGAAGTTTTTCTTGTTGGGTGCTGCTTATTTTTGTATTGCCATAAATATTCTTTATCTTTGATTTAATGGGCAATTAAGTTACTTGGAAATTACTTAATCCTTTGGAGTCTTGCTTTTAAGATTTGTTAGGTGAGATCAGAATAGCACCATATTCCATGACTAGGCAAAATTATAGAGTGTTCCTCTGCCGCAGTCCGGCTGCAGCAAAATAACTGGGGGGTGACGAGCAACTTGTGTACATTGATACAGCAGGAGTGGGAGCCTATTATTGTAGGACAGGAGGGGTATATATATTACACACAGCTTATCTTAATTAACATAAACTAGATACAGCAGTCAACCAATAAGGAATCTCCACACTTAATGGCTCGCTGGCATTACTTCACAAACTACTCCCTCTGACAAAATGCCAGGC
>NW_025999944.1:5645142-5653217 GCF_001458135.2 Marmota marmota marmota
AACCCCAGGTCGCAGAGGCCAGGCTTTCCTGAATCTTATATAAAATGTGACAGGAAAATAGATGTGGTAATAATGCCTGGTCAGGAAGGCAGAGAGCCAGGAGAAATCCACAGTGGAGAAGAATTGCTGTTGGTCTTGATGGACATAAAGGATTTCACCTGGCTCTAAAATCAGGGGACAGAAGTCCAGGATGAGAACAAGGTCGAGCAAAAATAGAGTGTGGGCCTGGCAGGGTGCAAACAGTGGAGGAGCTTCATTTTCCAAAAGTGCAGGGCTGGTGGACTTAGTTCAGATCAAGTTTAGAATCCTGAGCAGATTGCAAAGAGCCTTTCTTACTGCACCAGGGGTTTAGAAGTTGTTTTGTAGGAAATGCGATCACTGGGAGGCCTTTAAGTGGAAACTTAAAAATCAAGTGGGCATTGTAGGAAGATCCAATACCAATGTGGAAACATAAACTCTTGAAGATGACATTGGAGGAATGGAGATGGGTGGCTAATTTAAACTAAAGTAGTATTCAGATAGATGTTATACAGACGGTGACAATTAAAACAATGCACAAAGTATATAATGAAAAGGTTCTCTCCCCCCTTCTCCCAGTGAATTCTCAGTTCTTCTTTCCAAAGGTCACCATAATCGAATTTATTGGGTCTATTCCTAGAAAAAATTTCATGGCTATATAAGCACACACACATTACCTTAGGGTCCCCTCTTGTATATGCTTTTAATTCACATTTGTTTCCATTTTTATATTTTGGACTCCAAGAACAGAATTTTAAACTTA
This sequence comes from Marmota marmota marmota, assembly GCF_001458135.2. Classification (NCBI taxonomy): domain Eukaryota; kingdom Metazoa; phylum Chordata; class Mammalia; order Rodentia; family Sciuridae; genus Marmota; species Marmota marmota. The sequence continues at coordinate 5,645,924 of NW_025999944.1, forward strand.
CCACCTCCTCTCAGTTCATGACCTTACCGTCATGAACTGTTTAATGGATCTCTGTAAATTTGTCTCCCCTCCACCATTAAATCTCCGATCCCTCCATGGCCACATGTTCCCCGGTCTCTGACGTGGCCTTGCATTTATATACACCCTTATAAAAATACTCAGTATTGTTCTGAATGTGTTTTTAGCCTACGGACAGCGTTCCTGTCAGTTTCTTTTTCTTACAATAAACCATGTGCTACGTGCACATCTAGCTCATTCCTTTTAATAGTTGCTTAATAATTTTACAGAAGGGATACACTGCAATTTACTTAATGATGATATCTCAGCTTATCTTCATCTCCCTACTATAAGAAGCAGCATTGCAATAATTCTCATTTCAGTTTCTTTGTGAACTTGACTGAAAATTTCACATCACTTAGATACATCCCCCAGGGTTGGGATGACTCTTATTTATGTATGTGTGTACTCAATTTCACAGGATTGACAGTGTTTCCCCAGTTGGCTGCTCCAGTTTGTCCTCTCCTTGGTGAAGTACAAGATTCCTGTCTCAACACTCCTTGCCAATGCATGACTTTATATAATGTACCCAAAGTGTTGTTTCATTTTACGTCTCTCTTTACTAGAGAATTTGAACATTTCTTCCCATTCTGACCTGCCCAAGCTGTCACATTTCTTGCATCCCTTATGTGTGTGTGTTTTATCTATTAGCTTCCTATCAATGTGTGATGGAGGTATCATTGCGATTCTTTTATTTCTGATGAGAACGTCAAGATGTAGATGATGTGTGTCACCAGTCTAAGTTCATGCACAGCTCCCTTGGTAATCTGGCTTGTCTGACCTAGATGTGCTAGAATGTTAAAGAGGTTAACTCATTTTTTTTTCCTCATAGTAGAAGTAAGGGAATTCAGTGGAAAAAACAAGGGCAACCTCAGAGCTCCTGCAGTTTCCCCTAAGTGAAGCAGAAATGGAAAACATGGTTATAAGTGTATGTAAATTTGGTCACGCCTGACAGCTCACTTCCAGGTTCTGAGCTATTAAAATTCATTCCCAGTTTATGCAGGATATTGTAAAGGGACTATGCAGGCTGGCCAAAGAAATGAAAAATAAACCTTGCTTTCAAGGCACTTTCCATGTAGCAGGGGATTAAGGCACAAACAAGCACATTATAAGCAGAGTGCAGTAAGGGGGAGGCACAAACTCAATCCTTCTAAGCGCATCTGCCCACTATGTCCCTGAGTATAAGACCAGGCGAGGGTCCACTTCACTATATATATATATTTTGTTTTTAGAACATTCTGGATAGAAAGACTTTCTATGTGTCAGAAACATATGCAACAGAGATGGGGGAGGATAGAACTTTGATGGCTATGCTGTTGATAATTCTAACACTCCAAATATGCTGAAAATGAAGTTAGGAAACTAGATTGTCATGCATTTAAGGCTAGCTTCATATTAGGGCAAAAATAAAAATTTTTACCCCTCTCTCTCCAAAAGAAGGGAGTTGAGAGGGCTAAAGCATATGCCTGCCTTTCCCCATCCACTCTCTTCATCCTGAGGCCCTCCTGGTACAGCCCCGTGGACCACCCTGGGCAGACCCTAAGGAACAAAGTATTGCAGCCCGGGTAACCGGTCAGATATGCAAGTTGCTCTGATATTCAGTGCCCCACATCCTCTCTACTCTCCTTCCTAATGACCCTTAGAAATGGTAAAGCAGCATTTGGTGAGAAGAGAGAGCTTTAAAAATTATCTGAGGAACCACATGTTCTATCTTGGCAGTTTTCATTTATAGAGCATTGCAAATGCCCAACACCAGAGACTCTGTGTTCATTATTTAACTTAGTCCTCATACAACCTGCAAAAACAGGCATTTATCATGCCCATTTTACAGATGAGAAAAGTAAGGTTAAGGTACTTGATCAAGTTCACTAAGAAACTTGGTGGCATGTCTAGTCTCTGATGTCAGGCTGCCTAAATCTAAAACCAAGATTTTTAATTCCTTTGAATATGAAATATGGCATTGAGAAAAACATTAGACTTTATTTTAAAGTCACATAAGGAGACATTTAAACTGGGAATGAACACTTTTTATATATAAATTGCAATGAACCCTTATTTTATATATAAAAAAAGTGAAACATAGAAAAAGTGGGGGTAAAATGGACCTGAAGAATGGAAACAAAGGACATCATAAAGGAGAGAATATCTACTTCCATTTTTTTTCGAGTCTTTAATAAATTATTCTGAGTTGGTACAAATAGCTTTTCTATTCCAGGGAGACCAGAGCTGGGGACTGGCTTTTAAAAAGACTATTAGATTAATGGATGAAATCTACTGCAGAACTAAATAGCTTTCATCATTTCATTACATAAAACACATAGAGGCTACGTATTGCCTCCCCAGCTACGGGCTCGGTTGCTAGGATCTCGGGTCTCCTGGGTCAGCCTGGTAATGGATCTGGGTGCCTCCAAACCAATTCATCTCAGGAACTGGATGACATTTATAGGAAAGCTAAACAAACCTTTGACCCAGTTGAAAAAAACTCTCAAAGTAGAAAATGTTGCTTGAACATACAGTTACAGGGAAAACTGGGAACAAGTTAAGAAGATGCATAAAAAATATCCAAAGGGAGGGAGCCGGGGGATGGTGCAATGACTACGTTTTACATGGAGAAAAGTCAAATCATTTCCCGGCACCATTGGTTAAGATTTTCAGAAGCAGAGGAGGTCATCAGAACTTTTGTAGAACAGACGATGTTGGTGAGGTGAGAGAAAATATCAACTTGAGGCGATCTTGTATGGTTTTGTTGATCAAGTCAGTAAAAACTGCAACTGGAAGAAAAGAGGAAGACAAGTGAGGGGTACAGGGATCACAGCTGTAGTCAGCAAAAAGGTGAAATTAATTGCAATTGAAGCCTGTCTGCAAGACACGAGGCATTGGAAGCAATGAAACATCTCCATACCTCAAATCTGTAGAGAGAAGGAAAGTTCATAAATAGAAAGTGCAGCCTTTGGAAGTGAACCAGCCCTGTTTTAATCAGCTAAGTGTCTCCTTTGGACAAGGATGAGGAGGGAGGGAGCTGGCTTTCTTTCCTGTGTCTAAGCAATTTCTAAGTATCCTCAAAACTTCTTTGCTCTTATTAAATTCTCTTCTTCCCTCCAGATTTGTTGAAAACTTTAAAAATGTTTTTATTCATGGGTTCTAAATTTACTGCCCTGAGTTGGCCTCTTTATGTGTAAATCATCGAAATGGAGAAAGCTTCTGAACACAGTGTATATTACACACTAATTGTGCTTAAGAGGGAGAAGAGAAGCATCAAGTCCTTCCTTCTTTCCTCCTTGTGCTATTCCTCTGTGCTAAGCATTGGGAACAGGAAGTCAGATTCTGCAATAAAGAAACTTATGTTCAATTAGGAGAGAAAAAGCCAAATTCAAATTATGATGGATCGTGGAAAGGGCTGAAGGGAGAGGAACATAGAAACCATGTGGGGACTCAGGAGAGGATGATTCTTTCTAGCTGAGGGTAAAGCAATGCATACGCTGCATAAGCTTTAAGACGTGAGCTAGTCTCAGCAGTGAACAAGGGAAACAGGACACACCAGATGCAAAACTGAGGGAGCAGCTGTGAGGTTTCACATTTGTTCCGGCTCTCATTTTCCCTCTCACACTCGTGTGTACGAGGCAGTAGGGAGCAGGGAGTGTGGACTTAGCCTCTTTGCTTGGCTCCAAATCCCAGCTCCACTCCGGATGGGAGTGCAGGTTGGGAAGGTTATTTAACTTTTCTGTGTTCCTCCTGATCCATAAAAGATGGTAATGGTAACTATTTCACAGGATTATGTCTGCTATAGTTAATAGTGAATATATGTAAATAGATGTAAAGGACTTAGAAGTGGTGCTTGACACACTGTAAGCTCAAAGCGTTTAGATAATAAAATCATTCTGCAGTATATGGAAATGCAATGTAATTTTGATTGTTTGATTAAATTATTTTTACTATGGTTGTCCACTTAATGGAATTAGGTCTTATGTAGTGCCTAGTATATCTGCCAAGGCCATCAAGCTGATAAAAATAAGATAGAAGGCTGCAAATTGTATTGTCTTTTAAGAAATAATGAACATGGATGCCACGGGGCTATATTTATGGTGTAAGTCATTTAGTTATATCTCATACCCTGACTATAGAACCAAAGGTGAAGAAGTACATTTTCTCACTAGACATGGAGTCAGCATCCATGAATATTGATGCCTTGGCTTCAGGTTCACAAAAATATGAAAACGGTTCACCTATGGTCCTGCTTTTGCGTGTTGTGCTCTCTACAGAGTCTGGGAAATGTCTTTTTCTAGGCTTTTATCTTATAATTTGGCAAACTCCTCTAATTCCTTGTCACTTTATTTTGTAGCTTTGTGTGCATACAATTGTCTTTACTTACACAGAATGATTGAATTCATGTCCATATTTTATGATATTATCATTCATATAAAACCAGAGAATGAAAATGTTCATGAATTTTTTTTTACATATGTGGATAATGTCTTTTGGTTTGTATTAACCACAAACTTAAGGTAAATTTTGTGATTTCTATCTATCAGCTGTTGAGAATTATATAGCCCGCATGATTTCACATTTTGGGTCTTATTTTTCAGGTAACCTGTTGCTACATGTCTCACAGCCAATAAAATTATTTTTCATGACTAGTTATCTATTTGTAGATATTCAGTGTAGTGAAGTGGTTAAGACATGTGAAGAGTTTGAGGTGTTTGGTGATTAGTGTTCATTCAAGAAATGTCAGCTTACTATATGTGGTATTTTAAAGATTAGAAGTAGCTTGTAATAAAAAGGCAGATATGAAATGAGATTATTAAAATAAAGTATATAAAAATGTTTAGTACAATGTGCCAGGTTTTGAGACTAAAGGGTGTATGAATTTTCCTTATTGAAACCTCACAAACCCCTCTAAGTTAGGTATTTATTGTTAACCCCATTTTATAGAGAAGGAAATAGAGAGTCAGAACAGCTGCATAATTTGTTAAGGTACTGTAGCTGTAAGTGGTGGAACTTTTGAGTTGAGTGCAGTCAGAGTGATTCCATAGATAAATACCTGTGGTCACAATTCTTAACATCCAATGGGCAGACCTACAAGACAGCTATCCTTTCCTCAACAAAGACAGAGTTTTGCGAAGTTCCAAAAGAAACTTTCCACATGGCACTTCATGAAGAAGACACAGAATACCATGATGGAAAATGTCCCCTAAAGAGCCTTAAGTGAATGAAGAGCTATTTTCATAGAGTCACGTTTCATTTAAAACCAAGACATTTGCCAGAGTCCCCACATTGGTTGAAATGATATGGTGAAAAGGATTCTTCAGTGGGAAATTAGTCATATTTCTATGAACTATTTAGGGCTATTTTATAGTTAAAATGCTCAGAGAAGTCTATAGATAGCATATCCTTGGTACTCTCTCTTTGCAGATTATTTTGTCCAAGCTGGGCTTTGTAAACAGGTATTAATAGCCTCCAACAAAGTCCCTCACTGGTGAAATTCCATAGATTTGGGCAGGGAAACCTATGAGCTAAGGTTGTCCAACGAGCAGATGATAAACTGTTCCATTGTGATGGTTCAGGCTTTGTTTCTAGTGACGAGTCACCCATTTTTCCATGGAGGAGAGGCATCGAACACAGCTAAGGTGAACCTAGGGTGGAGGCACAGCGGTTTGTCCAAATCAGAGATAAATAGTGCAGAAGGCCCTGCTCCTGAGAGTCCTGGTCCTGGTCTTACCACTGCTCTCTCAGTATCTCCACAGTAGCTGGATGACTTCCTGCTCTCAGAGACCTTTGACTCAAATATGTAGGCTTGAATTCTAACAGATGTAAACAAGATTCAGAGCAGACCTGTTTTCCCTGTTCAGTTGGTTAGATACCCAGTGCAGAATCATTTATGAGAAAACAGCAGATCACTCTATAAATCAGAATTGACCCCATGCCCACCTGAGACCACTTCTGCAGACGTGGCTCAACCTTGCTTGAATCACTGACTGCTGCCCTTCACCTTGGGAAGGAGCAGCAGGGGAAGAGGGGCGGCAGGGAACGTATAACTGCTCTCTTTATCTCTCTGGGCTTTTTTTTTCTCTTTAAATGTTGTTATTAGTTTTAAAAGATTTGGGGCTAATTTATTGATTTTGTTCAATTTACAAATTCCATGATTTCTACTTTTCTTTTAAATGTTACTCACCTATTGATTGCTAGGCTTTCTTTACTGTTCATATAGATTCATGAGTAAAAGTTTTATTTCTTTTTGTCCTTTCTTTCATAATTACAAAATAAGTCAAAATTATGAATTCTACAATTTTGGTACCATTTCCATGGAATTTCCTGTTTAGGGTGATCTCTGTTATTTTCTATACTTTCTGTAAAAGCCAATTTAATTTCTACACTATTCTAAGAGTTGTTTGTTCTAGTGAATTTCAATTTCTAGGCGGATAGAGATTTTAGAAGACTTGTATTGTTAATTCAAATAGTTAACATATTATTAAGTAATTATTCTTATTATATATTCAGGGACTGACCTAAATGATTTCTGTATTAAGCAATGTTTGACAAAATCTTGTATAGCTTTCTAAAAATATGTGTGATACATGATAAATTTGGTCATGATTGCACAATTTTTAAGGCAAATATTTTGTTGAAGTGTAATGTGTATGTTAAATTCAGAGGTTTTGGTGTACATCTTGGTTAATTTTTATAAAGTATATGCAGCGTATCTTCAGGGACCAACAGCATCCCAAGTACCCAGGAAGCCCTCCCTGTCTCTCCAGTCATGCCTCCTTCCCATAAAGGTAAACACTATTCCATTTTTTATTACTATTGAAAAGTTTTGCCTAATTTTGAACTTGATTTGGATAGGAAATAACAGAATATATTCTTTTTGGTAACCAGGCTTCTTCTTTCAACACCGTGTTTGTGAGAATTATCCAGGTTGTTGTACATTGTAGCAGTTTATTCATTTACTTCCTACTAAATAAATATTCCATAATTTATTTATGTTGATAGATTTATCATGTTATTTCTAGCTATTATATGGTATATAGCATTTCATTTATATATATATATCTTACATTTCTTTTTTGGTGCAATATCTGTTGTATATATACCTAACAGAAGAATTGCTATGTCCTGGTGTGTGTGTATTTCACTTTTAGTACACCATTATGGTTTTATTCAATGGTTTTTAACCCTCTAGCAGTATGTCAATTTTAGTGGCTCCCAATCCTCCTGACCTTTGAATGGTTTCTGTCTTCTT
>NW_025999944.1:5693598-5717377 GCF_001458135.2 Marmota marmota marmota
CCCAAGACAATTATGGCTCCAAATTACATGACCCAAGAAGCAATTGAGAATAGGAGATACTCAAGTCTAGTTTTAGACATACACCATACTCATGTTCGCAATATATTGAATGATGGCATTTAAAAGATGGATGTGAATATCTTAAAGTCCCTTTCTCATTTTTGCTATTATGTCAACTGAAACTATTTGTAGCTACCTCTGGAAGATGTGGGAAATGATCAGTCATTTGATTTATGAGCCCTGCAAGTGGAGTGTCTGGGGCTGGGGCTTCGAGATCCCAGTAAAGTCGTTGAATTCATAAACAGCTTGAAAAATCTTATTCGCATACGCAGAAAATGTATTTAATCAACATCAGTTTGCAGGAACCAGAGCAGAGCAAAAGTGGTTATTGAAGAGTTCGGGCTGAAATACTCAGACTGGAGAATATTGTGAAGTTGTGGTCTATTGCCATGTTTTCTTATCTGAACTTCCTTTGGATTAAACTTGCCTATTTTAGCCACCAAAACAAATAAGTTGTCCAACCAATTCCTTGGGAAATGAGATCCTTTGGTCTTAATGACTCTTAAGCACATCTCAGAGCTTAGTTCACTAGATTTTTTTGTGTTATGAAGGCACATTTGGCCTGGTGAAGAGTGTCCCAGACATGTCTGGGCCCCAGTAGGTATCTCTGAGCACACGTCTGATGAGTGCACACAGTGTGTATGTTGGAATTTGGTCTATGGATGAGGGCACCAACATGGTCAGCTGGCGGACACTTAGTGGGAATATCCCCCAAGCCCATTCGATGATGGTTGGGGACAGGGTAGAAAGGATTATAAAATATGGAATCATTTTGTGGTTGAGGATCACTGTCTTATCTTGGTGGCTGGCCCTCATTGAGTTCAGAGATGGGAAGTCTGTGGCCCTATTGTGAGAAGCATTGGTGTGGTGAACCTTGGTTGTTTTGAGCAGCTGAGGAGAGAAAAATAGGGGTTGAAACTGAAAAAGCTGGAGTAAACACAAGTCCACTTTCAGTAGGGGGTGAGCTTGCCAGGACTGCCATAACAAATTACCAGGGGTGGGTGGCCTAAACCACAGGATTTATTCTCACAGTCCTGGAGGCTGTGAGCCCACGTCAAGGTGAGCAGGCTGGTTTGTCCTGGGCTTCTCTTCCTGCTTTGTACGTGGCTGCCTTCTGGTGACTCCATGTAGTCTTTCCTCTTTGCATGTCTGATTCCTAGTCACTGCTTCTTAAAAGGACACCAGTCATCCTGGATTCTGGCTCCCTTCCCTTAATGTTTTAGGGATCCCATTTCTAAATACAGCCACATCCTGAGTTACTAGAAGTTGGGAATCCAACATGGGTTTTAGAGGGACAGGGACATCAAATAGAGAAGGGGAGAGGGCTCAGGGCTACTTTGGAAGAGGCAAAAGCCTCTAGAGAAAGGCTGATCAAAGAAACTGAACCTGAGGGCAGTTTCTGCAGGTTTTCCAGCCGGAGAACTGGAAGTTCAGCAGGCACAATAAGTGAGAAGCTAGACCTCTGGAGACATGGTCAGAGCAGGTTGTCTCTACAACACATAGTTCAGACTCCTCTTTCCGGCCTTTCAAACTCCTGCATATAAAGCCGTTTCCCTCCATGTTCTCTCTTTGTTCCTGACAAATTTTCCGAAAATCTAAGCAACGTGACCAATACTGTAATATACAGTTATCACACACACACACACACACACACACACATATATGCTATTATCTATGATTTTTACACATACTAATATTATTATATAACATAAGACATACTAATATTGCATATTAATTACAACATAATATAATTATTGAAACATAGTATCATATATAGGCTAATACCAATACCATTTCTGTCTCCTTTTCTTTACCTCCCTCTGATCCTGCTGACCTCTTTTCTTCCTCTAGTCACCATTTCCAATGTGATCAACGCACTCTCTCTTTCCTATTTCTCTCTTGATTAGCCATTATAAACAAGCCCAAGAGACAAGTCAACAAAGCACAGAGGGAAAGAAATGAGACTTAAAACCTTCTAGCCTTCTTCCCCCTATTGTAAGAGGCAGAGCAGATGTCCCGTCACTATTATTGATAAACACCGTTTTCAATGACTGTTTGTGAATGTTTGTGCCTGATGGTGACTTGGTTGATAAATCTTCCCTTGGGAGAGTCTGTCTCTGGATATAATCAAACTTATAATGACTGTAAAAGCTGTTCCTGTGTTCAAAGAAAAAAAAAAAACAGCTGCACTAACTCCTCATTTGACTTCTTAGAAGAGGAAAATCTTAACATTAAGTGAAAATAGTTTAAGGAGGAGAAGAATGCTTTGAGTTCCAACTATTGTTTTCTTTTAAAATTTTTAGTAATGTACCAATTATTGTGTCACCAAATGTAAGTGAAAGACTTTGAGTAATAGTTTCATCACCTTGCTCTGGCTCTCTCCAGAATTAAAAAGAAACCACTCCAATTCTCAGTTTCTTATTAAACTGTAAACACATTTACTTTCACTAGCATTATTTTATACACAACCAGAAAAATACAAATAGTGGTATTTTGTAGGGAAATTTCTTTCTACCCCAAAGACGTAAGTGTCCTTTTGGTTGATAGTATGTGGTTTTATTTTAATGCTCTTGAAGGGGTGGGAGAGGCAAGAGAAAGAGCCCACTAACGTATCTGCCTGTACCTGTGTTAAGGCTCAAGGACCCACTGGGATATTCTAGTGGTGCACGCATCAGGTGTGCTAAATTAGAACAGGGAGTCCATGTGATGCTCTTAACTCTTTCCTGATTAGCCTAGCTCTCTTTGCAATTCATTCACTTTTGCTTGTGGTATTCCATGGGCCTGAAATATAATTGGACTCATTTCTCCCACCTTGCCCCAGTCAATCTGTCCAGTTTTCTGAGTATTTTCTCACATTTCTTAAATCGCTTCTTCATCTCTGCTATTCTTCAACACTCAAGTTTTTAGTCCAAAAGTTATTTTTCCTTTTTTTCATGTTTTGATTTGAAGTTAATGATTAAACAAAGTTACTTGATAGATGATCATTAGCAAATGGTACCATTCGCAAAGGCACACGCCCAGGAACCCTCCTTCTCCAGCCACATCCTACCTGTCTACAGTTAGACCCAGTTAATCCCTGTCAGAGGATGAATGTATTGAGTTAATTCATTCTTCCCATTCACTTTACCTTTAAACTTTCTTGCACTGTCTCACACATAAGCTTTTGGGGACACCCAATATCTAAACCATACCGGAAATATTACCCTTTGCTGGTGCCAAGGGATTGTTCTGATATTTGAGATCCTTGTCAGATTCTTGGGATTCCTTGTTGTGCTGATGCAGAAAACTTAACTGTAAAACTACAAAAATCTATAGCAGAAATACATCCTTTGGATCAATTAGTTTGAAATAATTACTGAAAGTTCTTCACTGGGCAGTCAAAAATTATGCAGTTCCTACTTGCATAGCTTTAGGAAAACATTACAAACAAACTTTAAAATATGAAGTTACAAAATGACTAATACAGATGGCGGTATGCTTTTCTGAGTGAGTATGTGTGAGGGTGGGGGTGTTGCTACAGACTCATCTGTCTTCAATGCAGTGTTTAACCTATGTGTGTGCCTTATTATAAGACCTTAGAAGCATCAAAAACAATTCCCCAGGTGAAATCTCTTTCCCCTTATGACAGTTCCAAACAAATCCAGAAAAACAAACCATGGAGTCATACTGCAGTTTGATGATTTTTAATGAGGATCAAAGAGCATCTTTTTTTGTAAAACATTTCTTTCTTATAAAAAAAAAACACAAAAAAGGCACCCCGACATTGTAGGAGCCCTTTAAAGACCTCCCACATGGCTGCTCTGATTGACAGGTCTGACATCCCTCAATGTTACCCCAGCATTCCAGCTAATGACTTAGAAACAGATAAACCCACCCAAGGTCAACCAGTAGGTAGGAAGGTATGTGAAGAGTGATCTCATCCTGGAACTCTCAAGGAGACACCATAGACAGGAGGAGAGAGAAAGAGAGAAAATAATTTATGTTTTTTTGTTCTCCTTCTTCCTTCTTTGCCCCTCTGTTTTGATATTCAATATTCTATAGCAAACACACACTTTCTGAGAGCCTATTAGTGCATGCTCAGTATATGGGTATTTGATTTTATTAAATCACTAAACTTTAGCAGAAACCACAGCATTATAATTTGAATAAGCGTTAACTTGGAATGACATATTATTGGGAACATGTCTAGATAATTAAAAAATGGTAGGTGGTTGGTTAGGAAAATGTTTTTTGGAGTCAGTGGATGTCAAGACTTTCACATATAAATTTTTAAAAATTTTAACTTTTTTTTTCTCATTTTTTTTTGTGTCATAAGAAATTCCTTCCTATCTAGATATGTAGTAAATGTTTTCTCTTACCATATCATGTAAAAGCTTGATCTTTGCTTATTCACATTTATGTAGTGAAAATCTAGAATCTCTTTTTGAATATGGGGAGAGATAGTTTTATTTTTTCAGTTGGAAAGAATGCTGTCTCCTCAGTGTCACTGCTGTGGTGAATTGTTATGCCCCAGTTCTACATCAGGAGCAACGTCTTCATGTGTATTTGGTACTGTTTCTGAGCTCTTCAGGTTGTTCTTTATATTCCTAAGACATACATCTATTTGAGCTCTATCACTTATTCAGCGGTGTGACCTGCTGAATTAAGATAATTTTTAGGATTTTCTAGTGGAAAAAATCATGTGTAGATTAATGGATATTATGGTCACATACTGGATGCTGCTTGTGAAACTGGCAGGGGGCTTCAGAGGTACCCTTTGAGTATCCACTAGGACCCTTGCTGATATTAACCCGCAGAGACAGTGAAAGGTATGTCTGCTCTGGGAAGACAATTTCTCAGGATGCTGCTGTCTAGTCTGCACTCAATTACAAATCCTCTTGACATCTTTACCAAGCATGTGTTTAGATTTCCCTACTTGTTCCCTGAACATCTTATACCTACAGCTGTTTGCACATTACATTTTGATTATGCATGTATATCTCTGACTTTTAAAATAGAGAACGGTCTTCCTCCTTTTTGAAAGTCCTAATGAATTCACTACGTTCTCACATGTCACAGTTCACATTTTTAAAGTTGATAGATCTCATTTAAATGTTGCCCTCTGCATAAATGGTATAAAATATGTACTTATACCACTGAAAACAAATTACACTCTCATTAAAACAAAATTTCTCTCTAATCTACCTATAAGAGAAAAAAGAAAGCCCCCAAATACTATTCAATTGAGATTTCATTTAAAAAAAAAAGTTCTTCAGAGAAGCTGAAGGGGCTTGGAGGCCTGAGGTAGGATTGTAAGTTAGAGCACAGCCTGGACTATTTAGGGACTATTAAACTCAAAATTTTAACAATCCAAAGGGCTGGGCATGTAGCTCAGGGGTAGAGCACTTGCTTATCAGCTTAAGGCTCTGGGGTTTCATCCCCCAGAAAGCATATGCCTGTGTGTTTGTGTGTGTGTGCACACACCCACGATTTTTCAGAGAGATGAGTATTCTGATATTTCTGATCACTTTGCTCATTCAAATTTTATATTTGCACACTTCACACTTCTGTCAAAGTTTGAAAACTAGATATTTTTAAAGATTGTATAATATTTTTTTTCTTGTTCTACAGTGGAAAGGGACTGAGTGGCCCATTTGCTGATTATATTTGCCAGTAGCCAGATAGATGACAGAGCACAGAAAAACCTCAGAAAATAGTAATTTGTTCTAGTCATAGTTTGTGGTTATTTTTTGTCTCTTTGCTAAACTTAAATGGTTTTGAAATAATTAGATATCTAGCATTACTTTGGGAATAGTTAATTATTTTCCATGAATGTCAGTTTCCTTTGTTTCTACAATAGTGACTTTTCAGGGTCCCTATGATGATTTAATGAATTATAAAAAATTTGGCAGAATCCGAATGGTCATGTAATTGGTGGCCAAAATGAAAGACAATATTAGTAGTGGTGTTATAATATTTTCTCATTTTGCAGAAAAATTAGAATTTAAAACATTTTATGTGTTATATTCTTATGCAATTGTGCTATTTATTAATGGGAAATGTTTACAAATATTATGTACATTTCAATTTCTTAAATTATTAAACATTAAAAGTTCAGTATTCCTTTAGTTATATGTTCTCTACAATACACATTATTGTTGCATTACTAATCAGGATACTGACTTATTTTCTTACTTTTTTTTCCTTTTGTTTTTGGTACTAAATATTGAACCCAGGGCTACTTTGTCACCCCAAGCCCTTTTTATTTTTTATTCTGAGACAGGGTCTTGCTAAGTTGTTTAGGGCCTCACAAGTTGCTGAGGCTGGCCTTGAACTTGCAATCCTCCTGTCTTGGCATGACAAGTTGGGGGGATTACAGATGTGGTTCACTGCACCCACCAGGATATACTGACTTTTCAAGAAGAAGATTATTTTGTAAAATGGCTTGCCTTTTTAATGACTGAAATTGATTGATTATACTAGATTGGAATAGGGTGGGTTGAAAGGGGATGCTTGGAGAAGAAATAAAGTAGTGTTCTCTTGGCCACCTTCAACTCCAGTTCATTGAATGAATTGAGCAAAATAATAGCCCACAAAACACTATGGGATTAGTTTCTGCAATATCTTAGCAAGGAATTATTCTTACACACTATCAAGAAGATATAGTCATCATTAACCCATACTTATTTTGAGTGCTTTCAGGTCTTTCGAGCTATAAATTTTTATGATCGATTCATTCAGATTATCAAAATATTAAAGTTTAATAATTTGAAGAAGGACTAGTAGATTTTGCCTGTGCACATTATTTTTTCAGGTAAGTTACAAAGAGATATACTTAGTACATCAAAAATTCTAGAGATTAATAAAAGGCAAACTGCTCAGGAATCTATCACTTAATAAACACATCACTTAGGAGTCTAGTACTTAATAAAGGAACTATTGCAATCACAAAGATTTTATTTTCTGGCCAGGAATATCAACAGGAATATAATCTAGTTATTTTTAAATAAAATGATAACTAGGTAAGAATGACCCACTTAAAAACCATTTTTGTCCAATCCTCTCTCTTTACAAATGAAAAGATTAAATGTCAAAAAGAAGAAAATATTCACTTAAATTTACAATCTTTTTAACTTTTGTTTTGCTATTGAGAATTGAACCCAGGGGTATTCTACCACTGAGTTGTATCCAAAGCTCCTTAAAGTTCTGAGTCAGGGTCTCACTAAATTGCTGAGGCTGGCCTGAACTTGTGATCCTCCTACCTCAGTTCCCAAACTGCTGGGATCACAGGTGTGTGCCACCACACCTGGCTACAGTGTAATCTCTGGGACCCTAAAATGGAACCTGAACACGAATTTTGCTCTTTTGACACCCTTGACCACTATTCATCTTTAGATCTTTTTCTTTCACTTTAGTAGATTTCTCCCCTGGTTGGTCTGAACACAGACTCTCATACAAATTTATTCTGTTCCTCGGAACCAAATTACCATCCTGAAAACTGAATTTTCATACCCCTACCCCACTGCTTAATCTCTAGTGACTCCCACTGCTCACTGAATATGAGTTACGTATTTTATTTTATATATAATGCCCATGAAGTCTGGTTCTAATTCTCTTTCTCTATGGGGTCCTTCCTCCCTCTATTTCAATCAATCTCTCTCTCTCTCTCTCTCTCTCTCTCTCTCTCTCTCTCTTTCTCTCTCAGAATCTTAGGTAATGTGGGCCCTGAAGCTATGGTGTCTCAGTTCTATAACACTAATGAGGTAGCTCAGAGGATTGTAAATGAATTGTATTGAACCATTTGCTTGAAAAATCCTATTTTCTCTGAGTGACAAAATTCTAGTGTGAGAAGGAAGGTGGAAGGAAGTTTTCTGAGGTACTGAGGTATATGTCCTATAATTTCAGAAATATCAATTCCTTTTGCAAAAGCTCATGAGGGTGGGATGATGGGATTTCCCACAACCATTAATTAGTTCACTAATGAGTTTTGAAGCAATAATTGCCTAAACCACTTGGTTCAAAGAAGTTACAAGAATATATTGTTTTGTTTAATTAGTTACACATTAGAATTCTTATTCCATGTGATTATAATGGAGCTAAAAAAAACTCCGACTGCCTGGTGTTTGTACTGTACCTCTCTTATGCTTAGATAAGTTTAGGTACTGACCATTGAGTTACAGCGGCATACAACATTCCGCACAGTAACGTTCTGTACAAGGTTGTAGCCCAGGAGCAAAAGCTACCCTATGTTATCCCATCTCTACCAGCTAGGTTTGCCCAAGTGTCTGCTGTGATACCCGTGCAATGCGTTTCAGAATGTGCCTCACTAAATGACTCACGTCTATGTAAATGGAGTCACAAGCTGTGGTCTTATGTGGATTGTTATCTTTCGTTTAGCACAATGTTTTCAAGGTTAATGCATGCCTTAGCTCATATTAGTACTTCATTCCTTTGAATTGACAAATACTATAATAATGTGAAGTGATGCATGTTTTGTTCCTCCATTCATCATTTGATGGGCATTTGAGTTGTGTGTGACCTTGAGTATCACGAATAATGCCGTGTGTGGACATGCATTTTCATTTCTTGGTACACACCTGGAAGAATTGCTGGTTCACATAGTATCTCCACATTTGACATAAGAAACTGTCAAAAATAACCAAAGTGATTGCACCCATGAGTTCTTATTTTCCAAGGTTAATATTAGTCTTTTATGAGTCTTTCTATCATCGGCTGCCCTGTTCTATTTTGCACTGGTGACCTTATATTTTACTTACAGCTTCCTCTTTCTTGGCTTTGTGATGCTTATTAACATTCTGGACCCTTCCTCCTTTCTCTTTTCTATGACCCTTTCCCCCTCTCTGCATACAATTTTTGTTTTTTTCTGCCTCAGCAATTTCATTTACCAGAATACATTCCACTTCTCAGTCTTGTGGAGATTGCTCTCAAATCAGGTTCCACCATGACTGAAAGGTTCTCCTGAGCTGCAGTCCCACAGATCTGATTGTCCTCTTAACTCCTATATGTAACAGTCCAGTTGCAAATGTCTGCTTTTAAAAAGTACATTCACAAGAGGGCTCACCATCTACTCTGCAAAGGTGGTCTATTCATTCATTCTCTCTCTCTCTCTTCTCTCTCTCTCTCTCTCTCTCTCTCTCTCTCTCTCTGCCTCTGCTGTCCTCTCAACTCAGACTTGAAATTTCAGTCATGTTTTGATTTTTTCCCCTCCCTTGCTCCTTGTGCCTAGATTTTTAAATACTGTCTGTTGTCCTCATCCATCTTTCTTTCCTCTGCATTACCTTCCACCAGTCAGGATCACACAATTACTGCTCCTTTTATTTCAATATCTCTTCAGCTGGCCCACGTGATCTTCATATTTTCCTTTTCAATCAGGGGTACATTCTAGCACATTCCTGCCACTCCTCTCTTAACAGTCTCCAGAGGTTCCACAACTTCCTGTAAATAAATGGCAGATTCTGTGGCTGTGCATTCAAGTCTCCAGTGAGGTGTCCTAGTCTTGCCTCCTGCTGGGCTCCATGCACATGCAGGAGCTATGGCTGTTCTCTTTGCTTATCAATCAAGCACTTCCTGGCCTTGCCACTGAGTCTACAGAAGCCAATTCCTCAGGGACTTAATAGAATGTGGCCTCCTCCAAAATGATGCCCAAGATTGTATCACTCTTTCAACTCTTATCATGTCTGTAATTTTGCATTTTGCATAAGAGTCACTCAGTGCCCATCTAATCGACCCTCCTCAATCCATGGTTTCTGAGGGCAGAAGCCATGGTACATTTGTCACAATTACAGCAGCTAGTATTTACTGAATGTCTGCTTTGATTTAGGCATGGAGCCAAGTGATTTATATACAAAACCTTCTTTAATTATCAAAACTTCTGGAATAGGCTTTATTTATAATTCTCATTTTATAGATGAGGCAGTTAATGCTTAGAGAGGATAAGGAACTTTACCAAGGCTAAAGAGCTCCTAAATGACAAAGCGAGGATTTTAGACTAGACCATCTGGCTCTAAACCCGTGCCATTAACTAGGACTATATCACTTTCTCCACAACACCTAACTTAATAAGTGCCAGTTAAATGAATAAAAATGGTTAGTGTGTGCTGCCGAGAGGAAGTAGAAGGCTAAGAGCTATACTTCAGTTCTAAGTGGAGCTCTAACACTTTCTTGGACTGAATTATTTATCATGTCTGAGCTGTTTACTCATTCATAAGGTGGAGGAAAGAGATAATGATCCCTATCTCACAAGGATCTTGTGAGGATAAAATGAAACATTGCTCATGACGGCATCTACCAGTAGACTCTTGGTAAATATTAGTTGATAATAATAGAAATAAAATTCCATTTTTACCATTCCTCCTTGCAGATAGCAAGATCAAATAAGATGTATACTATTAGTGGTAGTTGTATCATTTTTTTCAAAACCCATCCCACAAGTGTGCCAACCGTGGTCGTTCATCTAAAATGGAAATACCAAACTATATGATACTTCTTAATAGAGTGTGTTTTTTTTGCTTTATTCAAATATCAATGTCTAGTATCTGTCTGACGTATATCATCTATCTATGATTTAATTATAATATCATTGAAATGACCAATAACCCTGTCCCTGGGTTTCTAGGAGAGATGTGGGCATCATTTAGTCTTTATCAGGACATTGACCTTGACGGGACTTCAACTTTATTATTGCTGTATCCATCAAATGACTTCAAACATTCAAGCAAACTATGGTCCTCCTGCTTCTCATTCTGTTTTTTACGTCAGTTCTTTATCTTTCTGACCTTGGTGATTCACCATGGCATTTCAAATATTTGCAAATATTGGTGTCCACAAGAATGTGTCCTGTCTAGTGTAAGACATTTTACCAAATGAAAAATTTAAGACATTATAGTATGTGGACATTCACACTTTCACTGAATTGTCCTACTCTTTATTGTTATTCTTATTTTCATAAAATAAATGTCATTTGACATTCTATAATATCCTATCACCAATCCTGAATCTTACATTAACTTCTTATGTACAGTAGATGCTATTCTTAATACATTTTTCTTAATAAAAACAAAGCCAAAAACTTTTTTAGAGACTTGAGTGAAGACAGACAGCTCTTAAGCAGGGGTTGAAGAGAAGGGAA
This sequence comes from Marmota marmota marmota, assembly GCF_001458135.2. Classification (NCBI taxonomy): domain Eukaryota; kingdom Metazoa; phylum Chordata; class Mammalia; order Rodentia; family Sciuridae; genus Marmota; species Marmota marmota. Next base: position 5,704,787 of record NW_025999944.1, read on the forward strand.
AAATTGTGACACGGATACACAAAGCGTTAATTTTCTGTTTGCTCCAGACCATGGAAACATGAATAAGGTACCTTAAGATGCCATAATAAAAGTGAATTTTATCAATATGTTCCCAAATCCATGGTTGGGGAATTGTAGATGGAGAATTTTTAATGCAACTCCCATTCTGTTAACATTCAGGAAAAGAGTTGAACATCTATCTTTATAAATCACGTTGGAGGATTAAATTCTTTAGTGCCATCTTGATTTATTTGTTTGGGGTTTTATGTATTCTAATGGGAAGTCCAAAATTCAATCTTCTTGTCCTGGAGGGATCTCATAAATGCAGGGTGCAATTTAGAAAATTGAATAATTTTTTAAAAGCTTTGTGCTCTAAGTGCCTTAGACAAGATCTACAGTAAACATTCCAATTCCCAATTATGGCTATTTCTATACTGGTAGCTAAAGCATATAAAAATTAGACCTCATTTAATATAAAATGAAGAAAGTCTTTGCCACCACAGAGGACCCTTTTCTGTTTTTTTGTGATTGCCTGTAGGAACATGCTTCACTGACCTGGGGAGAACTTTCTGTAAGCATGAGCCATGTGAGTTGCTTGCTAGGCCTTCCTTGTCTTTGTGAGGAACCGGTGGGATGTCCTCTGTGTTGATCATGGGGGGAAGGGGTGACAGGGATCACTAGCAGTGCTGCAGTTCCAGGGTCTTTTAACTTGTTAACTTCCTGCAGACACCCTCGAAGGAAATGGTCAGCTCCAAGGGCACTCACCAAAATGACACAACCTAGGCAGGGACTCAGGAGAACTCCGTGTCCCATGACTGAATGTCACTGAAGTTAACCGTTGTAAAGTTCCTGTCTCATCCAATGTCTGCTCATGCAGAATAATTTCTCTCCATGTCATGGACTGATAAAATTCTGTGAAAAGTCCATGAATGTGGGAACTTCTTCTAAGGTTTGAGATGAAACAAGTTTCATTTGCTTTTATTTTTATTATCCTTTGAAATACCGAAATGAAGACTGATATTGATGTTAGAATGAGAGATGCCATGCATGGGAAAGAAATATGGCTTCATAACAATAACTAGGACCAGTCCAGTATTTAGCAGCTGACTCAGCACTTTTATAAGCCCTGCTCAGTTGATTTGCACTCTTGCCAGGAAGTCATCTGAGCAGCCATTATCCATATCTTTTATGTTATAAAAGAAAAAAGAAAAAAGGAGAGGTTTATACACATTCATTTATTGGGATCTGAAAGCAAATTTTCTGATCATAGATCTTTTTTTTTCCTTCTTTTTTTTACATACCCTATTCTGCAGCAGGGAGAGACATAGCTTTTATAGACAAACACAGCAGGCTGAAGAAGGAGAATTTCTGCCTCTTGATAGGCAACATCTTTGCCTAGGAGCACAGCTCCAATGGTTTGTCACCTCTAGGGCTACTAGATAGGGCCACCAAGAGGGGGTCCCACCTAAGAAAAGTGGAATAAAGAAGCTTCTACAAAATTAATTTCAAGAAAAACTTGAGTTTCACTAAAAATAACTTTAGGTTATTTTTATAACCTTCTATTAAATATTTGAATTATTGACTTAATAAATAATTGAATAAAAGCAATGAATATCTTTTGTTTTCTTTTTCCTTCGTTTGTTTTTGTTTGGGCAGAGGATTGAACCCAGGGGCTCTTAACTACTGAGCTACATCCCTATCCCTTTTTATTTTTTTATTTGAGACGGGGTCTTCCTAAGTTGCTTAGAGCCTCCCTAAGTTCTGAGGTGGCTTTGAACTTGGGATCCTCCTGCCTCAGCCTTCAGAGCTGCTGGGATTATAATTGTGTGCCACGTGTCTTCTTTAAAGTGCTATGTATGCCTCTGTTAGTATAGAACTTCTCAGGCTGTGTTAATCATAATTTGCCTGTGGTAATGGGAATTACATATATCAGAAATGTTTGTTAGCTATATATCTAATTTTAGATACTTAAGATGCTGAGATGAATGAAATGGTGATTTCCCCTAAGAGGCTCAATCTTAGAGGGACAGAGTTGTGTGATTTTTAAGTTATTGTGTGATTTAAATGTCATGATAAGGCAGCAATAGTTGGAGGAAGGAGATAGTAACAGTATGTTACTGTGTCACCGATGGCTTTCCAAATGAAATAACACCTCATTGGATTTTAAAGAAAAAATATGATATTTGCCAGAAGGCCATGGTCTTCCCAGCCAAGGAATAATGGGGCATAGGACATGTTGTTATTCTTCCTAGGGCTTTATATTGTAGCTCTTTAAAACTTTGCATGATGTAGTTGAAAGATGGCCAGGCTAGGCATGGGTACATGTGATTTAGTCCAAACTGCTCTTGACTTTAAGTCAACGCAAAAATAATTCCAGTGTCTGGGCCCAAGTATGGACTAGATTAATCTGAAGTTTTCCTCCATATCTAATGCAGTCAACTTTTTTGAATAAATCCTGACATTTAAGAACAATAGGCTCTAGAGTCAAGCTGAGTCTGTGTGGGAAACCATTTTTGAGCATTTTCTGGCCACTTTAACTTGGGGAGCTTCCTTAATCTGTCTGAGCTCTTTACTCATTAATGAAAAGAAGATAATAGTAACTTTGGAGAGTAATCCTGAGGATTATGTAAGATGATGTGTGTAAAGTGAAGCGAGAAAGACCCTGATTATTGTTTATTAGAGCCATGAAACTTTGAGCTGTAACATTTAGGGGAGAACTGGATATACTGGGAGCAGTCAATGAACAATTAAATATAGAATACTGGAATAAATTTGTGTTTCATCAGATAGGTGCTATTCCAAGGCACAGATAGCCTTAGCATACCCATGAGGCTTGTTGGCACCTGTCCCTTGGGCATTCCTGGAAGGTGAGCTCCCTCAACCCACGAACAGGCTGTGCGTTTGATCCCTCCTGGGGAACACGGACTCATGATGTTATAAGTGTTGGGCCATTGGCTTCTGGGGCTGCTGGCTCTCCAGGTGGTGAAGGTAACTATCAATTCCTAATACCTCCTTCCTTCAGGTCTTCAGCTGCCCAAGTCAGAGCTTCTGGCCACACTACCTTTTTTGTCAGCTTTTTCACAGTTTTGACTAAAAAAACCTAGACAGAACGACTTTAGAGGAGGAAAAGTTTATTTGAGGGCCCACAGTTTCAGAGGTCTCAGTCCATTGACAGCTGGCTTTATCCCTTCAGGTCTCCAGATAAGACAGAACAACATGGTGGAAGAATGTGGTGAAGGGAAGCAGATCACAAGATGATTAGGAAGCAGAGAGAGAGAGACTTTACTTGCCAGATGAAAGATATATACCCCAAAGCCACACCCCCAATGAATGCCTCACCTCCTCCAGCCACACCCCACCTCTTTTCAGTTACCACTCAGTTAATCCCATTGGGGGATTAGTTCACTGATTAGTTTAAGGCTCTGGTAACCCAATCATTTTTTCTCTGCACCTTCATTGTTTCATACACAAGCTTTTGGGGGACACCTCACATGCAAACCATAACACTACCTAAATTTTGACTCCTTTTGCGTGTTCCTTTCTTGCTTTTTGATTTCTTAGCACTTACTACTTTCTTTCTATTATAAGGCTTATTGCATTGTCACTTTTATTTTTTTTTTCCACCAGAATGCAAGCTCCTTGAACACAAGGAGTTTTATCCATTTACTTACTAATATATCCCATGTTTGATTAGTCACTGACACACCCTAGACATGTTAAATGAGGTAAGTCCCATGAAAATGGATGTGAATCTAAGAGCTGCCTGAACACTCATCCAGGAGCAGATCGGAGGTTATTTTATAACAGAAAACAAAGCTACACAAAAGTAAACAGAAGCCAGTCTGCTAGGTGTGAATTTTCTTTTTCAAAGTTGACAAGGTCTATAACATTCAGTCAGACAACATATCTTTGTAAAGGCATATTTGCAGAGAATATCAGCAAGATGTAAAAGCAAGAGAATCACTGGAGAAAAAAGCAATAGCAAAATTCATGACTCTGAATTCCATTCATTTGCATGAATCTGTGAAAATTGCTAACATTGAAAAAAAAAAGTAAACAGCCTAAGTAGAATTGAAAATGTAAAAAATTACTGCACAATGAAGCCTATAATGAGAAAATTTATTGGTGGAAAACTGAGATTTCCTCGCTCTGTCATAGAGCACTGGACATCATAGAGGTTCCAAACATCTGTTTTTTTAACTGTCTGGATTCATGGGTTTCTGACACTGAGCATCAGGCCACCCTTGGAAGAATGGATTACAGCTCTGTCATTCAATTCCCGAAGGACGCTGAGTCTCAGGTTCTTCATTTGTAAAATGGAGAAGTAAAATTTCTATTTTACAAAGAGATTATTAGGACAAAATGAGACAAAACATGTGGATTTGCCATTCATATTACTAACACTTATTAAATACTTAAAAATGTGAGTCATATAAAGGAACATGCATAAAAATGTCAAAAATTTCCTTCACTTTGGAAAAACACATAAAGGCAAACTTTCCTAGATTCATATTGACTTCAATGATACCATGTACAAAGTGTTTGTTTATTTAACTGATAAAAAGTGGTTTTAAGTAAGAATTTCTTCCTGCATTGTGGGGGGAGAGCACTGTGATTCAAATGTGTGCCTCTGTCACTCCTCTTTTGCATTTTCCCTCCCATCAAGCACCTTGGCCCCTCACATTACCCTTCTGAAGATCTATTAAAATGAGTTCGATGTAGCTCTAAAAGATTTTAAGAAAACTGAATGAGTGAATAGAAGAGAAAAGATAATGATTCTCTAATCCCTTGCACACACAATGGAATTTCATACATGCCCAGCCCACACCAGCCCACGTGAGAGTAGGGGATTCAATATCAGAGAGATGGGTTTTGACTCACCTTCCATGACAAAGAAGAAAATTTAAGTGATCCTGTGCATTGATGGAGTTATAAGCATTTGCTAATTCAAGAGAGTGCAAAAATGCCCCCATTTTAACTAAACTGGTGTAAATTTCACTAAACTGTGTCCATGTATTCATGAGTTTGGATAGCCCACAAGGTTCAAATGGGGCATTTTTAATATTTATCATGCTCATGTTGCTGAAGGAAAATTCTCAGAAGAAACAAACATATAAAACTCATTTGACTTGTATTTTCTATCTGGGAATAATTTTTAAATGACTATGTATTATATTTCTCAGAGGCTTTGATTAAATCAGAATTCTAAAATGTAAATCAGAGGTATTAAGAAATACAAGATATTATCTCTAGAAGTGGAAGAGGACCTACGCAGGATAGGTCAAAACCAGTTGTAAAGCCCAGTTTTGGAGAATTGCAGTAGAGTGGCATTAGTCTTAATTCTGGAAGTAAGAGTGGTCTCCTGGCATATCTGATAGCCTGTGATAATGCAAGAAGAGGCTCAGAGTAAAGTAGAAACATGGTGTAATGTTTAAGAAAATTGTGTTTTAATGAGTGCTAATAAGCTCGGCTGCACATTGTTCAAGTCCTCTAATTAAAAATCATTGATTCAGAGTCTTACATTTCAAATGAAATCTGGCCATGAGCCTCTGGTGGATGTCCCCCAATTTCTCACTAAAATACCCATGACGGCAGAAATATGTGAATCTCCAGAAGAATATCAACTCAAAACTGACAGCCTTCCAGAATCTAAATAGAACAGCACACGGACCAACCATAAACTCAGTTCTCAAGACCAGATATATTACTGAGTGTTGTATCTGTTTGCAAAAACAATTGTGTGTGTATATGTGTGTAGGCTGAATCATTTCAGAGAAGTTGCAGACTTTACCACCTAGACATCTGCATGCATATTTTTAAAATAAAAGCATTTTACACATCACCATGATATAACTATCTCCCTTTGAAAATAAAACAAATTACATAATAAATTACATAATATCATTCCATCTCTGTTCATATTCAAAACTCTCCAGTTGTCCCACAATAACAACTCTATAGTTACATTTTTCAAACCCAGTACAATTAAAATTTAGACATTATAGAAGGCTTTCCTGACTCTGTACTTTGCCAGAGTTCCCTCTTTTCTAATTTAATAACATTTACTTTGGAAGTTATGAGACCCACTGTCTTGCAGAGTGATCTACATTCTATAAGTCTCTGATAGTTGAATGTTGTTTTTCTTTCTACCATATTAGTGGGTAATCTGAAATCTAGGTCTACAGGATAGGTTAAAGTTCAGCAATTTTTGCAAGATGTGTCTTGATTGACAATGGGATTCTGTCCTGATAAACCTACCAAAAGTTGAAAACATTGCTTAAATTGAAAATGAACTTAGGAGGGCTGGCTCCTTTTGACAGATATAAGGGGAAAATCCTTCTGCTTGTCTTTGCCAGCTTCTGAAGACCACAGGGATTCAGTGACATGTGACCCCTTAGTGCATTTTATTTTCTCCTTTCTTTTATCTCATCTCCTGCTACTAATTCCGACCCTCCTGCCTCCCTCCTTCAGGCCCTGTGTGCTTGCATGGAGTCCACCTGATGACCAAGGAAATCTCATCTCCTGATCCTTAACTCACACATGGCAGATTTCTTTTTTGCTATCTACAGAAACCTATTTGAAAGTTCTGAGGATTAGGTTGACATCTTTGGGTGATGGTTGAACAGCCTTCCTCAGGTTCCCTGTTGGTTTTGGTGTTTCTGATCTTTGATATTTAGAGAGAATAAGGAGCATTCTTGTCTGGTACTGTGTCCTAAGATGGACTGTTCTAGAATTGCTTTCAGAATCTTGACTCAGATCTTAAATGGAAGAAATGGTAGATATGTATTTATATCATGATTTCTTTTTTTTTGGAGGGGGACACAGGAATGATCTCAGGGGCACTCAGCCACTGAGCCCAATTTTTTTTTCTTTTGTATTTTATTTAGAGACAGAGTCTCACTGAGTTGCTTAGCACCTTGCCATTGCTGAGGCTGGCTTTGAACTCGTAATCCTCCTGCCTCAGACTCCCAAGCTGCTGGGATTACAGGCGTGCACCACTGCGCCTGGCTGTATCACTATTTCTTTGTTACCAATTCTCTGAGAAAAGTGCCAAGGCACCTGATGTGCATGTATGGCGTGGGGAATGCAGTTGGCATTCCACTCTGCTGAATCACGGTGCCACCAGAAGCCAGCTTTCAGGAGCTGAGTGTCTGTCCTGTCCTGTCTCCACACAGGAGGCCTTAGCCAGCTTCCTTCCTTTCCCTGTTGACAAAAAGCACTGTTCCTGCTCCTTCAGGTGGTGAAGATCGTGATGGTGATGGTAATGATGGTGAGAATGAGGTGACAATGACAACGGTGGCCGCCATATATGTATACACAATGATTAAAAGCTTTATGCAAATCATTGCTGCTTTCCTTCCCACAAACCTATGAAGTAAGTATGGTTATCATCACTATTTGCATGTGAGGAAATGAAAGGCACAGAACAGTAACTGACAAGCCTGGGGTAAGGTGGAGAGGAAGTAGTGGAGCTGAGGCCAGGCTTCATTTGCAGTCTGCTAGAGCAAACCTGACCTGAAGGCCTCTGGCACCATTGGTTCCGAATGTTCTGTTTTTTTTTTTTTTTAAATTGATTTTTTTTAAAAAAATAAATGACAGAGATATGCATTACAATACTTATTTCACATATTTACCACAATTTTTCATACCTCTGCCTGTATATAAAGTATTTTGACACTCAATTCATGTCTTCATACATGTACTTTGGATAATGATATCCATCACATTCCACCATCCTTGCTAATCCCCTGTCCCCTCCCTTTCCCTCCCACCCCTCTGCCCTATCTAGAATTCCTCTATTCCTCCTATGCTCCCCCTCCCTACCCCACTATGAGTCAGCCTCCTTATATCAGAGAAAACATTTGGCATTTGTTTTTGGGGGACTGGCTAACTTCACGTAGCATTATCTTCTCCAATGCCACCCATTTACCTGCAAATGCCATGATTTATTCTCTTTTATTGCTGAGTAAAATTCCATTGTGTATGTATGCCACATTTTTTAAATCCATTTATCCACTGAAGGGCATCTAGTTTGGCTCCACAGCTGAGTGTTCTGTTTTACATTGAAAGTCTACTTTTGCCCTCACAGATTGGGATTTGTTAGTGGTTTTCTGCTGGTATATCTATGTTAGTACATTTGAAATTCTATTGCTTTGCTGAGAAGAGCAGCTCTAGTTGGTCCTTGATGTCTCTGCTCAATATACTCCTGTTTGTACTGTGTTTAGCAAAATGTGGCTTCTTGTTTTATGGTATGTGGACAGTCTTATTTTTAGTTTCCAGTGCTGATACATATTTTCTCCCCACATTATTTATTAATCTGGTTACTTGAGTGCCTGAAATGTTCCTGTAATTTTAAGAAGTTCCTTTAATCTTTTTTTCTTTCTTTTTTTTTTTTTAGAAAATAAAACCCTTTTTTGGCATCTTAGTGAACTCTTAACCATTTCCATCATTTATGGCAAACTCTCAAATCCACGAGGGTCGTTTGTTTAGGATCATCTTGAATCTTGTCTTTTTATGTTATCATTTATATCATTAGCCAGCTGTTGTCAGGTTGATTCCTTTCATCTTTATTTGGTTAGTAGGTTTTGATTGGATTTGACATGTTAGTTATTAAGGGATTTTTAAAAGGATGTGTTTAGAGCAGTTTTAGGTTCCCAGCACAATTCACAGGAAGATACAGAGACATCCCACATCCCCCCCATTGCCTTCCCCCCCCCTCAGTACCAACATTCCCGTCAGAGTGGCACATTAGTTACACCTGATGGACCTGCACTGATACACTGGCCATCACTCAAAGCCCACAGTCCACCTTAAGACTCACTCTTGGTGTTGTATATTTTGTGGATTTGGACAGATGTAAAATGACTTCTATCCACCATTACAGTATCATCCAAAACAGTTTCACTGCCGTAAAAATTCTCTGTGCTCCCCCTACTCCTCCATCTCTCCAGGCCCTGGCAGCTTCTGATCTCTGCCTTCATGGACTTGTCTTTTCCAGAATGTCACATACTTGGAAGTAAGAGATTTTTGAATGAATTAGCAAAACACTTTCTCCACTGGGCTGCTAATTGTGATATTTTCAGTGTCCCCTCCTTTTGTTTAAGACTTCAAGGTCATTTAAATAGGCCAATAGGTTTTCTATCTATCCTTTGGCATTTGAGGAAGATCAGTGTGTCCTCGGGTGCCATTGTAGAAGGTGCTTTGGTGACCTTGACTTTAGCCTCAGCTTTGTCTTGATCTAGTTGAGTGGTGTGGCTTCCCTTTGGTTTATTCTATACAACAAGGTTATTGAATCTGATAATCTCTTCCCCCTTTAAAATTGCCTAATTTTTAGTAACAAGAGAGTAAATATGCTTGATTGAATTTTGCCGCAAACAAATGGAAATAAATTGAACACAGTGTCTGCTTAGGAAAGAAGAAAGCAAAAGACCATGATGTCAGGACTAATCTTGCTGTTTGAGGAAGTCCTCTGTAGCTCAATGTCCCTGAAATGCCATGGAATTTGGGTGTGGGGGGAGCCTGCACTCTGAAAGCTTGTGACCTTTCAAGGATAAGGAAGAAAGAAAGGGGCATGGAGACAAACAATTCATTAGCACTTCTCAAGTTCTTATTAGTACAGGTTTTCATTTTCCCTCAGAGCCCTTAAAATCTTTGTAGCAGAAGATATTTGATTAGTCATAAAGCATTTCACAACACGCAGAGCCGATATAAGGGGACAGTGAGTCTAGGTGGAATTCAACCTAGGTCGGCAAGCGGAAATTCAGAGTCAGCTGTTCTTGAAGCTTAACACATTATGAATTTATGCATTGCATATGGCAAGTGAGGGTGAATGGGAGACTCCAGCAAGCCAGATTTTCTGTACATAAGCATATTTTTCCTTGCAGAAAAGAGAAAAATGTAAGGGAATAGCTTCAAAAAGAGGTTCTCGGTAAGCAAAAAAGCATTTTATACTTATTTAAAAATTAATTGCTGTGATGAAAAGGACATTAACATGTACAATCTTTTTCCTTCTTTCTCATATTACAGTTTTCTTTGTATTGGATCCATGAAATATTCGGAGGGCCAATCTGGTGATTTCATGAGTCAGATCAAAAGACAGTTTTGCTTGGATATATTCTAATCTCTGCCAAAATCAAAGGGTATAAGGCCTAAATTTTGAAATGATAAAATATTATGTGTTAGTGTAGACAAAGATATATAAGGCAGTAAAAAATTAAAATCTACGGACTGGAAATAATGTGTGGGTCAAGAAAAAGTGATCTGTCATCTGTGCCTGTGTTAATGAAAGCAGGTAGTCGAGAGCTCCCAGGAGCAGCTGATACCTGGGGGTCTTGCTGAGCATGCAGCTGCTGCCTCTATATAGACTGAGTTCCGGAGCGGAGGGAATAAAGGCATACGTACCACGATAATGAGATTACTGGGACAGCTCCCAAATTGAGGCAGCTGAGCCAAATCGATGGATGTATTTTTCTTCACCTTAAAATTGCAGAGACCATTAGAAAGGCCCGTATGCTTCGTGGCTAGACCTCTGCAACACAGAGACTGCCCGTCGAGCTCCTTTGCAAATTAAAAGTTGAAGTGCAAGGTAATTCCACAGTATGACCACGTCATCAAAATTACAACTTTACTACGATAACCACTCCTATTTCTTATATGAAAAATTCTCTTATGCATCTTGGGCATGCATATTGTAGAGAGCTTTTTTTCTAGTATGCATCTTGGGCATGCATTTGTCTAGTATGCTGGTACAGGACAGGGCACCCCATGGTATGGTGGAAAGTGAAGGAACCCTTAAGTCACAAGGACTGGGAATGGAATCGAAGGCACTCCATGTATCAGCTTTGTGGGCTTGGTATACTCATCCATAGAGTAAAACAAATGGGTACCCTTTTCCTTCTGTGACAAACTGAAATTGGAGGAGACAAAAATCTGCAAGTTATTTTAAGGAACTAGTTAATGATATGGGTAAATATTTAGCTACAATGATATTCCTTGTAGCATTGTGTTTATGATTGAACAGAAGCTAAATTTAACAGTGGAGGATTGCATAAGTAAACTATCATATGTGTAAGGAAAGAGTTATTACAGAACCACTTCCATGATATATTTAAAAGCATAATATTTCATGTAGTGAATCCTGAAAAGTAGGATTCATCTGATACACATGGCTTGTGAGTCCTGATAACAGTGTGCATATGGTTTATATACACACAGCACTCATACGTTTTTTTTACACGCATATGTATCATGCATTGAAAAGGACATCTATAAATTGTGGACAGCAGTCAATAGTGTAACTACAGAGAGTTTTTCTCCTTGTGGCTTCTCTGCATTAAGTTAACAAAAATAGCCCATGGTATTCATTCCATAAAGCTTAGAATTAAACAATATTTCATAAGATATCAAAGCACTCTCTTCAACTGAACAAAGAAAGACTATAGCACATTAATTAGTATTACAAGCTCATATAGAAATTTCAATGTTTTCAGTGAGAAATCCTGAAGCACATATTATGAAGACCAAGATATGGAAGTGGCTGGGAGAGAAGATGGCAGTAAAAACTGGGTCAGATCATGGGGATGCGCAAAGTTAAATATCCAAACCATCCACAGACTCTTCAAAAGATGTGTCCAAGCATAGGGAAGGACAGGCGATCTTGTAACATAGTCCACGATGCTGCTTTTGTCCTGAAGCAACATTTCCATCACCTCTGCCTCTTGCATGAAGAAGCCATAGAGTCCAGGGGCTGAGTACAAGGTCCACCATCAGAGAGGTCTGGATTAAGTCACTGTTTCACCATATATGGGACATGTGGCTTTGGTAGCTTGTCATCTGTCAAACTTAGTTTCTTCATCTATTAAAAGGGAATAATCACAATTAGAATGATCAGCCAACATTTACTAAGTGCTTTCTATGTCCTAAACTTTGCTTATGACCTCCTCCTTGAGATCAAGTGAGACTTGTCTGTGAAGTGTTTAACATTGAGACAAAGCACATAATACTCAACAAGCACTAGTTATTGATATGGCTACAGGCATAGAAATAGTAATTATGTATTTATTTAACAATCATTGGTACCTACAACTTATAAAGCTCTATGTTATAAAACAAAGAGGGATAAAAAGATAAATAAGGTATTTTCTGTGCTCCCAAAGAATCTTCAATTGGGGAAGATTAAGCAGATATAAGAGGAAAGCTGAGCAAGCTCTGACAATGAACAACCTCACGGTATCAGTTTGAAGTCTGTTTGTTTTGAAATTATATCCCAAGGAGTTGTTAATAGCATCATTTTTACTGGGATCTGGAAACAGATGGCTGCTTAGACCATGAGGGGTCACCTTCCAACCCTAATTGCATAAAGGCAAAAGAGTAGAAAATATTTGTCTTCTACTTTGAAACTTAACATAGAGTTGAAATACCTTATTTGACACAGTAGGACCTGAAAGTAAAAAAAAAAAAAAAAAAAAAAAATTCCCCAAAGGCAAATAACAAAGTTATTCTGTTGTTTCATTTCTTTCTTCTTAGGAGAAGCTGTACATTTAAAAAAAAAAAAAAAAAAAAAAAAAAAAAAAAAAAAAAAAAAAAAAAAAA
>NW_025999944.1:5717694-5731896 GCF_001458135.2 Marmota marmota marmota
ATTTTGCAGCCTAGAAGGGTGCTCTGCAGATTGTACCTCACACTGATTAGCTCCAGTCTCCCCGAACTGCTGGATCCTCCCTCTCCAGAGCAATGTACATGGTGGAATCCAAACAGTCTGCCGCCTTGCTGGGCCACAGATTCAGAACCAGAAGCTCAAAAGAGCCCTTGTTTCTCTAATGCACTAACGCACTCCCGTAGCAAATTGGGTTCCTTGGTATTTATGCTGATGAGTATGGCCTGTGAATAAAGCTCAAGTTATTTCTCAATGGGAGAGGCACAAAGTACATGCTAAAAGACTTTGTAGCTAATAACAAATACAGCTGTGGAGCACTTGAGGCCTCCACCTGAATGGAGGCTAGACTGCTGCTTCTCTGATTTTTCCCACAGAAGAAAGATGTACTGTTCAGTTGCAGGATTTAATAGAGCCACACAAGCAAAAATCAGAATTAAAAAGTTTTCCAGTTTCCAAACTTCAACTGCTTCAGGAAAGTTAAATAATTTATTCTAAGGAAGACGAATAAACCTGAGAAATCTCATATAATCTAATGATGATTTTTTATTATTTAATATAACTAAGCTATTACTTAATGAAACTAGTTTCTCTACAGTTCTGAATAATAGAAGGGAGTCCATATATAAATATTCTTCATTCAAAAATAGTAGGTATTTGATTCAAAACTCTATATGCTTAAGAAAAATTATTCAAGTGTGAAGGATCATAGGGAGGAAAACAAACACTTGCAATATGCAAACAAAAAAGACAACCGCCGTTAGCATTTTGGTGTATTGCTGAAGGTTTTTGTTTGTTTGTTTGTTTGTTTGTTTTTTTGCTAGCAAGTCTTTTTATATGTGTATATCTGTCTACATGCCATGTACAAATTTGCACTTTTATTAAACCAGGGTTTATATACAGTTGTTTTCTCTTAACATAGTTTTTCACATTTTTCTTCTTAAATTTATTGGTAATAGCAACCAAGGGAAATAACTAACCTTGAAAGTGTTGGTATAGAAGCTTAACCAGGTCTACCAAAAATAAACAATTGTTTAGAATTCCCTGTTTTCATCTGCCATATGTATTGTACATTGTAATCCATATCAGATCCACATTGGTTTATTTTTATTGCCCCCTAGATGTATCTAAATAAAATTGTCAGTCTATGGAGATGAGCTATCTTTTTTCTTTAATTTTTTTTGTAGTTGTAGATGGACAGCACACCTTAATTTTATGTGTTTATTTTTACATGGTGCTGAGGTTTGAACCCAGTGCCTCACACATGCTAGGCAAGTGCTCTACCACTGAGCTACAGCTCCAGCTCATGAGATGAGCTATCTTTAGTGGCTTAGGCACCATTTTACAGTGTTACAGGTAGGAGACAGGCATCCCATTTAGAGAAGTAGAGACCAGCACAGGGAAAGCCACCTTTGCATACGGTTAACTTGTTTTCTAATACACTCATTGTTTGCCTGCGGGGTCTTCCCCTGCATCACCAAGATGTGAGTTGCACAATAGCTTCTTTGTGGACAACTGTTTTTATTCTCCCTCACCCAAGTTGTTTTATCTATCTATTTATTTTTGTTTAAATTGTGCCATATTAATCAAGAGTAGAGTTTTTATCACATGGAACCGATGAGTTAGAATTTTCCCTAACTTGTTGCAAATACAAATCTTGGAGTCAGGCAAGCCTGAAGGCAAATGTTGTCTCTGCATCTTAAAAACTAGGTGCTCTAGGGTAGAGCACTTGCCCAGCATGCACTAGGCCCTGGGCTCAATCCCCAGTTCTTCCAAACAAAAATAACAACAATTAAAATATTGGGTGCTACAATTTGGATATGGCTTGTTCCTCAAAGGTACATGGGCCGGAAGCACACATATGTGCCATGTTTGGTGGTGTGAATGGTGGACCTTTAATAGGTGGGGCCTACTGGAAGGTAATTAGGTTGAGGGGGAACTGCCCTGGAAGGGATTAGAGCTAGTGTCATGGAGGAGGTTGGGTCTCCTGAGTTGTTATGAAGCAGTGAGCCCCGGCCCTCTCCATGTTCCCTTGCCTGCTGTCTGACCATGTGACTTCTCTTTCTCATACACGATTTTCACCAAGAGCACCTCATCAGAGTCAGGCTAATGCTGGTGGCGTCAGGCTCCTAGGCCTCTAGAATTATGAACCAATAAACTCTTCCTTTATAAAGTACCCAGCCTCAGATATTTTGTTACAGCTACACAAAATAAACTAAGATACTGGTGAATATACAGTCACCCTCTCTGTTTCTTTAAGATAGAAACATCAACCTTATGGAATTTACATGAAGATTAAATGATATATTGTAAGTGTTCAGTTGGTGGTAGTCTTATTATATGCTAATTAACATATGTATTAGCTCATGCACTTAATTTCTTTGGTGGTGAGAACACTTGAAATCTACCTTTTTCAAATATACAAAACATTGATATTAATTTATGTTGATGACTCTTACACTTATTCCTCTTAACTGAAATTTTGTATCCTTTGATCAACATTTCCCCAATATACCCTCCAAACATACATCTTATTCTACTTGTGTGAGTGTGACTTTATTTAGATTCTGCAATAGGTGGGATCCTGTGGTTTTCATCGTCCTATTCTCAGCTTATTTCACTTAGCATAGTGTCGTCCAGGTTTATGTCTGTCCTCCCAGCAAGAACATATGTGCCCTAGAGATGGTGGCCATGCTAACACTGAGGTGTTTTGCACGTCCAGTGGGTGACTTGGACCCAGTTCACATTTATCTAAAAGTCAGACCATCCAATTTGCAGGAGTTTTATAAGTTGTCAAGTGCAGCTCTCATTAAAGATTAAATTAGGTAAACATAAATAAAATTATATTAAAAATTGAATTTTCAAAACACATTATTGGTAATTTTTTTAGTGCACTGTCCTATTTCCTGTGCACTAGAAGTCACTTATGAATCTTGTGTCTGCAAGGTTGAAATATTACATAATGGCTTTCCCACTCTGCTCTCAGTGACCTCATGAGGACACCTTAAAAAAGGCACCACCACAAGGCTGGGTGGGAACACTCACACCAGAAGAATCCTCAGCCCTTGGCATTTATCTATTTGTTGACTGACTACACTTGAGAAATGTTGGACAAAATGTTAAGAACCAGAGGATGTTAAACTTACTGTCCACAGCCATCACATTTTCACTAACACCAAAATCTGAGGAAATATTCCTCTGGTAGTCAGAAATGATCAAATTCAGAAAAATAAAAATTGATCATGTCATTGACCAATGAATCTGACACAAATCTTCATTGTTTCACTTTTCTCTTTATTAATATAAAGAAAACCAGGGACATACATTTAAGTCACAATTTCTCCTGTTCATTGCAAACATGGATTGACATGGGTATGAATATGGTTCAAGGAAAAGCAGGGAGAGTCTTCTGGATTATCAGTGGCATTCTGGCTATAATAAAGAATATCACATATTTTATTATTATTTGAAAAATGATGCTACTCATCTTTATGACAGTTAAAATGTATTTAAAATTGTTATTTGCACATATCCAGCCATATTTTTTTTTCCCACAATATAGTTGCTAAATATTTACCAACACAGCACTGTTTGGGTTAGAAACTCAGTAAACACAGGTTATATGAGAGAATGTAATTTTGACTCTCTCTACAGAACATCCCGCTGATAAGAATGGCAGAGACTCGAGGTATGGCAAGGGGAGTGAGGTGATGGTACTGTCTCATGAACTTGCACTTGGTGCCCTGTATTTGGAGACAATGGAAGACAGAGCACGGGGGCCCTCTTCCATTTTTGTCTATATCTTTATTTTATGTTGAGGTACTTGTTTTTACTCTGTCCTGAGGAGGGTTTCCTCTCAATATGAGTTACTCTGTCTTGTTGACTCATAGTTAGATTTCATCTTGACTCTGATTTTGGATGTATCTTCATCTTGGTTTTAGGTTGTGTTCATATTTATTATTTTTTTTTCTTACTAGCACACTTGAATTGTTTTTGTTGTTCTCCTTTGTATATGAGAAGAAATATAAGATCTTTAAGACCTCAAAAGCCTCGTTGCAAACATGACAACATAGTAAGTCTGTTACCACTCTTCTGGCACCCAGCAAACAGCAGGACACAGTAGAGAAGTCAGATGAAAACTTTAGAATATTCATCTGGCCCCTTCATGACTTGCTGTGTTTGTTAAGCCACTTCTCATTTTTGGAGCTTCAGTTTCTTTCTTTTCATAAGGACTCTCTCACTGGGTTCTTCAGAAATTCTCGGGTGAAAGGAAAATGAGTTGTGTTTGACTTTCATTCACCCCAGGAACTTCCTGTGTGGTCTGTGAGCTGTCTGCAGCTGAGTGGGCTCAGGGTCCCCCAAGGTCAAGTTCTCCCTGAACTTTGCTGATCTCATACCAAAGGAGGATGCAGGTTGTCTACACAGTGGATTAAAAAACCCCACTTTGGTCATCTTCTAGCTCCTTTATACTGGATTTCTTTATGCAACCTGTGTATGTATGCTAGAACTTCTAAGAGGACAAGGACAACTTTTTATTCTCTTGAGGGGAGAAAAAAAAGAAGTGAATCCATCCTGTGTTCATATTCCTCCATGCTACCTTTAAATACATGCTGTTCATTCATTTCTGGAATTTGGATACAGAATCTAAGAGAGAGAGAAAAGTATTTGTTGTGTACTTGCCTTAATGCCAGGCATTTTATCTAGATAGTTTTAATTAATTGTCACACTGGCCCTGAACACACATAACTATTGTGCCTTTTCATAAAGGCATAAAGGAGGAAACTGAAAACTAGAAGGATTTCAACTGGTTTGGAGATAGCAGTAGAAGCTGAATTTGAATACAGCTCTCTGAACTTAAAGACTGTTCTTTTTGCTACAATGGAGCTGGTTTGTTGTCGGTCTTAAACATTTCAAAAAAGTAGTTGCAGTTATGGCAGTCCCATCAGTTTTACTGCTGTATTGGCTTCTAGCAAGCAGAAGGACTCAGCAGAAAATGGCCAGTAGAAAAAAATCAAAATGATTAAGTCATTTCTAATTTGGGGAGCTTTGGATCTTTTCTTTTCAAAACAGTTTCTTTCTTTTTAGAATTAGGCAGAAGAACTAGAAGACCCATTAATTTTCATTATGGTGCCATTTTTAAGTTTTCTCTATTTCTCATCTTCCTCTTATAGAAGCACTAAATGTATTTCCTTCATACAGAAAACGTTTTAAAATTGTAAGCAGACATCCCAAATCTCAGAATAATACAGACATTGAAAAATGTTGGCTGCCCTTTTGAGATAAAGGCCCGAATTTTGCTCCAAATGATGTTAGAACCGAGTTTTATCATTTGTGTCTTGCTGTGATTGATATCCCCCGCTGTTATCATGGGCACCTGGTATTTTCCCTTGACTGAAAGATCTTATGAGTGTCTAATTCAAAACATTCAGAGAGGAAGGAGTTGTGTTTTTCACTAGGGATGGTCAGAAGGTCACTGTGGGGATGGGCTGCATCTTCTGATAATTATTACCATGGTTACCAGAGCTTCCCGAGATCCCGTTAATGGAGAGCCAAGTGCCTCCTGCTGTGGAGCAGCTGGGATGCTCTGACAAGGGCTTGACCTGAGCCCACAATGACCAGCCAGTCTAATAAGGGATCCCTTACAAGGCTGCCGAGTCAAACGCCTACTCCTAGCATTCTGCAAGGATCAATTCATCAAAGGAAGCAAGACACATTGCCCAGAGTGAGATCATCAACCAGAGACTCTGCTGTAGTTCACTGACACTAAAAGCAATAAAAAAATGCTCTGTAAATTATATTTATCTGTCTTAGAAATTACATTTGGTTCTAACCACCAAATCATGAATTTTCATCATGCTCAGTGTGTTAATCCCCTCTAGAATATTGCTGAAAGAAGGCCCAGTCAGAAATTTCAGAGTTGTCCTTCAGTGCTTACTTACCCTATTTGAAACTTCATTTGCAGACTTTTACTTCTGTACTTGGCTCTGTGTGGTATGCTTTAATGTATTGTCTTATTTTGTCTTTAAGACAATCTCACTTGCTGTTATTTTCCAGATAAAGAAACGGAGGCCAAGGGTTTAAGTGATATATCCAAATTCACATAGGTCAGGGAAGGGGAAACCAACCTTTCAACCTGGGTCTGTATGACTCTACAATGCGAGCTTCTGGGCACCCTAGGAGGCTCCTTTTGCCCTGTGCCAACCAATGATCAAAGCCCATGAGCTCTTCCTCCAGGGTGCTTCTCGTTCATTCACCTTTGCCATTTATCATGGAGACCCTTATAACACAGACCTTCATCTATCTCCTGGGTTCCTGTGAGTCTCCTGCAGGTTGAAGTGCCCACGGATTACCTGCCCATTAGAGGGATCTTTATAAAACCATGAAATAGGAATCTGGTCATGTTCCTCCTTTGCTTCAACTCCTCCAATCCAAGTCAACCGCATACCTCATAAAATAACACCATCCAAACCCTTTAGCCTCACAACAGTATTCTTTACAATCTAACTACAACTTTTCTTTTTTTACCTTGAATCAACATTTCTTGCCACTTTTTATAAGAACATTAAAAACATCTCCCACTCTGCACACACTTTCACCATCTTCTTGCCCCTTCCTGAGCAAAGCATGTATGTCTACTCTTAAGGTATTTTGGAGTTCATGCTTAAGGAATTATGAAATAGCAAATAACGCTGGAATGCTGTAGCTTCTTGGAGAGAAACAAAAAGGACATATTTTATAGTGAAATATAGGGGGGAAAAGCACGAAGGAGTTTATTTCTTTATTGTTGTTCTTATTTTCTCACTTGCTTAAAATTAAAAGGAAGTACTTGAGTTCTGCTTAATTTCTGCCAAAGGCCAAGACATGCTGTAAAGCCCACCCGTTTGCAGTGCCAGAGATCAGAGGCTGCCTGCACATTAGTAGGCAGCTGAGGCAAGCACTTTTGCAGAGCACATATTGGAAAGTTGAGCAGTGTGAATCTTCCTAAATTCAGCAATAGCAGGACTGAGCATTGCACAATCAATGTGGGTGTGTATGGGACATGGTTGCCATGTGTATGCACTTTGGTTTATACCTTACGCAGTCTCTGCAAGTAATGTTACAATGTGGGCCTCATAATTGTCATGTGATTCTTTTCATTTTATTTATTTAAAATTAAAACAGGCCTTTGGTCTTTCAGCATTATTAAGGAAATGTAACAACATAATACTAAGTGAGACCATTTAAGATTCTGGGCACTGAAGTTGACAGGCCAAGAAGTAGAAGCCTTTTCTAACTCCATTATGTGTTTTGTTTTATTTTATTTAGTTTTAACAGAATGTGTATCAGCTTGCTGGGGCTGCCAACATAAAATGCCACAAACCGAGTAGCTTAAAGGGCTGGAAATTATTACCTCACAGTTTTGGAGGCTGGAGTCTGAGATCAAGGAGTCATCAGGGTCCACTTTTTTGGACAGAGGGTCGGGGAGGGAAACCCTTCAGGACTGTCTCCTTGGCTTGAAGATGCGCCTCTTCTCCCTGCCTGTGTCCACATTGTCACCTCTCCGTGCATGTTTGTCTCTGTCCAAATTTCCCATTTTCCTAAGGACACTTGCCATATTGGTTCAGGGCCCACACTAATGACCTTATTTTAACTTCATTGCTTCTGTAAACTCCATCTCCTAATGAGCTCACATTCTGAGGGACAGGTTGAAAGGACTCCAACATATTAATTTCTTTTTTAGGAAGTATAGGGACAAATCAATCCATAAAAAAATGAAATTTGGATTAAAAGACTAAAGAACATCTTCCAACTCTAATTACATTCTTATCCTCCCATTCTTTCAACCTAAAGTGATTTCCCTCTCATCCCTGTGTACCAAATTGATACTGATTCTATAAGACTCAAATTAAATGTCTTCCTTATGAGACGCCTCCTCTTGGCTCCCAGTGAAGAGCTACTTGGTCCTTCCGAGTTCCTGTAAGACTCTTGTTGTTTAAACAACTGCCTAGCACACCTCACTTTCTGCTGCTGCTGCTGATCTAGGCTGCCAGCCCTTCCAGAGCAGGGACAATACCCTGAGCACAGAGCTGGGAACACAGCAAAAGTGCTACAAATGTTGGGAATGAGTGAGCACTCACGTGGGGAGTCACCATGCCTTGATCAGTCCAACCCATCTGGAGAATCCTTTTGTTCCTCTCTGAGCAAAAAAAAAAAAAAAAAAATCCCCCTGTGTATCGATTTTTCCCAATAATTCCTACTTATTCTGATCATAAGAATCAACTGAGACATTTGTTTTAAAGATATGTTTTCCTATATTCTTTCCCTGGAGGTTCTGATACAAAGGTCTAGGTGAGTCCAAGGATATGTTTTCAAACTTCACCTTTGTTTAGAGCTAATTCAATTGCCTAAGATTACGTAGAGAAAGTCTAATAATTTTCTATGTGAAACCTTCTCTACACCTCCCATGGCAGAAGCAAGAATCCTCCCAGAGGCCACCACTTGTCCTGAATGCTTCTTCCAGCAAATGTCCAGACCCCCATGTACTCCCATATTATAGTGGACTGATGGACGGGTGGTTCTCCTTACTCCAGCCCACCATCAGGTACCTAACAGCTCTGTGGATGCCCCATCCCACACACTGGCCATTAATTTGCATGACATCTCAATTCTAGTAACTTCACCTTTACTTTTCTCCATCTACCCATGTGCATAGCCATGGGTCAACCGCAATTATTTCACTTCTGATATTTTAAACATTGCATTCTATGGGTGATGGCAATCTCTGATTTCATTACCAGTCTTCTTATTACTACATTATATTTTTTTCTCCTAATACCCCCAGTACCTGATCTACATACTTATTTTTCCTCTCTCCTGGGTCCTCTGGGCTCCTGTCTTTCATTTCTCCCTACCTGCTTCCTTCTTTCTTTTCCTCCCTCCCTCCCTCCTTCCCATGTTTCCTTCCTTCCTTCCTCTGCCTTCCCCCTAGTCATATATGGCATTACTTCAACCCTGGATCAACCCAAAACTCTGCCTTCTTCAGCTTCCTAGGTTGCCACATGCTATAAGGGGCGACAAAGCAAAAACAGGTGGAGATTGATTCATCTAGACACTCAAACCTCTTCCTTGAGTTGGAAATTTAATGTCATGCCAATTACCCCGTATTTTCCAGAAATACTCACTTTATCCCTTCAATGGCAATCATTTCAAACTTTACCACTTCAAAACTGCCCTTGCATAAAAAATACATGTGTGTGTATGTGAGTGGAGGAGGTAGAAATAAGTATATAGAGCCTAGCCTGAAATTTCTATTTATTTTCAGTGCGTCTCTGGGATCTTACTATTGAAATTATAATGGCATCATTGAATAAGCAGGGAAGGGAATCCTTTGTCTGATCCCTAGAAGCATTGGTCAGGTTGGCATTTTACTTTCCCCTTAAATTCTTTTCTCTTAAAGTGTGGGCTTAGGGTTTTTGTGGGAAGGTTTTAAATTATAGATTATTTATTTGCTAGGTACAAGATCATTTAGACTGTCCACATACTCCTGTTTCAATTTGGTAAGTTATGTATTTACAGGAGTTTTTCTCTCTCACCAAAATTTCAAAATTATTGTCTTAAAATTTTTATAAATTCTTACTTCCTTTAACTTTTTTTTGGGCCAATTTGTAGCAATGGCCCCCTTCAATCTGATGTGGACAACTTTGTCTCCTTTCCCTTCCTGATCATCTTGGCTAGAGATCCATCAATTGTGTTTAGATTTCTCAGTGAACTACCCTGTAGCTTGTTGATTTCCATGTAAACTTACAGTATCATACCCCTCATGAAAATAATGCTTTCTTTAGTAATATACAAAAAGATTAATTCATCCTTAAAATTTATCAATGTACTTCACCAAGTTAAATAGAAAGCAAACAGAAATATCATAGGTGCATCTCAGTAGCTAAAGAAAAATCTAATGGTTCAATTTAAAACACTGATACATTAAAACCAAAATATACTTCCTTAAACTAATTTATAAACAATAGCAACCAACCAAAGCCCTATAAAATAGGGTAATTGAAGTGAGTGATTGAAAGATTCCCCCTGGGTTGGGATTGAGTTAAGACATCCAGTTCTACTTTCATTCAACATTGTATAGCAGTCTTGCTCATTGTTACACAGCAAGGGAAAGAAGCAAAAATTAAGTCTTGAGCATAATGATATAAACTTCTACTTACAGATGATATTAGTATGTAGAAAAAACACACTGATAAGACAGAATTCACAAGTAAATTCATCAAAGTTACTACATCTGAGTCCATGCAAAATGTTTTAAAATGTTTACATGTAAATAATAAACAAAATTACATTTTAGTGATAAAATTTATAGTGATTTTAAAAGTACCAAATATTCATAATAAAATCTAATAAAACCAGTTGAAGATATCTTCACTGGAGACTTTAAAATATTTAAATGAAATGATGGATTAAAACCATTTTCATAGACTAGAATGCCATAAAGATATCCAGTCCCCCAACCTGATCTATAAAATAGATGGAATTCTAATTAAAATCTCAGTGGTGAAATTGACAGCCTAGTTATAAAATTTGTATGAATATTCAATGGGTAAGGACAGCCACAGCAATTTTGAAAAATCACACCCTGGATAAAATTCCATTATCAGATTGAAGATTTATGATGAGTAAATTCAGTCCGATGGTGTGAGACTGGCACAAATACAAATAATAGTCCAGTGGGACAGACCAGAGGCTGGGAACACACATGGATGTGCAGTTGCTTTAATAAGGGATCACCCACAACCATTCACCATCTTGTTCTGTTTCCACAAGGCACAAAAAGCTTTATCAAGTAAAATTTACATGTAATTTGCAGGTCAAAAGGTTCATGTTTATTTCTAAGAATTTTATGTTTCTCAAATTATGCATTTCTAACCATAAAACAGGACTGCTGAGTATAAAAAAATTTGAATTTCTTTAAACTATATTTGTAATTTTATTCTTGACTTATTTTTACACTAGTCAACTTCTCTACAGTTAATAATAAAAGTTGGTGATAAGCTAGCCTAACTTTGCCTCATGCATTATAAATGCTTTAGATAGTATCTAAGATGTGCTAATATACTTTAACTGGATGGGTAATTAAGTAAATTCCAGATACTCATTACGCTGATGATTTTCTCCACTAATGACTTGTGCAGAAGAATATAATCTTCTGGATCACATTCAGCAAATATAAGCAATTGTTATGTTAATACTTGCTAAATGAAGCTAGGTCTGGACCTAATAAAAGATCCTACAGTTTATATTAACTTTTTATTCACTCTTCTTGCCATTCTCACATGCTTAAAAAAACCAACCAACCAAACAAACAAACAAACAAACAAAAATCCTCAGAAATTACTGATATTAGTGGAAAGTAAATTCTTTCTACTATTTGTTCTCCAAAAGTAAGAAAGGCACAAATTAAATGCATGTTAAGAATTCTATTGTTTATTTGTGGTAGCTCTGCCTGCTGAAAGAAAAAAAAAAAGAGGCCTGCTATTTTCTTAAATATTTAATTCATCAGAAAGGGTGGTTTGGTTTTGGGTGTCTTGTCATGATCGAGGGAAGGAGACAACATATTTATTTTGCTAAGTATATCAGGTAAAAAGTTTAGAACATCCCTTTGCAAGGTAAACCCTCCTTCCAGCTGGTGCTGGATGTAGGAACTGCACCACAGGGTGGACCTGTGAACTGCCCTTGACCATGCCTGGCTTTCTCTTTCTGTTTTGAGATCTGGAAATTCAGTTTCTACTACAGCAGGATTCTGTAGTAGTCCTCCCCACTGTGAGTCAAATATTATGAGAATAAATATTTCTAAGCTGCAAGTAGGTGATTGTTGAATTTATTGAACTTAAATGTTGCAGTTCTTGTTATTGAAGCATCTTTTTGCCAAATCAGAGCTTCTTTTCGTATGTTTTTTTTTTTAATGTAGAAAGATGATTCCACCAACATGTTCACTAGAGAAATTCTGAAGTTTTTGATTCTAATATAAACAGATAACTTCTGTAGAGTGAATTCTACACTTGGTAGAAATAGGAATTCCTTTACTTTTTTTCTGGAGTGGTTCCAAGGCACGCAGAGATTCTTTTTGCTTTTTACTCCAGTTTATTCCTCCCTCTCTTCCTCCACCCCCCTGTTGGCCACTTGATGGCTGGGATAAAGAGACACCGTTCTGGGTCTTTTTACTTGCTGATCCCACTGTGATTTACCACACTTGATTTTCTTTCTCTTTTGTTTTGGGGTGTGGGTATTAGGGATTGAACTCAGGGGCACTCAACCACTGAGCCACATCCCCAGCCCTATTTTGTATTCTATTCAGAGACAGGGTCTCACTGAGTTGCTTAGTGCTTTGCTTTTGCTGAGGATCCTCCTGCCTCAGCCTCCCCAGCCTGCCGCTGGGATTAAAGGTGTGCACCATCAAGCCCAGCACATATTTGATTTTCAAACACCAGGTCTCTCTTCTGAGCTATTTCTTCAGGAACATTCTTAAAGATTTGATCCCGGGGCCAGCCCTATACATAGGCACAGAAGATAAGAGTTTATACTACAAGTCTTACAAGGCTCACTTCCTACTTAATGAAATTTATTATTAATAGTGACAATATAAAGAAGAAGAGGTAACACTTCTGCTATGAAGTAGAGTATGGAGTAGATTTGTAGTATGACTGGCAAATCCTCTTCCCAGTAACTCCTCGCTTTGTTAAAACCAGATCTCCTGCACACTGCTATGGATTGAGTCATACCCTGCCCTAAGTCATATGTTCAAATCCTAACACCAGGACATCAGAATGTGTCCTCAATAGAAATAGGATCATTATTATTAGTTAAGGTGAGGTCATATTGGAGTAGACTGGGCTCCAACCTAATACCACCAATGTCCTTATAGAAGGGAGAGGTAGGACCCAGGAGTGCATGCAGGGGGACTCCATGAGAATATGGAGAGGACATCCACAAGGCAAGGACAGAGGTCTGAGCTAATCCCCTCTCACAGGCCTGCCAGCACTTGATCTCTGACTTCCAGCCTCCAGAACCGTGAGAAAGCACATTTCTGCTATTTGAGTCACTTTGCCGCACTTTGCTTTGGGTATTCTAGAAAAGTTTTACAGAGCTCTAGAACACAGAAGGGCTCTGAGGACTTACATCTGTCCGGAAGTTTTATGAAATACTCCTGAAATTCTTTATTTTTCTATTTTTCCCTTATTCTTTTGAGATATACTTTACAGTAGAATTATTTTGACATATCATACATGCATGGAGTATAACTTCTTCTTCTTGTGATTGTACATGATGTGGAGTTACACCCTGTGGTGCAGATCATGTATTCGTACTGAACATAGGAAAGTGATGTCCGATCCATTCTACTATCTTTCCTATTCCCACCCTCCCCAAAACTCTTCATTACTTGAAAATTCATATCTCATCATCTAAACTACACATCCTGTTGTACCTAGTTGAAAGTGGCCTAAAATTCTTTTGTAGTAACATGGAGTCATTTATTTCAAGGGGGGCTCTTAGACTCCAGAGTTGGGGTAAAGAGTTTGTGATCTGCCCCAAAATACAGGGCTTAAACAGAAGAAAAAGAGTTTAAAAGATGAGGCCCTGGCCTTTGAATGCCCCTGCTAATAAGGGAATTCACAGTGGTATTCCCCCAATCACTCTTTCTGAATCAAATTAGTGTTACAGGAGTCCTCCTTGAGGTTTCTATTTTAATTTCAACTTTGCCAACATGCATAGAAAATTTGCTGAATTCTATTGGGGTTAGACCATTTTTTTTAAAGCAAAGTAGGTGGAATAAATTGTCTTCTAAAAGAAGTACTGTCGAGAAGAGGAGCAGCGGCCTGCTGAGTGGCAGAGCCGCCCCCCACACCCCGCGCCTGCCAGGTAGGCGGAACTGTGACCACCGACAGAAAAGGCCCAGTGGCCCCCGGCGGGACAGAGCTTCCAATCACTTCTGCAAGGTAGGCGGGCCTGCAACCCACCAGCAGAAGAGGAGCAGCGGCCTGCTGAGAGGCAGAGACGCCCACTCCCCCTGCGCCGGCAAGGTAGACAGAACTGTGACCACCCACAGAGCAGGCCCAGCGGCCTACTGAGGGGCAGAGCCGCCCCCCACCCCCCACGCCTGCCAGGTAGGCAGAACTGTGACCACCGACAGAAAAGGCCCAGTGGCCC
>NW_025999944.1:5735872-5823788 GCF_001458135.2 Marmota marmota marmota
GGAAAAATAATACAAGGGGGACAAATGAATGTCAGTAGAGGGGGCAGAGAGAGAAGAGGCGAGGGGAGGGGAGGGGAGGGGGGATAGTAGGGGATAGGAAAGGCAGCAGAACACAACAGACACTAGTATGGCAATATGTAAATCAATGGATGTGTAACTGATGTGATTCTGCAATCTGTATATGGGGTAAAAATGGGAGCTCATAACCCACTTGAATCAAAGTGTGAAATATGATATATCAAGAATTATGTAATGTTTTGAACAGCCAACAATAAAAAATTAAAAAAAAATGTGCCAAGAACACACATTAGTTAAAAAAAGGAAGAAAAAGAAAACAAATTATTCAATAAATGATGCTGAGAAAATTAGATGTTTACATGTAGAAGAATGAAACCAGATCTCTGACTCCTATCACACAAAAATATCAATTCAAAATGAATTACAGACATAAATGTAATACCTAAGACTAGGAAGTTTGTAGAGGAAAACATACATGAAATCCTTAAATATGGGGTTGGGGCTTTAGCACAGTGGTAGAGTGCTTGCCTAGCATGCATGAGGCACTGGGTTCGATCCTTAGCGCCACATAAAAATAAACAAATAAAATAAAGGCATTCTGTCCATCTACACTACAAAACAAATTTAAGAAAAAATATTTAAATATGATGGACAGGACAAGAAGTTTTTTAGATATGATCCTCAAGCACAGGCAACAAAAGCAAAACTAGACAAACAGCATTGCATCAAACTGTAAAGTTTCAGCACAGCAAATGGAACAATCAACAGCCTAAAGACAACTTACAGAATGGGAGAAAGTCTTCTCAAGCTATTCACTGGACAAGGGGCTGATGTCTATACCACATTAGGAACTCCAACAACTCAAGAGCAAAGCAAACAAACAAATAACACAAACCTAAATAAAAACTGGCAATAGATTTAAAAAAAAAAAAAAGAAGTACTGTCAAGGTTCATAAATGTGAAGGCTGGGTTAATAACTGGGAGAACTTCATTTGCTTCAAAGTGTGGACACTGAGCACATGAGTGAGATGCTTCCTGTCTCTTCAGAGAGATCTGTACACTTATTGACTACAGGATTACCTTCTTTTTGAAAATTATTTTGACCATCTTTTCATTTTTAGAATCTGCTGAGCTATTGAAGTCATTTCTGAACTTTAAATAAATCTGTAGCTACAAATGACAAAATATTTTCTAGCGGAGGTATTTTTATAGCAAGACATTAAAGCTGTCCTAAAGATCATCCTCTTGGGGCCGGGGTTGTGGCTCAGTGGTAGAGCGCTTGCCTAGCATGTGTGAGGCACTGAATTTAATCCTCAGCACCACATAAAAATAAACAAATAAAGACATTCTGTCCATCTACAACTACAAAAAAATAATTTTTTTTAAAAAAGATCATTCTCTTTACACATTATCTGCTACCTAACATATGCAAAAAATAGCATTTTTCATTAACAAAAGACTGTTTCAAAGGATATATGTGATATGTTTCTATGTATGTAACACTGTGAGATAACATGATGATAAAGTTGAACTATATGGGCATGGTGGCACGTGTCTATAATATCAGCTACTTGAGAGGCTGAGGCAGAAGGCTCTTAAGTTTCAGGACAGGCTGAGCAATTTAGTGGGTTAGGGGTGGAGCTCAATGGTAGAATGCTTGCCTAGCTTTCTTGAAGGAGGGTTCAACCTCAGTATGCCTAAATAAATAAATAAATAAAGCTGGAGAACAGAATAGTAGTTGCCAGGGTTAGTGATGGGGGAGGAGAGAGGGAACACAGGGAAGGTCTTCTATGATGGTACAGTTGAGTATCTTGATTTGGGTGCTGGTTAGGATGATACACTTGTAGAAATACCGCAAAGACACAGCATTCATGAACATGGGTTCATGAACAGCGAAATCCACTGATGATCTGAGTAAGCCCACTAGCTCTGGTAATTGCACCAACATCAACATGCGGATTTTGACATGCTGTGGTATGTGAGAGGATAACTTTGGCTGATGCCGCAGTCTGGCTGGGCACAAAATAACCGGCACTTGTAGGTTAAAAACAGGAACTCCTTTATTTCTTGAGCTCCGTGAACGCCACCCACGCGGCCCTTCCAGGCACACACCACACCAACCGGAAATCCCTCCTCCAGACCTTCCCCAACCAACGCAAACCCTCCAGGAATCCCCGGGAGCAGCAAGATCCGCCCCATTGCCCGACAGTAAAGGTCAAATATACAATACAATCAATCCAGCATCACAGCAATTATAAATAGCTGGCCCCTGGCTCTCAATAGGCTGAGGGTTGAGTGCATGAAAATTCTTGTATATTTTGCAGCTTCCTAGGACTCTATGATTATATAAATATAAAAAGTTAAAAACATTGAAATGATTAAGAGAAAAAGCATAACAAGAGTCCACTTAGAACTCATAATTAACAGATGAATTCCCTACCCTGGGTGGAGGAGTCCATTTAAAGAAGGGTCTGGTTCCTTTCTGTTCCTCTCTGCTGCTTTCCAATGGAACTGCTGCTCTTTCTAACTTGTGCATGAGTGAGCATAAACTGCCAAATTCCTGTGGCTGGATCAAGAGATGATTTGGAACATAACTAAGGGTAAGTGAACTCTTTACAAGCCAGAGCCCTTCTGTTCAGTTTCAACAACCCATGAGGACCCTGAGAGGGGACTGTTCTTGTGCACTTCTGTGGTACCTGTGACCATGGGAAGTGGGAATCACTCCAGGATTTTAAATGGACAAGATTCTCCACAGGGAATTGGGTACCTATAAGATCATGGGAAGGACTGAATAAGCAGAAATAAGGGGTTATAACTGAATGTTTGGATGCAAATATCAGGAAAATATTGATGCTTTACTGTTCTGCAGCTTGTGGTGCCAGTAGAAAGTGGCCAGCAGTAGAACATGGTGACCAGTTGGTCAAGCATGGGTGTCTAGGAGAGTCTGTCTCCCATGTCACTGACGCAGGGTTGTGGTCTCACTTCCTCAAGTCCATTTCACTGTCGGAACTTAAGCTCTGACAGTGTCTGGGAGTCCTTGTAGACGTTCAGCCCCTGGGATACCGTCCTGCACACAGAATTAGAGGGGATCGGCTGTCAAGTCCAGTCAACCATAGCTTTACCCTGCGTAACTTCCCCTCAGAAGCACAGTCCACCTGATTCTCAGTCACTGCACAAACAAGCGCCTGTTGTATCCATCGCCCTTCACCGCCCCTGGCCCCTGTTGCTCAGATCTCACTCTATTTGTTCTCTTTCCTGGCGCCAAGCCTCTCCCTTTTCTCCAGCCTGTTCCACTGAGCTCAACTTCAGAGCCCTATCCCATCCTCCTAATGGACCCTCCCTGCCTCCGAGCTGGTGTCCTCTCTCCTGTCACTGGCTGCTCGAGGGCTCTTGAGGGCTGAAAACTGCTACAGACACCAAACTCCGCTGTCCCCTCTCTGCCCTGCGATTATTCGGCTGCACGAACACTTTAATTATCACGGACTCTTCCTTCAGTCCTGACTGGCCTCTCTTTACAGGTTCCCAGTACCCTGATGATCCCCTTGACTTGATCTACAACTGATTCAAGGTCAAAATTTAAATTCGAGCATTCAGCTTAAATACTTAGTGAATGTGGACTAATTATTTCTTCTGTGATGCTTACAGCTCTGGTTCGGGGACCCTCCATTCTCTTCCTATCAGTGCCTTCCTGCCTTTTCTCTCACTTCAGTCAACTTAGCACTCAGAGCTTCTCACTTAAAATACCAACTGATTTTTCTCATTCTTCTTCTCCTCCATGCATTTAATAAAGTGCAAACCAAGAATTACTCGGTGGGTCCACATGTGGGGATTGTTCAACTCTGAACCACGTGAATTGATACTTTCAGGAAATTGTGGTCAGTGACTTCAGCAATTGCCCGGGCATGCCCACTCTGCCTTTAATTCCCTTCTTCTTAGAACTTATTTCAAGCAATCTTAATTAATCCTCCCAAAGTCTCTCTCTAGTTCTTAGATGCAACCTTGTTTCATTTTTAGAATAAGATATTCAAGTAATTGATGGGAATGTTCTTGACCCCCCTGTGCCCATCTCCACACCCCACCACCTTGTTGCCTCTGGGTTGCCCATGCCTGAGCTCCAGATCCTTCCTGCAGCCTGTCCAGGGATCTCAGTTCCATCTCTGCTTTCCGCCTTGTGTGTTTCCAGCACCTGCTTTGATTCTGGATGCTCTGTCTGTTCAAGCTTGTCCTTTCTGTAAAGACAAAAAAACAAAGGGGATTAAGCAAATCTTCCCTAATTCCATTTTAAACATTGTCTTCTTCTTTCCTTCTACAGCCAACCATCTTTTAAAAACTGTGCTTGGTATTTCAACTTGAGCTAAGTAAATACCTCTCTTGGGAAATGTGCTTCTCTGAGATTTGCTAGCACAGAGTGATTTGGGTTTGTTAATGTCTGCATTTCCAGCAGTTTGCCCACTTGTTTAGAAACTTCAGTGATAATTCTTGTCAGACAGACAATAGAGCTCACAGTGGCTTTGACCACTTGGACCCTCCTTGAGAACAGGACAGGCCCCCACATGACAGGACCTGATTCCATGTTGCCCTGGGTCCACCATCCTTCCCCCAAATACAGATCATCACAGGGAGGAGCCAAACCTAGGAGGAACACCAGTCCTCTTTACAAAATATTTTTTTTCACAATATTTTATTATACTTCAAAAAGCTTTAGCTGTAACATGTTACTGATAACAGTCTTTGCTGTTAAAAAAATGAAGTTTTTAAAATAAGGGATAGAAAATTGGTATCTAAGTAAGAAAAGATTATGATTCAAATAGAATCTGTTCAATTACAAAGGTGACCTTTTCCTAGAATTTATGGAGTTGCACGTTCATAAAAGGCCATGGTAATGACAATGAAGCAAAGAGGCTAGTTAGTGTTCTGTGTGTGTGTGTGTATGTGTGTGTGATCTGTTTGTTATGCTCACTCTGTCAGATTCTCAGTAATTTTGTAATAACTAGAAAACTGGTTCTCAAAAAAGAAGAATGAAAAAAGAAAACAAAATAAAATAAAGACAATAATAGGTAACTTTACCTGAGTAAGTGGAAGCAGGTCTGTTATCCAAAGAGATGCTCTCAATCAGTTAGTTTTATTAGAAATGCTTCTGTGGGGTTTCTCTAACATTACATGGCTTAGTCTTTCCTGGGATGTGGAATCACCTGTGCATTTTTAGCTCTGCACAGGGGTTCTTCCTGCTGGGTTATGCCCAAATTCATTATGCACCATTCTGTTCTTTCCCTATTGCTGCATTGGGCATGTCGGGAACTACTGCTGCTTGACATTATTTGGGAAACATGTTTTCTCCTAGAAGCTGTGCTACATCTTGTTAATTATTGCAGTACAGGACCATCCCCGGTCATCTTTTAATCTTCAAGCTCTAGCACAGAGCACAGAGCTAGCAGAACAATCTTCACAAATTCATTGGATGCAACTGGATTTCTGAATGTCTAATTCCCACTCCTTTGGGGGTTGTCGCTCCGTATGGTTATCAAGCTGTTTTTACACCACATACTTCAATCTAACTGCTATTGCCCAGAAAAGATTTGTGGGGAACATACTCTTTTAAAACTTTAAATTGATTAAATAATCAAGAATTTTTAAAGCATTCCTTGAAATGTCTTGAATAGAATGACCAATGTCTCCTGATTTGTCTGGGAGGATCCCTATTTTAACACTATAAATCTTACATCCCAGCAACCCACCCAGTCCTGGGCAAATCAGCAGACTATTCACCCTAACCTTGGAACTCTGTTATGGTTCAAGTATGTGGTATCCCCCAAAAGCTCACGGATGAGATAATGCCAGAAAGTTCAGAGGTGAAATGATCCACTTGAATGTATTAGCTGGGTGGTAACTGTAGACTGGTGGGTGTGGCTGGAGGCAGTAGTCACTGTGGGTGTACTTTTGGGGTCTGTATTTGTTGCTGGAGGAGCTCTCTCTCTTCCTGACTGTCATGAACTGATGCTAAGAGCCACAGCCAAGTAGTATGATGCATGGCATTTTTGGTTGAAAGGTGACACCAGCAAGCCTTTGAGATGATATGATTATGTTAAGATCTGCATTCATATGGATATTGGACTCCTGCTGTCCACCTGGGCCTGCTACGGGACTCCTGGAGAGTTCCCATTGGTTGGGGAAGTGCGGTAGGAGGGGATTCTGGAGGAGGGACTTCCTGTTGGGGTCGGGAGAACGCCGCGTGGGTCAGTCGGCCATCTTCCCGGGAGCGTAAGGGGCATTGGCTGCAGTTTCAGAAATAAAGTTTGTTCCTGCTTGAGTGGCTCGTGATTTTGTGCCCAGCCAGACTGCGGCAAACTGAGAAGCTTTATTTTAGCCTACCCTTCTGCCATGATGTTCTGCCTCACCTGGAGCCCAGACCTGTGGAGTTGGCAAATCATGGACTAAACCTCTGAAACTATGAGTCAAAATAAACTTTTCCTCCTCTGCATGGTTCTAGTTGGGTCTTTTGGTCACAGCAATGCAAAACTGACTAAAACAAATACCCAATATTTTTAAAAGGAGGTGGAGCTCAGTCTGTTTTTCATATTTTCTTCACATATACCTGACAATAATAACTTGATTGTGTTATCCACTATAGTGACTACTGTCATTTATCTTATAAACCCATTCAGTGAAAAGTTTGACATATTCCTAAAAACTGGCTTCCTATTGATGGTGCTTTGGTTTCCTCCTAATCAGAATATTTGCAACGGCCTTAGCCTTGGCTAGTTATGCTTCAAGTGTGATTGAAGGGACTTTTGTGTAAGTGTCATTGAAGTGGTGAAACACAGCTTGCTTTTGGGAGTCAGAAAGATACACAGCATGACCTCAGGGATGCAGATACTTTGCATCTGGCTCCACATCCCTGCTAACCTTCATCTTACTCTAAGTGGAGTCATGTTCATGTCGGTGTCTTTGCACTGAGTAAAATGCCTACAAATATGTCATTTCTTGTACATTTACTTAAAAGATGGCTTCACACCTAAAACTTGGCACCTACCTAACTCCTATTAATCCACATACAATGGCACTAGTTTTTGCAACAAAGACCTTTACTGTAAAGTTAATGGGCCAGGAAACAAGCAGCTGGAAAACAAAGCTCAAAGCAATAGATATGCAGTGGAGGGATTTATAGGTAGGGAGAGGGGAGAAGCTGCTTGTCGATTGGGTGTCAAGGAGGGGACCTTTGGGGGTTTCTTTGAGCAGGTGCAGATGTCACCATGCCTCTTCACAGGCTGAGCATGTCTTTTGGAGGGGAGTTATCATTTCTGTGCATGTTGAGCTTGTGACATCAAAAGCTCTTTGAGTGAACAAACTGGCTTCTTTTGTGCATGTCCATTCTTGAAAAGCTGGTTTCAATCTGTGCTTGGGTGTATTCTGGAGGCATTTTCTCAAACACATCTTAAGCGTTTTTTGTTTGTTTGTTTGTTTATTGAAGGGATGTATCTGGTTGTGGTTAGGCCTTCATGGATTTCAGGATAGTACACAGGATAATGTATCTCAAAGTATCATGCTCAGATCACCTGCCACCAGGTGTGTTCCTCTTGTTTGTGCAGGTACGTGCATTTAACAAAACTCCAGGTGACTCCAACACCAGCATTGTTCATAAACCACCCGCACTGGGGGTGCAAAGGTATTTGTACAGAAAAGACTCAGTTCTGAAACCAAGCTTCCTCGTGTACTAGAATTGGGGTTTTGAGAAAATTGCCTATATTCTCTGAATTTTAATTTCCTCTTCTGCAAAGTGGAAAAATATAGTAGCTATGCTAAAGTTGATGGAAGCCAGTGGAACCCCAAATGTTTCATAAACTGAAAAATTCAAGAATAGTTGTTAGCTGCCCCCTTTTCATGATCCTTCTCTTCAAATTCCTTAAACTGGTGAAGCAAATTATCCCACAGTATTTGCATACTGATTATTTAACTGCCTTCTTAAGGTTACATGGCTCTTAAACTAAAACTAATCCATTAACTCAAATAAATTTCATGGGTATCTCATCTGATTGGATTACTAACTTGGGTTAAATTGGTCAAACTGGTCGTGTATAGAATTACAGGCAGCTTTGATGAAAAAGCATTGTTGTGTAAAAACAAATTGCTTAATAAACTGAAACATGAGACTGCTCCAGTTCTGTGATGCTAATTAAGACCTCGCACTAAGCAGTTGGACATGTTCTTTCAGATCCATTGTTACCCTCCTCTGCTCTAACAGAGGCTTGTAGCCAGTTGGAGCCAGTGCTTGCAATTGGTTCTGAATCAATGTCCTATTTGCTGTTTTATTGTATTTTTAATAAATAACATTTTTTCCTAAGGCCTTGAGAGAACTAGTAGCATTAGTAGCAATGGTGAGAACTTTCACTTTGAGAAATTTTCCTTAATTAACCCAAATTTTCTGATAATTCCCTTATCGCTTCTTCAGTTCGAGAATGTTTAGTCATTTTCTTTGCATGAGTTTGATAGTAAACTTCATGTTCTTTTCCAAGTGTTACTTTTTCTCTCTTTCATTACTATAAATGGTTGGTGATATCTGGTTTGAATTACATTAGGAAATACTTACTGAATACACGGTAGATGCAAGCCAATGTTGAGTTGGAAACAACTGATACCTTCATTGTCACCTAGGAGCTTACAATCTACTTGAAGAAATAAAATACCTACCTTAATCAATATGTAGCAAAGCAGTATCAATGTGGTGAATCCCAGAGCTCAGGAAATCATGTTGGTCCCGAGTTTATCATTAATTTACCTTGTGACACCAATGGAATCTTTTGATCAGTCTTCACTTGTGCAAACAGGCAGATGTGGAAGATGGTTGCACTAGAGAATCTGGTATATAAAGGTAGAGTTCTGAGGATAGGGAGATCATTGTGCACTGGTTATTCCAAGAAGACTACAATAATTTTTTTTAAATTGGATCTTGAAGTAGAAGGAAGGAAAAAAAGGGGGAGAAACTGACGTCTACTAAGGTCCATATTATTTGGCATCCTTGCATACTTGATCCCATTTAATACTTCCGATAATTCTCTGATTTTGGTATTACACTGAACATGTAAGTATATGGTTTTTAAGGTTGCTAAAAGTCAAAATGGGCAGCTATGTTTGGTCTCATCAAATGTTATTAACCTTATTAAATAGATAAATTTAGTCTCAGAAGAAATCAGCTCAGGGGCAGACAGTTACGTTTGACTCCAAGTTCTTACCGAATCACTTCTATCTGTTTCTCTGTGTAGCCAATCAGCCAGGTCCTGTTAAAATCCTGAACCCACCGGCTTCTCTCCATCTCCACTGTCACCTTAGTCCAAGTCACAGAAACCTTCCCCAACACTGTGATGGCTCTCCTGCTTCTTCTATCTTGTTTCTTGGGAATCCATTCTCCGCAGTCTCCAGAGTGAGCCTTAAAAACTTGAAGCAGAGGCAGATCATGCCATTTCTGTTTAAAAAGCACAAACGGACAAAATTTGAAAACACAGCAAACACCTCTGATGGATTCCAGCCACACTTTGAAATAAATTCAATTATTTTTACAAAGGCTCCTGCCTACAATTTAAGTAATATGTGGGATATAGGAGGTGTTCAGAGATTATTTGTTGAATGAATGAAACTGCTCAAGAGAATTTGAGAAATAAAGTAGGAGGGATAAGGTGGGAATCAACTGTAGTGGTTTTTCAGCAGAAAACATTTGAATTTTATCCTCTTTGTCACTGGGACCCCATAATGTGTCTACGACTAAGGAGGTATAGAAAAAAGGTGTTATAGAAGAAGTAATTTAGGGGAAGAGCATAAATGGGAGAGAAAAGGATGAGAAGGTGCAAGACATTCAATAGAAAAGTTCTCTCAGTAAGCTCCCCAGCTGGAGAGTAGTGCAAGCAGAAAGGGAGTCTTTTAATGAAGGACAAGGAGAAATGGATTTGAATTTCTAGGCAACTGATCAAAGAGAAGGTCAAAGGACACTGTATGCAGGACAATGACTGCGATTTTTTTTTCCTCTGAGCAACCAGATAATGCTTACATTAGCAATAAGTCAAGGCAGGAAAGAAAAGCCTTTTTTTTCCCTTTCTCTAAAAACGTAAAATAAAAATAAATTAGTTTTAGATACTTTGAGTGTGTAGCAAAATAATAAAAATAGAGAAAAAATACATTGGAGATCTGGGGCCAAGCCTTCGATCTCTTAAGAAAGTCTTGGGTACACCCATCCTCCTCTCCCTCCACACTGCTGGTACCCTAGTTAACAGCTGCATGTTTCTTAAATATCTTGTGTCTTCTCTGTGACCCCGAGCCCTGTATTCCCATCTTCCAAAGCATCATTTCCAAATTCTATAGGATGTCATACAGGGCACTCCCGTGTCTGTCCCTAGTTTAATTCTCTAGCCTTCTCTGACTTTCACTGCTCAGTGCCCCTGTCCCCAGGCCCTAGAAGGTATCAACAATAGGTCTGCCCCTGCCTTACCCTTCATTCTTGACTCTTTAAGGAGCAGAGGACAGTATCATTCCCCAAGAAGGCAAAATAGCCCATGACCACTATTTCTGTATGAAATCATGCATTCATCTTCAACTATATATATGCTATTTATATATACATGTGTGTGTCTATAACATCTAACATATGTATAGTTGTGTGTGTGTGTGTGTGTGTGTGTATGTATATACAGGAACTCACAGAAAGACACAAATCCAAAGATCAAGAGGTATCATGAAAGTTAGAATATTTCATAACACAAATGCTTCATTCCATCACAAGATAATTTCTCTCCAGAAAGTGTGGTGAGCAGTAATCTAAATTATGGCCTGACTCTTGTGGCTGTGTTTGTGTGGGGAGCTGCCTGTGGGAAGGTACAGCTTAAGATGCCCCAGTTGCTATGGTAATGCTGGCCAGGTAGCTACATGCAAAGGCATGTGGCTCTATCAGTCAAGTCCTTGAGTTTAGCACCTTCTCCCAGGGATAGAGAATTCTGGGCATAACAAAAGGACCCTATTGTCTTGCCAGTCCTGTGTCCTTCATATTGTTTGCTTTGCTGAAACTTTCCGACAAAATAACCTTTTGATGAAACCTATATAATAAACTTGCTGAGCTAGCTCTGGAGTCAGCCAAGCTTCACCAGGGCTTGGCTACCCACCTGCACCCAGCTTTTTCTCCCTATTTGTGTCTGTTTGTCTTTTCTTTATCTCCCATCACCCCTGTATCCAGTACCCCTTAATTAATGGCCACAACTGAGAGATGAGAGGGTTGCGGCAAGAAAGCATACAATGTCAGAACTCTTCTTGTCCACAGTTTAGGGTAGATGTGAGACTGGGAAAGACTTGAGATGCCCTGGAGCAGTGACTTTCATGATATTTTTAAAACCTGGATTTGGAATAAATAAGTTTATAGAACGACCCAATAGTCTCATATACCCAGAAATGTCATCTCTGTTATACACACATCTATCTGTGCATGTAGTAATGCATGTTGTGTATGCATATATGCTGCATATGAAAATAGTTTCACAGAATGATGCTTCTTACTGTGAGTAATGTGCTTTCTTTTTTACTTATTTCTACTTATATTCTCCTCTATATTATTCTCTTTTATTTAAAACATTCCTATTGACACCCAGAACTCAGAATGCGTTGAGCCCCACAGAGTTCACTCCATTACCTAAAGATGGGTTCACCAACATATGGCATGGTTATTTGCACCCTTTGGGCAGTGAGACCTGTGAAATCATGGTTGGCTTTATTTTTCAGCATCAACTTTATAAACATATTTCCCTTTAGAGTGTGAAATAAAGAGTCAATACAGAGAAATTAACTTGCCAATTTTAGATGACTTGTATCTTATTCACATGGTGGAACAATGTTTTATTTATAAACTGCCATAGAGCTTTGGCACTGCAGATGTTCAGCTTGCTTTTTAAAAACACGGCAGGGCAGAGCATTTAACCTCCAGGCTTCCATTACCCTTGTTCTTGTCTCTGCTTTAGAAGACGTCTTATTCTCCCATCAGCGAATAAAAGCAGTAGGGAACTTAGAGTTTATTTCATTCAATCTATCATTTTAGATGTGGGAACACAGGCATTAAAGATGAAACCATTTTTCTCAAAATAGAGATTGTTGGCATCAGGGACAGGTCTGGAATCCAGGTCTCCTTGTACTCAGTACTTTGTGTTTCCACTGTGTGAAATCTCTTCTCCTGGGGTCCTTAATATGGCGCGGGAAGAGAGAGAACAATGGAAACCAGTTCCATTCCAGTCTATCGTGCATCTTAGCCTAAGGAACCCAATGTACCAAATGACTGGCAGGTTTCATTAAAAATATTCATTATTTTTATGAGTAAAGAAAACTGAAATAGGTGAGCAGGTGAACACTCACATCTTAAGTCTCTAGTGAAGATTTAATGTTCCCTTAACTTCTGTGATTAACTTCTGTGTTAGGGCTACCTCACTTTAAGGTTGAAATTGCCAACTTCTCTCACTAGATTTTCCCAACTCAAAGCCCACATGATGGCACAGAAAAAGAGCTAGGACAGTAAAGGTGGGTCTTGGAATTCAGAAAGCATTTGTTAAACATTGTTGACTCACATTCCCACCTTTTATTCTCATTTTGGGGAAAAGATATCCTGGTCCTCCTCACCCCACCCCCACACAGCTGAACATGAGATTTGGGTAAAGCATGACTGGGATCTCATTCTCCAGGCCCAGCATGGTGACCCTCCTGGTGCCACCAAAACATAATTTAAAAAAATCTGAGTAGATGGCACCGGCAGAAGGACACAAGTCTCTGTCATTAGCTTCCCCAGGAGACAAGGCTCATTCGTATGGTGGGGATTTCCAGGTTCCCACTGACCACTGGAGAAAAGGAATGGGGGTGGGGCAAGGGGCAGCAGCAAGGGAGAGATCCCTGTGCTTTCAGGAACCCTGAGTCCAGGTCTGTGCTACACCTCCTCAAGGGTAACAGAGGCATCGTGTGGCTGTCAGAACTCAGCAAGAAGTCCCCGCTCTTCAGAGGAAATGACAAGGGTGAAGGGAAAGAAAATTGGTGACCATCCAGGTTGTTACTTAAGGAAATAAAAAGTTGTCAACCTGTCTCCAGGAAAAGCATAGGATGGGGAGACTGAAAAGATAAAGAGGTAAACAAACAGAGAGGGCGGGCGGGTGGGCTGGTGAGCAGAGTCCTCATGACTTTCAATTATATACTGTTTCCTACACACTCAGCTAAGGGTGGCTTACGTGCACCCCACCCGCCGTCATCTGTTAAAAGTCCTAACTACTCAGTACTTCAGAAGTGGCTGCATTTGAAGATAAGATCTTCAAAGAGGTAACTTAGTTAAAATGAGGTCATTGGTATTGGTCTGATTCAGTATGCCTGGTGTCCTTAGGAAGACATGTGAGAACGTAGAGGGAAGACCTCGTAAAGGCATAGGGACTATCACCGTCCACTAGCTAAGGAGGGAGCTCTGAGAACAAACCAGCCCTGCCGGCACTTCAATATTGGATTTCCAAAACTCTGGGGACATACATTTCTATTGTTGAAACCTACAGTCTGTGGTCTTTTATTATGGCAGCCTGAGAGAACTAATATGCATGGACTGATCTGAAATAGGAGATGATTATAGCCTGAAACCAATATGGGTATGCATAATATTAATTATTAAATATATCTCTCAAAATATTAACATACACCTCAAAATATTATATATCTCAAAATATGTATTATTAATATATTCAAATATACATATTTGGAATATTAGAGATATTTCAGCTGGGTAAGTAAGTTAGGTCTCTCTACCACACCCTCACTACCAGGTTATAAGGAAAGTAAACCTCAGACCTAATTCTCCTTTGATTCAAGGACTCATTTGAAATTAGTACAAAATATTTCTGCAATCTGTTCTGTAATCTCTCTATCTTTGTAGATTCATCGCTCTTGTGTATGGATGGTTCACCCAGGATGACGGTATTCCCTGGAGATGGGGTTCTGTTGGCTTACAGTCCACATCAGAAGGCAGAGTTCTTTGAGCACATAGTATTTCTAAATCAAACTCCATTTCAAGAAAGAATAGTAAAAATCTCTCGAAATTTTTTACTTTTTTCTGTTAAGGCCAGGGTGAATTTCTTCAATTTTTAAGCAAAATATTTCTGTATCTTCGACACTACTAATCTCTCCAATGGCCATATATTTTTAAAAATCAAAAGAAATGATTTTCTTATAGATCCATA
This sequence comes from Marmota marmota marmota, assembly GCF_001458135.2. Lineage (NCBI taxonomy): Eukaryota > Metazoa > Chordata > Mammalia > Rodentia > Sciuridae > Marmota > Marmota marmota. The sequence continues at coordinate 5,750,113 of NW_025999944.1, forward strand.
CCTAATATAATTTATCTGTGAACATTATTTTTTCATTTGCATGAAAAAATTCTGAGTTGGTAAGGTGGGAGTTCTTATTCCAAGACAGACAGAAAATGGATGTAAATCATGGATGTATTACAACAAGGATTTTAGAACTGAGAAAGTAAAAGGCAGTGTAAAATGATAGTGACTTCCCTGTTCCTCTCACCGTCACTTATGTATGTACCACAACATGCTCATTTTTCAATGTAATTTTATAGGCCATCAATACCAAAGGCATTATATCAAACCTAAATGTATTTTTTTTTATCTGATAGAGGTAATGCCAAATATAAAATTGCTAATGTAAAATGTGTAAGTCATCACTTTTGGCTTCTTACCATTTTTCCCTTTAACATATTTTTAGATGAAAGCTTGAAGAAAATAAATCCATTTTGACTTGGAATCTGACTCTTCTTTCAATCTTACCACTAGTTGTAACAATTTCTTACCACCCTATGAATAGGACAGTGGCAAACATTATGTGGATTTTCTAAGACTTTTTTTTTAAAGAGAGAGAGAGAGAATTTTTTAATATTTATTTTTCAGTTTTCAGTGGAGACAACATCTTTATTTTATTTGTATGTGGTGCTGAGGATGGAACCCAGCACCCCGCGCATGCCAGACGAGCGCATTACTGCTTGAGCCACATCCCCGGCCCCATTTCTAAGACTTCTTTATTTCTTAACATTAAATTTGTGAAACTGTATCTGTGGCACATAGTGAAGCTACCATCAGACACATGAATAATGCAGGCGATTTCTGCAGTGGCACTTTTGCAGGGTCCAACATGGCAGGCAACAGTGGTGCCAACCCCACTGTGCTCTTGTGCCTTTCTTCAGCACAGGAGCATCGTGTAATAGAAATGCTTCCTGGATTGTGTGATCACAGATAGAGATATTTGATTATAATTGTAACAGAAGGCAATCTTCTCTACTCAGATCATTCTGTGTCTCCGTCTTCCTACCCACCAGCGTAGGCGACAACATCTTGATTTACTTCAGCATTATATTTGGAGACAGGAGTTTTGTTAGATTTGACTTTTTTTGTAAATTTCCCAGCCCAAGGTATGTTGTTACAACAGAAAATCCTTAGGATAAGGATGAACCGTTCAGTACAAATCATAGTTGTTTTAAGTGCCTTTCCTGATCATTCCAACGTTGGCGTCATAAAGGAGTCTGGTTCTGATGACTGTTTTTTCTCTTTGGTGTTTTTTCCTGCCCTTCGGTGCTCCTTGTCATTTTTAGTTGTGATGGGGACAGACAGATGGGAGTACTGAGAACACAGGACTAAGGGAATAATTCTATAAATTGGGCCCACTGTGCTGACCCCTACATGCTCTCTTTTCCAAGAAGCAATCTATCAGCAGCCCTGACTAGCTGAAGTGGACAAGATATGTCACATTCCTCAGCAAACAACCTGTTATCTGCAGGAGAAATGCAGGCCCCAAATAATGTCAAGAGGAGGAACCTACATTACCCTGAAGGAGAAGATTTTCGTTACCCTTTTCACAGATCAGATCCTGAAACTCTGGGAGATAAGGATAATTCCTCTTAACCATAAAATCTGTAAATAATAATAATAATAATAATAATGGTTATGAATCCAGTTAGAACGGGTGAGCATGGGCCAAAATGACTTGGAGTTGTCATGGCAGTGGGGATTTGAAAGTCTGATATCATCTTGCTGTCAGTCAAATGTCTAGAGGTGGACCTGGGCAGGAGTGCGGGAGAGGCATGCTGGCCCTCTTCTCTCTGAGAAGACCCACTCTCCCTTGAGAGTGTCCCCTTTCCCTTTTCCTATCACTTCAATAAACTCATGCCTCTTATTCTGAGTGACATGTCTGAAATATTTCTGAGTTGATCACAATAATTGGTGTTTGATGGGGTAGGGGTCTTCAACTGCCTCAGTTTCCTGGAAGCCCCAGCTTGTAACAGCTGGATGTCAGATTTGTTGTCTTGGGTGAAAAGGGCTGAGGTATGGACCTTTAAGATTTATGTTATGTTAATCCAACTAGAAATTTGGTTGTTTAATACTTGCTATCATTCTAGGTGCCAAAGGCTTCAAAGGTCTCTGGCGACCTTATTTTTTTCTTCACTATTAACTGTGGGATCCCATTTTCTCAGTCTCTGGGTCTAGCATCTCTTTCTGCTGGAATTCTGTTGTACTGGTAGCCTGTTGGTTAAACAGGAAAGCACTGGTTAGGAGGAACGTTCCATAATATGATTGAATCTCAGTCGTCTAGTAGACGTGTGCCCAGGTCTGTGACATTCACGAGTATTTTTCCAGTTGTATGACATTTTGCCCCTGCAAAACTTTCTTTCCTGGCCGCAGAGTTCCCAATACATTTCCCTGCAGTCCTGACTCCTTTCAAATGTTTTTCCTCCTTGAGGTGAGACCGAAAATAATGGTGAGAAATTTCCTTCTCCCAGCAGGGATTAGGTTTCAGAATTGAGTTTAAGGTTTCTGCTTTGGAGGGTAGGCATTTTTATGGATAATGTTCTAGGGGTATGGATGCCTGTCTTACTCTGATGGAGTCAAAGAGAGGATCTTTCTTGGATTCTCACTGTGAAGGCCTGATGTGGTTTCAGATGGAAAAGCCCAGGAAAATGTGGGTCCCTGCCCCCTAATCCTGCAGCTCCTGTGGTTTCTCTCTCTCATGTGAGTCCACATTCAACTTTCAGCAATTCACCAAAATTATGAGTTTTCCTTCCAGTTCATAGCTCCAGTTGTTTCCATTCCAAAGGAACAGAACACAGTTTCTGTCTCTCAATGGACGTCTTTGTCTTTCCAGGTTTGAGGTTGGTGTTTGGACCTGTATCTTGAATTCTTTTATGTGCCCAAGAAAAGCCATTGCTTTTTTAGATTATCTAAGTTTTTTCTCATTGTAGGGTTGGGAATGAAAACTCTAGGCTCTTTGTGCATGAGAGCTAGAACAAGAAGTTCCTGGACCAGGGGATCTCATAAATCCCAAAAAGTGGGGTGGACGTTTGAGGTCAGTCATAATGAAGACCTCCATGATGTCACAATAAATGACACTGTCTAACCTGAGATGTGGATTTGTGCTATAGGAGGTGCAGTAGGACATAGCCATTCTCTAGCCATGTCTACCACATACTTAGGAATGCCTTCAAATGAAAGAAAGTTTCTAGGCAAATGTGTTTTGCATAAAGACAAATGTTAATCATTGCAGGAAATTGCAGAGTGAAGTCTATCTTGGTCAGTCAATCTCTTAGCTTAAGTCTTTTCTGTTTTCTGCATGAAGACTACAATGATATGGTTGTAAGAGAGTCATGGAGGATGGGGTTAAAATGCTTTTTCATATTACTCAGCACACAGAACAGCTCTGTTTTGAGTCATTCTTATAATTGAAAAGAAGTTTAGGCTCAGCTACAATAGGGCTTTGAAAACAGATGGGATAATTTAGGTATAATGCAAGGGTGAAAAAACAACCATGCCACTGGAGACTATTAAGAGAATGATGTAATGTTGCCTCTGGGTCAGTAACCACTTCTGAGTCTGGGTGCATGGTGGGCTATGCTGATGTCTTTGTTCCCAGGTTATGTTGCATAAAGGAGACCTTGACTTTGCATTAAAGAGATTGGATTTTGGTTCTTCTACTTATTAGCTGAGCCATTTGGAAAATTTCTTTGTAAGCCATTTTCTAAATTACCTCCCTGGCCCATATTTCCCTCTTTAAAATGAGGATAATATCTATCCCAAGAGTTTTGAAGATCAGAGTAGGTAACAATACAAAGATTTAGAAAACACTGAGTATGTGAGAGTAATTTTATTATGTTAAAGTGTTTGAATATTATTTTCATGTTAATGACTCTGGATAATAAGGAGTACCTCTCTATTCTCAAGAGGTTGACAGAACAAATTTTTAATTTTTTTGAATGATGTGAAAACAAGTCTTAAAGTTCTGTGTGGGAAATGAATGATAGAAACCAAAGATGTCTCTATCTCTGACCAAGACTAGGGATGGGAGAGACAGGGAGCCCTTGAATGGTCACAGCCCAGCGGTGGGCTCAGCTCATGGGGGCTCTGGAATTCTGGTCTGAAATACAGAGCCCCCCAATGTCATGGGCTGGGACTTTCTTTGAAACCACCACTAATAGTATCTTGGGGTTAAAAACAAATACCAAGCTAGGTGCAGTGGTGTGAGCCTATAATCCTAGTGGCTCGGAAGGCTGAGGCAGGAGGATTGTGATTTCAAAACCAGCCTCAGCAAACGCAAGGCACTAAGCAACTCAGTGAAATCCTGTCTCTAAATAAAATACAAAATAGGGCTGGGGATGTGGCTCAGTGGCTGAGTGCCCCTGAGTTTGATCCCTAGTACCAAAACAAACAAACTAGATTTCTCATTAGAGGACCAGAGTGGAAGATCTAAGAAAGGGCTATGAATCCAATCAAATAGAACCTCAATTCTAATTTTGGGAGAGCTTGGTCCTTCAGTTTTAGGATTACAGCCAAGATGGACAGGGACACATCCAAGATAGCAAGGAGGAGAGAAGAGAGTTGGGTTTCCAGCTTTTGTTCTAAGCATGTATGACTTATGGCAAGTTGTTCAGTGCTGCAGGCCAGCTGCAGCAAAATAACCGGGGGGTGACGAACAACTTGTGTACGTTGATACAGCAGGAGTGGAAGCCATTTACTGTAGGACAACAGAGGTATTTATACATTCCACACAGCTTATCTTAATTAGCATAAACTAGATACATCAGTCAACCAATAAGAAATCTCCACACTTAATGGCTCGCTGGCGTTACTTCACAAACCACTCCCTATGGCAAAATGCCAGGCACCATCCAGACTTGTTTACAGACTCTAACAGTTCAGCCCTCAAGAAACCAAGTCAGCCTCTTGCTCTGCATCCGAGAACACTTCTTATTGCACACTCAGGCTAACAAAACAAACACCTTTCACCCTAAGGTAAACCAAAACTAACGGAATTATCACATCTGATTCTGGTATTCAATAAAAGCTTGGATATTTCCCAGAATGTTGGACTCTAACAAAACCAATTTTATTCTTGATTTTTACGATGATGCTGATATTTAAAGAGAGGTCATGCATGATCTTTAGGAAAATATATATATATATATTTTTACTATTAGCATGTTAATGTAAACTTCATTCCCCTGGTATTTTCCATTATAACATGTCTTTTAAGATCACCCTTTTAAGTAAACCTCTAGCTTCTGTTGAAATTATACAAGGCCAGGGATAAATAATTTATAAAAATTTAAGGCTTAATTTCTTTCTTTCTTTCTTTCTTTCTTTCTTTCTTTCTTTCTTTCTTTCTTTCTTTCTTTCTTTCTTTCTAATTTTAGATTTAAAATGGAGAATGTGGCTATTCAGTGGGTTTCAGCAAACACTCAGTGATAGAGATGTCACCCATTGCTTTTCAGCTGATTCCAATTCCATGACATTTCTGGTTAAGACGTTGTATTAGTCAGCTTTTCTTTGCTGTAAGAAAAATACCTGGCAAGAATGACTTAGAGGAAGAAAAGCTTATTTGGGGCTCCAAGTTTCAGAGTTTCAGTTCATTATTACTCAACTCCATTGCTCTAGGCCTGATGTGAGGCAGAACATGTTTCTGTTTTTTCTGATCCCAGGATTCTAATCAAGTTATCCTTTTTTCCTCTTCCTAAATTAAGTTAAATTTTTAGATTTTTTTGGTGACTAAAATATAAAGCAAATTCTTTTATCTTCAGTAGTAATATATACTTATAGAATATATTATAAATAATATATTATATATAATAATGTATTATAAATAATATATTATATATAATAATATATTATAAATAATATATTATATATAATAATATATTATAAATAATATATTATATAAAATATATATTATAAATATATATATTGTTATATTTTATTTATATATATATACTTCAGTCCAATATAACCATATTACAAAAGCATCCCAAATTTTTGGATTAATATTCTATTGCACTAATGTTCCTAATTGTAATTTTGGCATTGCTAGGAGAGACAGAGCACCCTGACCTAAGTAATTCGGCTTAGTACCTTCATGCCCAAATTTCTTGAAGTCTAAACACAGATTAATAGGATTTCCTGCAGTTTGGGATACAGTAACCTCATGAAAAGGATTTGAAGGAAATCAAAATTGTTTCAGGAACCATTGTTAGACACTAAAGAAAATGGCAGCAACACTTAAGATTTACATAATACTGGGGATTCAGGAAGCCCTTTAGAAAAGACATTTTTAAGTTAGTTTTCTTGCTGAATGCTGCCGTCCTCTGTCCTCTGCCATACCTTTCCACCATGATGTTCTGCCTCATCTTGGGCTCAAGCTATGGACCTGGCCATCCATGGACTGAGACCTCCATGTTGTTCATGTCAGGTCTTTTGGTCACAGCAACACGAAGCTGACTAAAGCAGTTGGGTAATGTGGGATGAGAAAAGGAAAGAGAGTGGAAATCCAGCGGTGCTGAAGGTCTTCTGTATACTCAGTGAACAATGTATGGGATGCAGGGATAGAAAAGTCAAGCTTTCTTTGTTATGAACAGAATTCCAAGTCTTCAGACTATGCTTATTGCAGATAAAATCTGAGTATCACTTACACAAAGAGACTGCATAGGGACTTTCCAAGGGATTTTGGGACCTGGGAAGTCTCTTGGTCTTTGTGGTACCTTATTTTCACCGTCCTATTGACTCTATCTCAGGTCTGCAGACAAGCCTCCAATCTCACTGTCAACTGCATATTGGTTGGGTGAGTGTGACAGTTTCCCAATCATCCTGTTTTTATTCCAATCCATTATTAACATGGCATCCAGAGTCTTTTTATAAGATCATAAATCAAATATGCCATTTCTCTTTGAAAACATTTTGGTTTAGAAGTTTGACGACCTTCAAATTCCAGATGCTCTGCATGAATTATTTTTTCCTGTTGGATGTTTTGAGGATTTTCTTCCTGTACCATATCGTAACTCCATCTATTTAAATCTGGAAACCCATTTGCTCAACTCTGGGAATTTTCCTGTATTATTGCTTTTCGGGTGTCTTTCTCTTTTCTTTGTTCTTAAATTCCTCTTAATTGAACCCTGAGGTTTTTTTTTTATATTTTAATTCCAATTTCCATTCTACTATATTCTCGCTACAATGATTGAAATGATTTACTAGAAAGCCATTTCCCAAACTAGCCTATGAGGATAGTGGTTTTAATAAGCTTCACATCAGGGACTATTTTAACATACTTACCCTTCCAATTAAATGATAAGTTACAATGTTTTAATTTTTTTCTTCCAGTTCTTCTTTCAGTAGTTTTATATGACTTACCTTGAACTGATGGAATTGTTAACAGTTTAACTTAAAAATCACCCAGATATATGTTCACATCATTTTTTTTTCCTCTTGCAAGCAGTGAAATAAATTGGGTCGTTAGAAGTGAGGGTAAAGTGCAATGTAATATAAATTTAGAAAGTAGGTCAGGTCCTACTTCTGTGTCAGGGACAAAAATATGCATCTAAGATTCTAAAAGGGAATATTCGGTAACTGACACAAAGGGAGAGCTCCCTGAAATCAAAGTCATTTGTCATTTGGTTCTGGATTCAGGAACTCTAATCAGCAGCATAAACTCCCGGGAAGGCAACACCTGCCTGTTCACTGTAGCACTTGCAAGGTATAATGAGATTTTTTGGAGTATAGTCAGTAAAATAAAAATAAAATAATAAAATTTTAAAAAAAGAGGAGAGAGGCAGCTAGCAGTCAGACAGCATGAGTAATGGGGATATCACTGCCTTAAAAACCAGGTTTAATTCTGGCTCAGTGCTGGTGACTAAGGGCAAGGCAGACCCAGACCCAGCGTCTGCTTGTGACCCAGAATCTGTCAAAACAAAAAAAAGTGATAATACAATGAAAGGAGATAAGATACACAACTTACCTTTGGGAAGCATACATTTTATAAACATTTGTCAGTTAGGATGGATGAATCATTCCAATTCACCATAGTACCTGTAATACAGAAATGGTAATTGCATTGTTTTATTTATTTTTTTATACTAGAAAACTGTTGCTAAATGAATGAAAAATCTGCAGAACAAAAGCTTATAAATGTTCTTCCATTAAGCATAACAATTTAGGTGAGAATCTATGATGACCACCTGGAGAGAAACTGATGTCTTCAAAGGTTACAGTGACTTTTCCAAGAATAGCTGATAAAATATACAGTGAGTTTAAAAATTGGAGCAATTGCACATTATTCTTTGTGTTCTCACTTGTCGGTGATGATATAAAGAAAAAAGAAATCACACCAAAGCAGAAATAAGTAGAATGAAAGTTCTAAAGAACATTTCTTAAAATAACTAAGAAATAATAGACACATTGTTAGTTAGTGGAAAATAGTATTGAAAAGACTTTGAAGTTTTATTTAATGAACAAATGACCCACTTGGCTGGTCTCATTAAGATGCTGTGGGGCAGCTGACAGGTGGATTGACTCTGCAGACCCTGGGGAACCCTTCTAGCTCTAGGAATCTTTAATAGAATATAGGTTAATGATTGCTTTTTGAGTGATTCCCCAAATAGATTATATTTAGAATATTCAAACGTTTGTGATATACACCTCTGCGACTTTCCCCTTACTGCTACCTCTCAGCTTCTGTTCCTCCTCTATTCTACACACAATCTTTGTAACCTATAAAACTCAGCACAAGTGTTATTCTTTAGATAAGTGTTTACTGACTCATCTTTTTTGTTGTTTAAAAGTGAATGCTTTATGTTCGTTCACTTATCATCACCCGCATGGCATGTTACTATTACATTCTGGAAATTGGAAGTTATTGTCTGACTGTTCATGGACTCCATAGATATAATAGCAGGACTTTAAATGGTTATGTTTTTTCAAGTTCTAAGCACATATCTGGTATACTAGTTATCCAAACTAAATCACTGAAGTCAATGAAAATGCACAGAATTTATAATTGGAAGACCTGAGGTTGAGTCCCACTCAGTCTAGTATCTTCTCTTCCAGCTGTCATCCTTTGGGAAAATCAGATCACCAGTTTTCAAATGGGGATAATAATAGCAACTTTGTTATGAAATTGATGAGATGCAAATGGGAGGTCATGTAAAACCACTTTGTGAGTGTAAACTGCTACACTATTGCCATGTTGTTCTATAGAGGTAAAGAGGCATCAAATTACTTAAGTCATGATATCATGCTATTGCTCTCAAAAGCCTGTATGAATTTAAAGTCAAATCCCTCTGCCAACACCTCTCTAAGACTCAAATTACATTATGAAACAGAAAACCATCAACATTTTTTAATGGATTACACTGGAGAAGAAGGGAATAGGGAATGTTTGGATACAAGCCTGGGGCAAGAGCAGAGCTAACCTGTATAGACTGTCACTGAAGAGGCAGTAGGGGACAGAGAAGTCAGGACAGTTGATTTTACCAATCCTTTGATGCACAGTTAGAAAACACATCCACAAAATTTAAGAGTTAAAAAAAAAAACAAACTCCTATGTAGAAGTCATAGATACCCCATTGTACAAGTACCAACATTTATAGAAAAATGAGTTTTAATGGTCTCTTTTACCATTGGTTCTATATTAAAAGCACCCCAAAATTTTTGTATATGATACAATAAATTGTGGTATATGAATCTTCCTTTCCTTTGAAATAAAATTATTTTCCCCATCTTTATCTTTGTGAAAAGATGCCCTAAATAAATCCACTGGATTTGAAGAAGTTAAAAAAAATGAAGAATGACATTTATTTTATAAGGATTTTCAACTTTGGAATAAGATGAAGAATTTCATAACAGATCAGTGCTTCCATTGAGACCTCCTAGAGAAGTCACACAAAATACAATTTTTATAGATTTAATACTGTCAGAGAACCACAGAAATATGAGGGACACAGGGGAAAATCCTAGGGAGAGGAACAGGAACACCTAGCAGATGAAGTCAGGATCTTTCGCTTCTCCATGGATATCATCTGATTCTGGGCACAGACCAGGAACGAATCTGGGCTCAGAGTCTGTGAGCTGCTTCTGGGTGCCAAACAAGCAACAGTGATCTCAGGAGTCGTGACGGGTTTGAGTGACAGATTTTGAGATGTAAAGTCCTTGAACAGATAGCTAGTCTCCCTTTTAATATATCTGCAGAGCTGCAAATCTGCACAGGACAGGAGGCTAAAGAATAAGCCCAAATCTCAGAAAAGCTGAGTGGAATTTTCCATACTCTCCTGTTATCCAGGAAAATGAATGCTTACTACTTACACCTAAAAACAAGAGATGAGAACTGAAAACAAGTCAGCTGAAAAGAAGAGATGAGATGGAGCAAAGAGATGCATAGTTCCAACTTTTTTCCCTAGAGATATCTGTGGATCTGGGTAGAGCTCCAGGCCACGAATCCAGTGACCTCTGCAAGAGGACCACCATAGTAGGCAAAGAAACCAGCAGAGCGTTTGGCACCTGCTGGGAGCCAGAGTGATACAACCGGAAAGTGGAGGGCCTTTCCCCACAGCTGGTCTCCTCCTGAAAGCCACTGTCAGCATTCCATGTGGTATGAGACAGGAGGTTAAAGAGCCAAGCTGAAAACCTCTGAAAATCAGAGCAGAAAGTTCCAGTAGTTTCTGATTGTGGAGGAGGCAATGAATCATAAGGATCTCAACTGAATGCCCTGAAGGGACATCCCCTAGGAACAGGCACAGAAAAGAAGCCGACAGTCTTAACAAAACAGCAGCACCAGGCTGACCCAGAGCAGTCTGACCCGATTAAAGTGGTAGCCCTGCTGTTACCACTTATCTTACCACAAGTGATGTTATACCACAAATGAAGGGTTTCTCCCTGCGTAAGATAACATCATTTGATGTCTCCACAAATCTTCTAACTCATCATAGGACAATCAATAAAAAGTTGCTATGCATGTGAACAGAGAGAATTATTGGACCAAAGCCACAAAAGAGGCCCTAGAAACAAAGAAAAAGTAATCCAAATTATCAGAGTTAGAAGACAAGGTATTCAAAGTGACTAGGATTAAGATGTCCAACAAAGCTGGGCACAGTGGTGTATGCCTGTAATCCCAGCGGCTCAGGAGGCTGAGGCAGGAGGATTGCGAGTTCAAAGCCAGCCTCCGCAATGGCAAGATTCTAAGAAATTCAATGAGACCCTGTCTTTAATAAAATACAAAAAAAGGGCTGGGGCTGGGGCTCAGTGGTCAAGTGGCCCTAAGTTCAATCCCCTGTATCAAAACACACACACACACACACACACATATACATATATATATATATTTAACAAAATGAGAAAAAAGAATAAAAATAGAACCATGCAGGATTTCAACATGAAGTGAATATCCATGTAGAAAATCAAATGGATATTTTTTTTAACTGAAAAAGTAAAATCTCTGAATGAAGACCTCAATACCAAATAAAATAAGCTAGAAGACAGAATAAGGAGTAGGAAAAACAGTAAACAGAAATATCCAAAATGAGCACACAGAGAGGAGAATGAGTTAAGTAAAATAGGTAAGAGACATATGACTCATGTTCCTGGTTACTGGTATTTGAGATGGAAAATAGACATATTTTAAAGGAAAAGATACCTGAATTGTTTCTAAAACTAATGTGAGAAAGATCATCAGCTCATGGCTTCTGACAGCTCAGGGAAAGTTATATTGATAAATTGCAAATTAAGTGCTACTTGGTGGGTACATCATAGTTAAATTGATGAAAATCAAAGGGAAAGGGAAAATCCTGAGTCATCAGAGGGAAATAACGGATCCATTGACTATTTGACTTTTCTGCAGAACCAAGGGAAGTCAGAAGAAAGTAAAAGCAAAACCTTTGAAACATAAACAAACACCTGCCAACCTAGACTTTTATACCCAGAAAATATGTCCTTCAAAGATGAGAATAAAAATTGACATATTTAAAATAAAACTCAGTAAATTTATCACCAGCAGGTCTGTATCTAAAGAACAATGCTGGGAAATGTTTAAAAGAATCAATGAATCAAATGAAAATATGGAAATAAGAGAAAGACTGAAGAGCATCAAAAAGGAGGATTTATGTACATAACTATGAAGAAATATTGACTGCAGAAAAGAAGACTGGAAATGTTTTCTGGATTTAAGTCAACCTGTAGAATTAAAATGTGTCACAAAAATAACATGAACACCACAGGGGTAAATAGAGTCAAAATGTTGTAAGTTTGAGCATTACTGGGGAGTAGAAAAGGGGTTATTTATGCTGTATTAAACTAAATAGAAAATGAAATGCCTGCTATCCTGTTATGTAGTAACACAAGAGCCATAATAGTGAATAACTAAGCTAACAGAGGGAAAATGGAATAAAATAATGTTTCAATAATGTAAAATATAGTAATGAGAAAAGGGGGAAATAAAACATGTAAATCAAATAGGAAGCAAGTTAAAATGTTATATATGAGCATAGATCTATAAGAAATTGAATATTAATGGAATAAATATGTATATTTAAACATATTAAATATAAAGGCAATAAATGGATCAAAATAAACAAGAGTATGACATGCAAACAGTAAAAGAAAGGTGTAGTAGCTTTGTAAATATCAAACAGAATAGCCCAGAAGGTAAGAAACTGCTAGAAATGAAGAGGTCCATTTCAAAGTGATAAAGGGCTGTATCTGTCAAAACTATATTAACATTTTAAATGTTTGTCGTCAATAATGGATCTTCATGATCTGTAAAGCAAAATAATAATGATAACAACAACATAATTTAAAGAAGAAATAGGCAAATCCAAAGTGATAGACAATAGCTGTTAAAAACTTCATATCAAACAGACAAAACTCAGTGAAGATATAAAAGATCTGAACAGCACCAGGAATAAACATGTAGTGGGTGACATATAGAGAATGCTCCACCCAATTACCATAGGATCCACATGGTTTTCAAGTGCACATAAAGCATTTACTAAAAAATCACCATATGCCAGACCATAAAGAAAGCTTTATCAAATCTCAAAGAATTAACATCATTCCAGAGTATGATGTCTGATCTCTAGAAAAGAATGTTTTAAAAATCTTCAACTTTTTGGAAATTAAACAATAAGTAATTCGTGGGTCAAAGAAGAAACTACTATTGAAATTAAAGCATATTCTCAATTCAATTCTAGGGAAGATACAATATTAAAAAAGAAGAATTTATGAAATTTAATTGCAGTTCTGGGGCAAATTTTTAATTTTCAACTTTCAAACGTTGACCCTTAAAAAATATAATAGCATTGATAAATAACTACAAAGGATGAAGCCTGGAAGAAAGAAAGGAAGGAAAAGGAAACACGAATTACCAATAAAAAGAATGAGAATTACCTCATATCCTATAAACTTTGAAGTGATAAGAGGATATTAGGAAGAAATTTTGCCAAAAAAATTATTTGGATGAAATAGATGAAGTCCTTCAGAGAACAACTTATGCAAACTAAAAGCCTCAGGAAATTTTCTATAGCCTGATATTTGGTAAATAAATTGAACTCATTGCTAAATGTATTCCACCTACACAAAACAATAACAAAGGCACACTCATATAGCATTACCAATAAATTCTTCCAAAATAAAAAAATGATACCAATATTTAAAAATTCACTCAAGTTATTGAAATAAAGGCAGCCATAGACTACTTTGTGATATCCTTGATCCCCAAATTTAGTAAGAACATTATAATCCAGTGTATCTTACAAATACAGAGGCAAAAATTCTAACAAAATTTTAGCAGAGCGAATTTAGCAAAATGTAGAAAAAGGAAACTATGTCTTGTCTAAACTAGTCTTATTCTAGGAATGTAAGAGTCAGCTAACATTTGAAAATCAACTGATGTCATTCTCCATATTAGCATTGTTAGTGGGAATGGGGAATCACATCGGCTTTTCCTTAGTTTCAAGAAAATTTGAGAAATTTCAACACTATTCATGGGAAAACAAACAAACAGAAAAAGCAAAACATAAGAAAAACATCCTTCCACAAACTAGAAATAGAAAAAGCCTTTCCTTACTCTAGTTAATATGAATGAATTCTTCATTTCATGAAAGAAAAGAAGCCAAAAAAAGAATTCCTTTGGTATAGTTCCAATTACATAAAATTTAAAACCAAGGAAAAGGAATCTATGCTGTCAGAAGTCAGAATGTCTTAGTTGGCTTGGGCTGTTGTAACAAAATGTAGACTGGGTGGCTTCAACAACAGACATTCATTTCTCACAGTTCTGCAGGCTGAGAAGTCCAAGATCAAGGTAACAGCAAGGCATGTTCATTTATAGTCCTTTTCTCCCCACTTGTAGGTGGCTACCATTTTGCTCTGTCTTCATGAACTCTTGGTGCATTTTTAGAGAGCAGGCACTTTTGTGTCTCATCTTAGAAGGGCACTATTTATATCATGAGGGCCCCACCCTAACCCAGGTTCTCTCCCAACCGCCTCACATCCGAAGACCATCACATTGGGAGTGATAGCATCAACATACCAACTGGGAGGTAGGACAAAATTATTCAGTTCATACCATCATTGTTCAGGAGAAAATAGTTCCTGGAAGGAGTCAAAAGTGAGCTGGCCAAGTTGGCTTTCTTGATCTGGTCACTGGTTCCGTGGACATATACATCTTGTAAAGGCACATTGAGTTGTACACTTTAAGATCTGTGCACATTTTGGTGTATGTTCAAAAAAATCAAATTGCTCAAAAAATTCTACATGATACTCTTCTAATATTTAACTTCATGCCCTCTCGTTTCTTTTTTTTAGTTGTCTTGTTTCTGTTTTTACTTAAGAAATATGCCTAAACAATAATCTATATCAACTTCGATCAGTTTTCCTACCTTAAAATCAGCTTATATGCCATGTCTCAAAAAGCTCTCAAGCTTTCCAAATATGTAGCTTTATTTTGAATATGATTTATGGAAACTCAACACAAATCATGAATCTATGGTTTACAATTTTCAAAAACAGGATTTAGAAGGAACTGAACATTCACTTGGCCTTTGTGAAACACATCAAATTACTTTATTTTATGACCTGAAACCCCATAGTGTTGGTGTGTGTGTAAATATTCTGAAGCCAGGCATACTGTGTTCTCATAGTCACAGTTCTGTGGTCTCATTTACCATGGAAAAATTGTAAATAGCTACTGCTTTTGCTTTCCTTTTGAAAAAATGAAAACCATAACTGTAATAATCCTTGGCCAGATTTTATGGACAACTCAGACAGAAATTGAAGAAAACTGTTCCTGGGACTGCTAAGTTGATGATTTTTGTTGTTGTTGTTTGTTTGTTTCTAACTGGAGTCCTCATAGATCAGTTTGCAACTTCTTGTTTGTTTGTTTTTCTCAAAAAGGGATGAGCCATTTCGGCATCTTCTCTGGAAGCTCTGACTAGTGGTTTGGACTGTAGAAATACATCTGTCCTATTTTGTAGAGCTGGCTCAAGCAGTGTTGGGGTGACACTTGTTCATGCTATCTCATTTTCCAACTGTGTTGATAAGCTTTGTAACAAAGGCTGCTAAATAAGTCTTCCTGTTTGGAATTAAAATATAATGCATGAAGGGAGGCAATTTCTTCTTTCTTAATGACCGTGGCCCATGAATTTAAAATCACCCAGTCTATTAATCACTAATCAGATTTTCCAGATTGCCAAGTAAATATTTATAGAGTATAAATCCTGCATAATTATGCAGATTCCTATCATCCTTTGGGGAATATAAAATAATGAATTGTCTTTAATATCTGCTTTTGTTCCTTACTTTAACTCTTGAACTGCCTAGGATGGGCCACTAGAGTTCCCTTCTCTCCCCAAGTGGATTCCCCCTCTCAGCAGAGAAACAACTTCTCCCTCATTACTAACCCCAGATGTCACCTAAAGCTCTCTAAATGGTGCTACTTTGCTTGCCTTCCCTCATGTCTCCCCCTCTCCTCTCCTACCTCCATCTCCAGGCCTGTCTTTATGTAGAACTGATTGTGCGTCTCCTCATTGCTTTCAGAGGGAACCTGGAAGTTTAAATGATAACTTATAACCCTTGATCACTTGGTCTTTACCCAGCTCCTGATGTGAATGACCTTGACCAGTCCACTCTGTGTACCTCAGGCCCCTCCATGGCAAACCTGGGATGAGGAAGTTCCTACCTAGCAGGGCCAGCCATCATAAAGTTTTAATAAGATAAAGCATATGACAGGCTTAGCTTAGTCCCCAGCATGGGGGAGTGTGGGAGGGATGGGGCTCTATTAGTGTCGATGCTCTGATCTCCGACACCTTCCTGCACACAGTCTCCTTCTGGGTTTGCTACACCACATCCACTTCCCAAGGGCCTGTTTACCTGGCTTTGAACTTGACTGGGAGATGATTTGCAAAGACTGACTCCACTGTCTGTGTCTTTCCTTTCATTCTGTGATGCTTGGATGTGAGGTGGCCCGAAATCTCCTGCGTCCATGTAGAAATATTCAGAGGTGAAATGATTAGATTGTCAGGCTGTCACCTCATCAGTCCACCCTGGTTTGAATGGACTAACTGGGCAGGTGGGGCATGGCTGGAGGCGGTGGGTCACTGGGGGTGTGCCTTGGAAGGGTGCATCTTCCCTGAGGCCCCTGTCCTCCTCTCTCCACTTCCTGGCAGCCTCCTGCACCAATCCATTCTGCCATGATGTTCTGCCTCACCTTGGGGCCATGGAATTGGCCCACCATGGGCTAAACCTTTGAAACCATGGGCCAAAATAAAACTTTTCTTCCTCTAAGTTGTTCTTCTTGGACATTTTGATCACAGTGACAAAAAAGCTGATGCCCTTATCTTTCTCTGCACTGATTCAAACTTGCCTGCACACTCTTCAGTGAGACAATGAGTTCACGCCTTTGCAGATGGGAGACAGAACCTTACTTTAAATGTCCATGGATTTCTTAAGTGGAATGCTCGCTTTAATAGCATTCTTTTTTTTTTTTTTAATATATTTAAAAAGCTTGTTGTGTATCTTTTTCGGCTTGAAGTCTCTCTGTTTCGTGTACTTTCTTGCACAAAATGTCCCTCAAATTGTTATTTTCCTCACAGCTTGGCAGAGGTCTGCTCCCCTGTGGCTGCCCTGGGGAGCAGAGGTGGACAAGCACACCCTGAGAGGGTGGGGCCATCTCCTGTCTGGACACTAATAGATGGAAAGCACTGTCACCAGTCTTTAATGCAATAGACAGGATGGCTGGGCGGTGTGCCTCAGTATTGTAGTGGAGGGGCTCTTTCCTCTTGGATTTTGCAGGAAAATTTTTAAATGGCCTCAGCAGGGGTTAAGAGACATCTAAACTTGTCCCTGAGTCACCCAACAGTGACAAGAACAAACACCTTCACTGTGGCCCAGAGCGCCTGGCATTTTAAGTCATTGCTGCAAAGGAAGGCAAGTTTAATTACTGCAGAGGAAATAAATCAGGAAGATCTCATTGGAAATGCAGGCCTTGCAGACAGCTTGTTCTGCAGAAGTCTCAGCCACATACCCAAAAGGGCAAGTCATTAGCTCCTGAAGGAACACACTGCACAGTCTTAGGGGTACCACAGCTTTAAGACAGAGGCTCTGAAATAGTGCACTGCCTGCATCCAGGTGCCATGCCGACCCTCCCCACTTCTACCCACTGTCTAGTTTCCTGCTACTGGGATTCATAATTTTCACTGTCTCTTTGTTCCTGAAACCTATACACACCTGAGGATTGACCGTGGGGTCTACTTGCCATGTCATTCCTCAACCCACAGATGCTCCTCTCTTTCCTCTGCCTAAGCTGCTTGGTTAGATCTGTTTCCTTCCTAAACTATGAACTCTGGCACACACTTATTTTCGTTGTTATGAATCTATACTTAGCCATATCTTAAAATGCGTTAGATCCTTGTATTCTCATGCTTAGCCTAATAGAAGCACACGGAGCATAATCCTGCATGATTGACATTAACATTAACAAAAGTGACTCATATTTTGGGGAGTATCAATTGCCAGGATGATTCTAACCACCTTCATGGAAATTTATCATTTAATCCTCCCAACATCCAAACAATCCAAATATTTTCATCCTTGGAACCCTATAAAGGAATAAGTCATGCTCAGGACATAAGTGGAGAAGACTGTGTCACAAACTTGTAAGCGGCAGAGGTGGTTGGTGAACCCAAATCAAGTGATTTCAGGACCCTACGGCTTAACCACTGCACGCATTGTCTAGCTAGTGCTGAATTGTGGCATTTTATTTGTTATAAAACAATATGATTATAAATAGCACAATCATAAAAAATGTTATTATCCTTTATAGCAGTAATATCACCCCGGGCAGTATATCCTATGAGAATAATTCAACAAAAGAAAGAAAGCCACAATACAAGGACATAATAATGAATTATCAATGTGCCTATTCAAAAGGAAGAATGAGGAAAGGCTTGTGGGATAAGACTTCATATCTCTGTATGCTAATGTTGTTCACAGTTACTTTTAAAATTTTTCTATATTTGTTTTAAAATACTGCTTTAATATATCTGAAGTATTTTATAAGACAAGGCTAGTTTTATTAATCATGGAGGAACTTTTCTTTCCTAGATGAGTTAAATAATTCCATCATCGATTCTGTGATAGCTTCCTTGGAATTTTACCCATAAAACAATGTAATCGGGGTAATAATGATCACCCATATTTGTTGAACTAATATTACATACTGCTTTTAGCTATTTACATACATTAAAACAACATTCATACAACCTACTATTACGTCCACATTACAGGAGACACAGCTAGGGCTCACTTAGGTTAATTCACTTGCACATGTATACGGAGATAAGAGGCAGTAGGTGCAAAATCCAAATATCTGCACTCTTACTTCCAGCCCTGAACTCCACTCTAGGTCCCCTGGTTTTTCATAGCTGGATGAGTTCTGTCTCCTGGGTCCAAGGTATTGCTCCGGCTGTATCCCAGACTTCATTGGTCGCCTTTTCCGAGCTTAAGTACCAGTTACTCTCTCTGCATTAACCAAGCATCTATTGAAGATTTTCCACCTTCTCAGTAACTTCCAGGGGTCCCAAGGCCACCTTCAGGTTTGATGATTTGCTAGAAAAATTCATGGAACTCAGTGAAGCCATCATATGCACAGCTCAGGTTTATTATTAATGTTACAGGTGGATATATGCAAAGGAAAGATGTGCACAGGCTGTGTCTAGAAGAAACCAGCCCTGAGCATCCAGCCCTGCTCTCCCAGTGGGTTAGGTACACAGCACTAGTTCTCTAGTGGCGATGCCATGTCTGAAGTATTTCCACCAACCTTAACCATTCAGTCTCTAGCTGCCTCCCCTTACCCCAGGGTCAGCTGATACAACATGGCTTAGGGACCCACGTGAACGGAAACAGGTGCTCCTCATGGATCACACTGGTAGCCCATTATGTGGTTGGCATCCAGGCCCCAGGTATACAAGGAACCCTCATCAAGAAGTTTCAAGGGCTTAGAGGTCGTCTCTCAGGAGCTGGTCAAGGCCAGTGTTCCCTCTGGACATGCGGGGTTTACGTGCCCAAGCCCACACTGAGTCAACTCCCCACTGCACAGCAACAGAACTGACTCTGTTCCAACCAGTAGAAAGCTTTTAGTCCAGCGTCTTCCAGATGTATTTGACAAAAGTCCATTTTGGTATAGGGAGGCATAAAGCTCTGACCACCGTTTTGCATTTCATTGAAGTCACCTTGTTGAGGTGAGACATTCTATTTCCTGACACTTTAAACTGACACATAAAATATTGTTTGCTTTTGGCTTATCACTAATGACCCAAAAATAAATTTTTACAGCATTGCGAGGTGAGTAAAATCATCTGCCACTGTATTGAAGGGTCTTCAGCTCTTGCCTTTCTTGTCCCAATTCTGTACCTTGCTCTGTTTGTTTTTTCCATTGGGGTCAGAGTTCAGTGACATTTCTCACTGCTCCCAATAAGTCTTCTAGATTTAATTCCCCTTCTGCGTTTTTAAGCGTATTTTTATTTTTGATTGATACCCAGTAAAATTGCGCACATTCGTGGGGTGCAGTGAGGCATTTCAATAGAGGTACGTGGTGTGCCATGATCAGAGCAGGTAACAGACATATCTACCACCCCATGCGGGCATCATCTCTTGTTTCCCTCCCCACTTTCTAACCTTAGTGATGCAGGAGCTCTACGATGAAGGTCGCCTGAGTGGAACCTCAGCGGAGAACACATGGATGCTAAGAAGGAAGCCGAGGTTCCAGTCTTGTTCTCACAGATAGGCTCCAAGGCCTTTTTCCCCTCCGACAGGGTTTGGCTGCATTCCAGAGAGCTGTAGACAGATGCTTTAGATAATCTAAGTCATTGGGGAAGACACAGCTATCTGTCTTACCTACGGTTTCCTCATCTGTGAAAGATGTATAAGTGCACTATAAAATTAATTTTATGAAGTATTGTGATGGAAGACATCTCTAGTACAAGTATATTTGGGTGGCTTTCCCAAATAGGCAAGGATTGATTAACCAATGATTGATATTTGGGTGAATGGCTAGAAATTCAGACAACAGAGAATTAGTTCCTCCATTCTCAACTTGTAACCACACAAATCCAACACATACTCTCCTAAAGGGAGACCAAGATAGGATCATTGCCCAGCATAATGATGGAGAGAATGTTTTAGACCAAGAATAATTTAAAAGATACTGAAGAAAAGTATACACATCAAGTAGAAAGAATTCCAGAACAAAAGTTTTAAATAGGAAGAGAAGATCATTTATAAACTAATCTCAAGTCTCCTGAAAATGAAGTATTGGTTTTTGAAAAGACTCCTAATTGGAGGAAACTTTTGTTATCTCTTTAAAAAAGGGTGGGGGGGGGACCACTATAAAGTTCTAAATAAATTAAATCAAATGAATTTTTAATAAATCATATTTATGTATAACTTTCTACCAATAAATTTTATTTCATTTGAAATCTTGATAAGACACATGTGCAATTTTATGATTTCTTTTGTTCAAAAAATAGAAGATATGATTTGACCATAGATAAGAAGAAATGTGACTCTTTTTTGTCAAAAAACAAGTTGAAAAATACTGTTGTCCCAACTTCTAATTTCATCTCCATTTTTATTTTGAACATCCAAAAAGATTTGATATCTATAACAAATAAATTAAGCTATGTTAAAAGAAAAAAAGATGAAAAGCTTCCTAATTCATTCAGTGAAAAATTTATTTACTCCTAAAATCTATGCCTGATGATGATAGAAACACAGAGAGACAGAGAAAAAGAGAGAGAGAGAGACTATTATTTAAGGTACATAAACTAAATACTATCAAACTGATTTGGGCCCTTAAAAAGCTGTTTCAGCACTGAGAAAAGAAAAAAAAGGGAAGAAAATGAATAATCATAAAAACTTGACTTTTCTAATAATCAAATACTGCAGATTAAGCTTTTTTGTAATCATGATTACAGTATTATCAGGTTTATTAATTGTGTTGAATATGATGAGAAATAATTAATATAAATTTGTGAGCAGAAATTCCTCAATTTTTTTCAAGTCAAGGTGAAATTTTATTCAAGGACATTTGCTCAATTTAAATCATGCTTATGACATAATCCTTGCAGTTTGATCAAATAAAATGAACTCAAACTAGTCCAAGTAAGAAAATGTTTGTTCATTATTTAGATGTCCATGCTATCAATTTCATTTAGGAAATGTTTGCATTTATTTAGAAAAATGAAATGAAACCTTCATAAAACTGTTCATAGGTTTTGAGAGTCAAACCAGTCTGAGCCACTTGCTTTTTAGAATAGATAATAGGAAAAATATCAGCTTTCTAAGAACTTCATGTATGTGAAATGCAATGAACAGTAAGGTTTTGTAATGTACTGGCACAGAAGTAATTTAAACCAGTTTTACAAATTGGGAATGTATCTTGTGTGGAAGAGTTCTTCCTTTGAAAAAGTTAATAATGGCTAGGAGTGAACACAAGGGCTTTTTGTTCAGTTTCATTTTATTTTTTTTTATTTTATTTTTTTTTTAATTTTTTATTGTGGGTTGTTCAAAACATTACAAATTTCTTGACATATCATATTCCACACTTTGATTCAAGTGGGTTATGAACTCCCACCTTCACCCCATACACAGATTGCAGAATCACATCAGTTACACATCCATTGATTTACATATTGCCATACTAGTGTCTGTTGTGATCCGCTGCCTTTCCCATCCTCCACCCTCCCCCCTCCCCACCTCTCCCCTCCCCTCCCCTCCTCTCTCTCTACCCCCTCCACTGTATAACCCTGAGGGTCTCCTTCCATTACCATGCAATTTCCCTTCTCTCTCCCTTTCCCTCCCACCTCTCATCCCTGTTAAATGTTAATCTTCTTCTCCTGCTCTTCGTCCCTACTCTGATCTTAGTTACTCTCCTTATATCAAAGAAGACATTTGGCATTTGTTTTTTAGGGATTGGCTAGCTTCACTTAGCATAATCTGCTCTAATGCCATCCATTTCCCTGTAAATTCTATGATTTTGTCATTTTTTAATGCAGAGTAATACTCCATTGTGTATAAATGCCACATTTTTTTTATCCATTCGTCTATTGAAGGGCATCTAGGTTGGTTCCACAGTCTTGCTATTGTGAACTGTGCTGCTATGAACATCGATGTAGCAGTGTCCCTGTAGCATGCTCTTTTTAGGTCTTTAGGGAATAGACCAAGAAGGGGAATAGCTGGGTCAAATGGTGGCTCCATTCCCAGCTTTCCAAGAAATCTCCATACTGCTTTCCAAATTGGCTGCACCAATCTGCAGTCCCACCAGCAATGTACAAGTGTACCCTTTTCCCCACATCCTCGCCAGCACTTGTTGTTGTTTGACTTCCTAATGGCTGCCAATCTTACTGGAGTGAGATGGTATCTTAGGGTGGTTTTGATTTGCATTTCTCTGGCAGCTAGAGATGTTGAGCATTTTTTCATGTACTTGTTTAATCTTTCCCTTTTTCCAAAATAACTGGTATTTTAAAAATCAGGTATTTAAATATGTGTTGAAGTTTGCATCAATCATGTTTGGAGAGGTGCAGAGTGCTGAGGTCAACTTTGGAAATGATAGGGGAGATCTTGTTAGGGGAAATGCAAGAAGGGACTTCTATGGCCCAAAACTCAGGGTTCTGCTCCCCTAAAATTAACTATCAGAGAAACTCAAAGGCTAGAAATCCCAGCCAACAGACTCCCCGGCCAGGAAGAAGAACCCAGTATGAAGCTTAGGAACAGGCCACAGCAGCCTAGGCTAATCCCTCAATTCTGTCCTCCCTATTACTCTGGCCATTTTTATTACCTTCTCTTAGCTATTTATACATTATATTTCATGACTTTATTTAGTTTACTCTGCTAGCTTTGTGTTTTAAATCTAAGATTTTCTTTAATCTTTGTTTCCACTTTTCATTATCTGATTTTTATCACATCTTGGTTTCTTCAGTGCCTGTTTTATACCACTTTATCTTACCATCTTATGTTATGCTATTTTCATCATCTACTTTAAAGATTTAATTCTTATTTTTTAAATTTTGCCCAGTTTTACAAATGGTGTGCAGAAATACTGGCTAAAAGGAAGCATCTTGGGGATCAGTCTAGTTCCCAAGAAAAGGGAGTTGGAAGATTTTTTTCTTCTAAAGCGTTATGCAACATCTCTTCTAGATCACTACAACGGATTCCCAAATTCCTTCTCTAGATAAATTATTTGATTGTGAAATCATTGTGGAAGAGTCTGACCACTATCAAATCCCTTTATGCTCAGGATCCCAATATACCTATTAGAATAACCAAATCCAGAACACTGACATCACCAAACGTTGGTGATGATGTGGAGCCACAGGAACACTCATCCACTGCACTTCCACTCCAAATGAGCCCATGGACTTTGAAAGTATGAAGTCTTCCTCATGTACCCACAATTTATAAGGCATGGTGGGAAAGAGTGAAGATATTACTTTTGTGGCTTCTTGATCTAGAATTCTGCTTTCATACATTGTATCTCTCTGGTGTTCCAACCCAAACTTGAAATATGTCTTCTTTAATTTCTCCCTGAGCTCCATTTCTCTCTCTTACCTGCTCACCTCTGCTTCTTGTGTGTTGGCTTCAGTCCCTTTTCTGGAAGTTGTCCTTCTCTCCTGGCAGGAGACATGGCTGCTAGTCACCCCAGCCTGGCACCATGCCCATGAACACATTAATTTGCCAAGTTTTTGAAGGCATTTTTTGACTAGTATTAATAAGCAGATTTATTTATAAGAAACCCTCAGAGATGCCCCACAAAGAGTTATGTAAAATAGTATTTATTATATTCTTATGTATGATAGCAAAAACTAGAAATCATTGAGTATAAAGTAATTAAACATTTAAATATGTATTAGTATATCCATACTGTGGAATTTTGAGATCCTTCATAAATTTAAAAAATTATCTTGATGTAACTTGAAAAGAAAGAGAATTTGTAAAATATTATGTATATGTGTATGTGCATATAAATAGATGGCAGATAGATGTATACACAGATAAAGTTGTATAAAGCAATTTATCTATGTGGTAGTAATTATCTCATGTTACAGTGTTTATAATTTTTGGATTGGGAAATTAAATGTATTTTGACTTTATGCAATTTTATATTTTTCCCTATTTGGGCAAAGATCAGCTCATGAATAGGAAAAACATTACACCAATTAAATGCACAATTTTGTTTAAATAAATACTATGTAAGGAAAGTTTGAGGTTATCTGAGTTTTAGAGTATTTTTTTCTGACATCCAGAAATATCCAATTATAAGGCATTGTCTTAAGAAAATGTGATTCTATTGTTTGTAGCTATCTGTGAATTGTGCTTCTTGTTTCTTACTAATTCATTTCAAGTAACATGCTCCTTATCTCAGAGGAGACTGATTCAGAGGTGACTCCCTTAGGCATGAAGGCTTCGAGAGAGGAGTGCTGTTTACATTCATTTTCAGGGTTCAGTATCTTGTCTGAACTACTTATATCTGGTTAGCTCAAAATTTACTGTTGCTATTTTAACTGTTCCCAGAAAACCATTAGAGGGCTTTATCTAGCGTGTGTCTATGAATATTCATAGACAGTTGCTTCTGTATTAGAAACCACACCCACATCTCTGCAGTCTCTGCGGCATGAATAAGGGTGTCCTCTGGGATTCACAGGGCAACATGAAAATTTGACACCAGCTGCCTGCAGAATGCACACAAGATCTGCTTTCCTGTGTTGCTTTTTATAGGAAATCTTTTCTGATTTACTTTTCTGTATCATGGAAATATTTAAAAGCTTCCATTAACTGTTTTACATGACTGGGTTATCTCAAAATATTTATAAAATTAAAATTGACATTTTCTAAAATCAGAGAGAGATAAAAAGCTTTAAAAACTACATATAAACTGCTCCTGTATTATTTGGGGGCATACAGTAAAGCAACATTTTGCATATTCACATGGCAATGAATGTAAAAAGACAATTAAATATATAGCCAGACATGATGGTTCATGCTAAGCATCTCAATGAGGCAATCATTTTGAATTTGAATTTGATATATGGATACAGAGGCATATGTGAATCAATATATGGGTAAATGCTGGCAACTTGCCTAGGATCACACAGCTAGATAGCTAAGCTCATTATACAAATATGTTTTGTTCATATGCATCATTTATGAATGTCTACACCAAGTAACACACCAGTCAGTGGGAACTCTCCTGTCCCTGGGGGTCATAGGAGGCCCCACACTAATTTTTGTGTCAGTTCTTGGGGCCTCTTCTCTCATAGCCTTCTCTGTCTTATAAGTTGTCTTCTACCTGCACTAAATAGCCAAAAATGGAAACCATTGCTCTTTGATAACTGACCACTCCTGCCCCTGCCCCACCACAACCAATGAACCCACAGACAAAACATGGATGAATTGAAGACTTCTGAAAGTTTTCATTTGGGGAGAAGAATTTAAATCATAACATTGAACTTACTCCAAATCTCTCTTTGGCATGTGCTTTTTCTAAAAAGTTCCCACCAAGGTTTCTTTGAACAGTAGGCTAAAAAGCATCTGACCTTCCCTTTTGACTCTCTTCCCCCTATTTTTTAATCTAAAAACATTTCAATTCTCCAATTTGCAAAATAATTCAATAGATTTGCACATATTAAATTTGCTCATCTAAACTTATTGGTATATTTTCTGAACAAGGCTTTTCTCATTAACTTGATATACCTTCCTTAGAAACAGTTGGAGCTGCTTAGCATAAATCATGAGGGTTTTGTTTTTGTTTTTGTTTTATTGGACACATAATGCTACCTCTTACGTGTGAGTACCCTGGGTACCATCCTTCATTGTCTTCTCACATGATCTTCTTGCTGTATACCCTTTTCTTCTCTAGGGCTTTTAGTTCCTATTCCTTGTATAGTGATTCTAAATTCCTTCTCAATTTCTGCCTCTCTATATGCCTCAACCACATGTGCAGATCAGCTTTATGGGCATATAGACTTGGAAGCCTCTCAAGTACCTTGAGCTCAACATGTTCAAAGCAAATCACTATATATCCCAAAGGAACCTACTTTACTTTGTTTTGTCTGTACTCTACATACTTTCTAATACCACCACTATCTTCACAAATAGTTATGTGGGAGCTATTATGAAATCCCACTGTTTCCTTATAATTAACGTGTGATTGCTAATGGACATCTGAATCTCTCAATCTTTCCTTTCCAACTGCATCAGCCCTCCTTGAACACTATTTTGTTCTCCCTAGACTTTAGAAACTGTCCTTTTGCCTTTGATCTATTAAACTTCTAGTACATTGGTCTTCCACTTGTGCCAGAGAAATCTTTCTATACCAGAAATCTGACATTCCCTTTTCTGCTCCTTCTGTAAGGTCAAGCCCAAGGACAAGGGCTTGGAGTAAAGTCCTTCATAGTCTGGCTTCAGGTGGCCACCAGCCTTACCCATTTCCAAGTCCCTCCAGGAACCCAACGTGGGGTCCAGCTCCTTCTCACCTTTCTCAGTGAGCTTTATTACATTTTTTGCTTTTATATTTCTGTACCTGTCTAAATGTTATTACTTTTGCCTTGAAAGAAGCTGTCCGTCCTTTCATTCTAACCAGAAAACCTGTCACCTTCCATCAAAATCTAAACCGGAAGAATTTTCCCTGTGCAGCCTTCCTTGGCCTCTGTCCCTTTCTGCTTAGCCTCAATGCCCTCTCCATCCTGTTGTCTAGCTGCTCTTCAGCCCTCTGTCAGAGCCCAGCTGTATCACATCGCAATTAGCAATTTAAACCTTAGTTTCCCCATTGAGAGTGCAAGTTCCCAAGTCAGGATTGTATCACGTTGGAATTTCTACCCTTCATCTGCAGTGCGGTGCCTAGAGCAGGAGTCTAACTAAATGCCTGCTATTGAATTAAAATGATGGCTGACACATATTTATTGATGTTTGGAGACAAATGGGCTTCAGACAATCTCTTGACCTCTTTTATGTCACAAAGTTTCTCGCCTTCGCCAAGCTTTAGTCAGGCTCCCCTGAGTCCTCTTTCAGGCAAGACCTGGTCCTTGGGCCTTGCCCTAGGCTTATCCAGTCAGTAGCAGCAAGAATCCAGTTTAGCAAGAATCACCCTCCCCTGGATACCTACCTCCTCTTAGTGATTTTCCATCCTTCAATTCCCTCACTCTGCTTCTTAGCTATCGATCCTCAAATGTCTTTTTTGTTTTATATTTGTAGGTTATCTCTCTCCCTGATGTCAACAGTCTTCACACCTATTACAATAGTCCTGAAAAAAATCTTCCTTATGATTATAACAAATATCAGAATCATTTTTTTCATTAACACAGCCACATTGTTCTTTTATGTCCCTTTTGCACATAAATGAGAACTTTGAGAGGCAGGCTGATTCTTCCAGATCTTTTTTTTTTTTTTAATTCTATATATCTGAAGCAAATGAACTATGTTCTTTGCAACCTATGTAACTGTTTTTAATTTGTTTTCAGAGAATGACTTACTCATGTGTTAGCATTTGAGTGTCTATACCCAGGATAATAGACAACACTTTTAGTATCTCATTAGTACTTTTGTGCTCACACATATATATGTGAGGCTTTGGTTTTATAATGAATGTAAGGATATAAGGATATGTATATCTAAATTATTAGTCAAGTTTCCTCAGAAAAACAGAATCAAAATAGCATAGAGATCCAGATGAGAGATTTACTATGGGATTTGGCTCAAATTATGGGAGTGATTATGGAAGCTTTGAAGTCCCAAGATGGAGAATCAGGAAAACTGATGGTATAATTCTATCTGAGAACCAGAACAACCAATAGTGCAACGGTCAATCCAAGGCCAACGGCCTGAGAACTGGAGCTAGGGGGTTCCGGTCAGAGAAAAGTGTGCTTGATGTATTTGAGCTTGAAGTATTTGAAGTGGGCAATAGTATGTGAGCAAGAGATGGGTGTTGGGGCTGGATCACTGTCAGCAGGTCTGCAGGATTTGAGGGCAGAGAAAGAGGAGTCAAGAAAGACTCCAGAGTGTTTTGTCTGAGCTACGTGACAAATGAAATTGCCATGTCCTAGGCTGGGAGGGATAGTGATTTGGGAAGTGGGAGTTGGGTAGTAAGAATATCAAAAGCTTAGCCTTTAAATATGTTACAATCTATAACTAGCACAGTCTCCTAGAAAAGGAATAAGCTGCATCTCTCTTCTTGCCAAGAGAGCAGCCGACTCAGAGCTGCAGCTGTGCCCATGCGGTGGCTTGTGGACTGAGATGACTGGACATTGGAAAGGGATGTGGGCAGCTCGTTTAAAAGACTAGTGGGCTCCAAGATGGATGTTCAAGTCTTCAATGTTGAGGACAGCCCTATTATAATCCACCGAGATAAGAGCACTATTCTAATTAGATAATTAAGCCTCATGGCAGTTTGGCTTAGATAGAACTCTACCTACAGAGAGCCTGGATTTTTCTCCTGAGCGCTGAAGCACAGACTGCCTTCCCATCTCCTGGGATTTTTAACATATGGAGGTATCACTTCTAGCTAAGAGGCTTGCAAAGGGTGCTAACATTGCCTCAAAAATAAGACATTATTAATGTCATCTTTCCCTAAAATTATAGGCAACCCTGGAAGTTGAGGTAGACATTTATATCTTTCAGAACTCTTGTGCACTTCATATTTAAGTATTTAAGCCCTTGCATGCAGAAACTCTATGAGGTGGGTGGGACTGACAATTATTATCATTGTCAGCTAAGAAATTTAAAGTCTTAGGGAAAGAGAGAAAAAACTAAACTGGAAGTACTGAGTAGCAGCACAGGGTCGCAGAGGTGATTGTATCCAAGTTTGGATGAGGAACCAGGTGTGTTAACTCTGAGTTCAGTATTCTTCCCGGCAAAGCACACAAACATAATTAGAGAAAATTCATCTGTGCATTCCTTAATCTCTTCTGTAGGTTTTCTTTTGGAACAAACAGAAACCCCTGCAGTCTAGTTTATGTTCAAGGGTTGTTGGGAAATAATTCAAGAAGGCTATTGGCAAGTGAAGGATGGACTTGCTTTTATTGAGTGGTCATAAAATATCTTACATAAGCAATTGGAGAATATCCAGTTCTTTCTGGTTGCAGAGAAACTTGTCCTCCAACTCCTGGAAACAGGAATTTTAGACACAACCAATGAAGTTCAAGCAAACAACATTACCTCATCAAAAGAGGTTTTCATTGGCTGCTCACTTTCCAAGTAGCTTTAATATAAGTTTCTAATACTTTAACCCTTGTGTGTATAAATCTATATAGTACAGCATTGTAGCTAACCCTTGATAATAAAACTGTTCTGTGGGATATACATAGGACATATGGCTAGATTAAAGAAGCAAATGCCACTTATTTCCATTCAAAATATATAAGCAATACTAGTGGTCAATTTGATAAAAAAAAAAAAACCTCAATTTTCTTTTTCTGCTGACTCATAATGACTCAATTTTCATGCTAGAATGCTATAAAAATATTAGTCCAAACAAGAAGGAAAAAGAGCAAAGATAACCCTAGTGATGCCTTGCTGTGTGTACCAAACCTTCTGTCTTCTGAAATAGCCTATTTCTCCATGGTATCTATCTCCTTACCCATCTGTGTTCAGCAAGCTGGGGCTTAGTGTTGAGTTTAGGTGTTGGAAAGTTAAATAGAAATCTGCACATGTGGAAAAAATGATGAATACAGATAAAGGATTAGACCAGCACTAGAGGGATCCAGGGATTAGAAGACTCCTGTAGTTAATCATGTCCTTCTACAGTACAGGAACACCTTCTCCAATACCCTTCTTCCCAGTCCCACTAATCCTCTAGGCAGAAGTAAAATCCTTTCTCTTCTATTTATAGCAGTTCCCATTATTCTGATGCCACCTGCCGACTCTCCCCCCACCCCCGGCCCATTTGTTCTTTTCTACTGTTACATGACAATTCTGTGCTGAAGTTGTGACCTGATTGTATTGTTAGGCAATATTTTTTATTCTGTTTTACCAATTAGCTTGTAAATCCTGTAAGGACAAAAATTAAGTGTCACTTTTTTTTTTAACAGCACTCAGAACCTAAACAATAAACACCCAGAAATTGGCTGATATTAAGATGACTTGAGTCAGACTCCAGAATAAAGGCCAGAAGATGGCCATACTTCCTAATAGTTAAGAGGATGAGCACCGTCCAGTCCAGAAGAGTAGAGCTAGGTCTTTTTTCTCCTTCATAATTCACAGACTTAGTTTCTTGAGTCTTTATGCAGTGAGCTTGGAAAAGAGCTAGACTTGATGCCTATCTCATCTCTATCTGTATGGAAAGTTTTAATACATTATTGGATTTCCAGAGGCTTCACTTTCTTTGTCTGTAAAATGGGGGGGGGGGGGACGGAAATGGANTTTTTTCCTACTCAACTTTTTGATTCCATGATGTTAAGAGAGTGTCAAACTCAACTGTAGTTCACATTACTAGGATCTAGACATTGTTCTTTGCCACCTTCCTATCTTCAAGACAGAGCTGCGCCATCTTTTTCCAGCAGGGAATCTCCTGTCATGAGCCACAGACTGGCCTGAGTCTATGTTATCCCTACCAGTAATGAGCCGTAAGCTTTGACTTTTTGGATATTATTTTTCATTACTGCAGTTAATACACACACCCTTCTTGGCTGGTTAATTCATTCACTCTTCCAGGTTTTCATCTGTCTGAGCTCACATCCTACTTTGTACCCTTGCCTAAGCCCTAGGATACAGAGTTAAATAACTGGAGTGAGTTCCATTGGTTTTGATCTGGCCATATCTCAACTTCACCTCACACTGCACTTATCCCAGTATGACTCATAGCTGAGCCTGAATCATCCTTAAAATCTAACTTAAAACTGTTTATAGAAAATGGGAAAATGAAGAAAATCTTAACAGATCCTAATGCATGTTGAATAATTTAGATATTTCCAGAAGTCTTTCATTCGTCACCAAACAAACAAGCAAATTACCTTTTCTAAGTGAAATCATTTACAATAAAAGTAAAGAGATTAACAAAAGGATAGATTGGAAAGGATAGATTGAGCAAGAAAATGTTGCATTAGGAGAAGTGTAGTTAAGTCACATACTGTTCTTTCTTAGAGAAGGGCAGAGAATGCAGCAAAATAAATTTAATGCAGGACTCTGTCTCCTCTGCAAAAAAGCTTTAGTCTTAATAGATGGCTGATTTGTTATAGTTCTAATAAAGTTAATGGAAATGAGCAAAACCTTTCCAAGTATTTCTTGCTTTTACTTTAAAAAAATCAATATGTGCTGTCCACTAAATGACAATTAAATATGAAACGAATATGTAGACTTTGCAGAATCTTCCAGAACTGTTTGCTTTAAGTGAAAAACTGCAAGGACTTCAATGCTTTAATGACCACTCACTGCTTACCCACTGGTGGTCCGACTTGGGTCCTCTGAGCTAATTTGAGCAAGCACAGGGAATATTAGTGGTAGTGGCTCCTCTCTGGGTAGAATTGTGGTTAAGCCATATACTCCAGCCTGAGTTTCAAGGGTCCTATGGAGTCTCCCTCTCTGCCAGGTTGACTTGGGTTTTATATATGGAAGTGAGTCCACATTACAGCCAGAGTTCAGCCTTGTATGTAGGATCTCACCTTGATGTCCACCTTAGAGCTTTCTCTGCCCCATTCATTACCTCCCTTATGAATATTTTTATTATTATCCCATCTAGACTCATGAATAAGGTCCTGTCAGTTATTCTATTTGTGACAACAAGTATTCATTGAACAATAACAGTGTGCTTGTTCAGGTTAGGTTAGAGTAGGAACAAGGTTGAGATCCTCCTACCTCCCCATAGTTTTCAGTCTAGTGAGGTGACTAATGTTTAATAAGGAATTACTATAAAATGTGACGGGTGTTAATCAGGCCAGTACACATCATATGTCCTGGAGAGGCCAAACCCTGAGTTCTGATCAATTAGGACATTTCATAAAATCATGGCAACAGTTCATCTGATGGCCAAGAATCCTTCCCCCTTCTCCCTGCATTTCCCTACACCATTCTTTCCCCACCCAATCCTATTCCTCAACACTGACTACTGCAAAAGTCTTAATTGAGACCTGTTTCACTCTGCTATAGCTGCCTGGTCAATTCTACAACTACCCTTTTTAGCAAGGCCAGTCTCTTCCAGCAGGACTCTGGTGTGTGCCTCAGATTAACTTCTGTGTCTTACTGTCCGGCCTCCCTGTGTGTGATGACAGGCCTGAGATCCTATGCAGATCAGTCTACAAGCTGCAGAGACCCCTTCCCATATCTCAGTTCCTCATCTGCAAGCATATCTGCAAACCTGAACTTGAACTGACTTTCTGTATAGCTAAACTGAGTCAATGCTTTCTTAATATTCAATGCAGTGTTTGCATACAGAGCTCATACCTTCTTATAGAACACGTGGTCCACTTTAAGGCGACTGCGGTGCTATTCACACTTTGATGAAGGAATTATTATTTTTTATGTAAAAAATAAATATATAAGAATCAAAAAGAGATAATACATGCAAAAACTTCTTCCTGTAATGCACAGTATGCATATAAACTATTAGAGTTGCTTGCTAAGGAGCATGAAAGAAGCATTTTAACTGCCAAGAGGGACTTGCTTATACCAGGGAGAGTAAGATCTATTCTTCTTTGAGCGTCAGTTTTCTCTCCTATTAAATGACTGGGTTGAGCTGGGTGGCTTTCTAGCATTAACATTGATTCCATGAGACGAGTGTATCATTTAATGCTTAAATATTTCAACATGATCAATTAATAGGCAAATCTACTATCAACAGACATTTATTACACTAACAACCACTGCAAGGAAGCATTTTGAGTATTTGGAGATATGCAATGATTTAACATTGGATCATGCTTGCTGAGGAATGCATCTAATTTGGAAAGGATCTAATTTTCCATAGCAATGAAAATGCAACTGTCAGCATGCATTTAAATGTTGAATAAATGGTACTGGAAATGAGGAATGCAACAAACACTTAATGAGCCACACTGTGAAGGTGCATCATTTAATCCTCAGGATCAACATGCATGATTTGTATTGGCATCATCACTTTGCAGGTGAAAGATATAAAAACCAAGATAACTGATAATCTAATCAATGTAAAATTAACTAGAATCTATGATCAAGTTAATTATATGACAAAATTTAGGGTTTTTTTTTTTCACTTAAAAACTTTGATAGATTAGAAACTCTAATCTCCTTACCGTGTAATCTACTATCCATTCTGGGAAGGTTTTTGAGAATGAAAAGGGTACTCTTAACAGTTACTCTGGGACAGCAGACTTAAAACAGCTGATCAGAGAAAACAGGGAATTATGATCATCACATGTATTGAAACTTATTTAAACTTTCTCACTGGGGAAAAACAGAAAGATGTATTAGGAATTTATAGCAGGATGGAAAGCAAGTATCCCAATCAGCGCCCCAGAAGAGGTTGCACCCTCTTCTACTTGAACTGCGCTGAGACCCCTGTACTGGAGCCTGATGTTCTTCACCGGCAGAATGCTGACAGCCTATAGTACTTTTCCTTCACCAACCAAACTTTGAAGCCTGTAGCAGGCTAGTACTGTGTTAATGAATTTGGGACCACAAGATGGGTACCCAAAGAACTTGTGAACTTGCTTCTCAGCGCTGTAGTTGCTTCTACTCATGACCCTAAATCTGCTACATTTGTTGTAGTGGTGTTTCAAAGTCACCGATGCCCCAGGACTGATCCATATCCCTCTTAGGCACATGATGTTTGGCAAGTTGTGTAACTTGTCATTGCCTGAGTCTCCTCATCAGTGAAAGGGGGGAAGTAATAGCACCTATGTAATGAAACATTACTTCTAAATGTATTAGCTACTTTGGGTGTTAGCATTAGATCATTGAATATGATTTTCTGACACTTAGAGTATCATTAGCAACAAAATGATGGGTTTGAAGTTATGAGTCTTAGGTGATCCTCCGCAGAATGTTCTGTGGCACATCACGTGACTTCAGAGTCTGCCTATGGGGCAGAAGAATGGTTCAGAGGGCAATTAGTTACAAACCTTTCATCATCTCCAAACATTTGAGAAGAAAAAAAAAAAATGGAACCCTCCTCCATGCATGATCCAAGTTCCAATGTTGAGAAGTATTCTAGATTATGAATGCAGTGCAGGGTGAGCTAGGTTTGCTTGGAGGAGGCTTCTGTGGTGCATTGCAGAGAAACTGGAACAGCAGTTATAGAAGTCAGTTCCAGTTCCTCTTCCACCCCTAGCAAAGGAGCCAAAGACACCCAGAGCACAGGAGTTCAGCAGTGGGCCGGGGTGGGGTCCCTAGAGCAGTTTTCCAGAGGAAGATCATAAATCAGATGGAAGAAAAAGGTCTCTGTACTGCTTTAAATTGCCATACAAATCAGATTAAATGCAGAAATCTACAATTGAAAACCCTGTTAAAACAAATGGTAAAAAATGTTGTTTTGTTTGTTTGTTTGTTTTTTGGTGAAAATCTGTATTTTAAAAGAGCATACTAGTCACTGCATTTGAAGGCGATTGTGAAGCTTCCCTGAGGATCCCAGCCTGCCGGGACCAGGGCCTGGCACTGCAATGGCTTTTCCTTGCTTACTCATCATTCCCCTCGGGCCGAACCACCCCATTTCCACCTTGAGAAGCTGATTGAGTTAACGGCACCAGGTGCATGAACTGGCCATTTCCAGGCTTGTTTTTTCTCGTTAGCAAACCCCACCATCATTCAAGGATGTCAAGCAGAGAAATTTCATAAAAGGCACTTAAAACTTAAGTGGTTGAAAGAGCTCGTGGTTGCCTAGCAACGGCACCTTCTGAGGTAAGCAATGTGACAGTCTGAAGAAGTCTCCAGGGAAGAGCAGAAACCTGGCCTTTGCTGGAGCCTGCCTGCTGTAGTCCTGGTGGAACATGTTCAGCACTTGGGGAAACTTGCCTATCTAATGCTGTGTGTGGCCATGTGGTCACTAGAGTTCCTGTCACTGACTCAGCTATGATTGACGGAACCATCATGCTGTTAGAATCTTGGATTCTGAGATGTGGCACCTGGGAGCAGCTCCTGATTTATCATGGAACACGGCATCTTTGGCCATCCCTGGTCAAATTCCTTGCTTACCTCATTTTCTGTGAAAGATGCCACCCTGCCAGTGCGTGGTACTTTTGCAGGGTTTACTTAAAGAACAAATACCTCTAGCGTGAGCAGCGTGGCAGGCACGTGCTGGTGCTAAGGAGGAACCACAAATAGCCACAAACACCATCTTCCAGGAGCTTGAAGCCCTGGACGGAAGAGAGGTACCTTTATAATGTGGAGGGGTTACTGAAACCTGGAGTAGAGCAGAGACTTCCAGATCTCCTAGAGACTCGGAAGAACTTCATTTTATGACAGTAATTGTATTCTAGTGAAATTCTTATCTGTCTTCTGTATTGTGACAAAACAGAAATTGTGGCTCAAGTTAAATGACTTCCCTCTAATCAAACAGCAAGGAAGCAACAGAGAGGGACTTCTGACTGAGGCTTTCTGGCTGGACAGTTAGTACCTTTACGCAAGCTGCACCCTTGTACAAGGAGAAGACTGGCATGTAGACAAGAGTTAGAAAAATAAGGAGATATTGTCTTTGAGAAGGAGGGAGAAACTGCATCTGCATCTTTGAGTGAGGCAAAGAGTTGATTGAAGAAGTAGCATTTGACTTTGACCTTGTAGGATACATAGAATTAAGTCTCTGAAGAGAAGAAGAAAGAAATCCTTGGAAGAGGAACTACTTTGAACATGGGAAGGAAACATTATGAATAGTAAGACTGTCTACAGCAAATGTTGAGCAAACGGTCTTGTTAGAGAACAGGACGTAAGAAACAGAATTGCAAAAGTCACCAGTGAGACATTTGGAGCTGGCTATGAAGGTCCGGGACTTTGGTTTCATTCAGTTGGTGATTAACAGATATGAACATCGTCACATTCATGGGCTTGAGCAGGTTTATTTATGATGGGTATAAACTTCAGTCAGAAGGCCAGTCAGGCAACTGCTGTAATTGTGGTCGGAAAGTCCCAAAGTGGCAGGCGGAGCGAGGGTCATCAGGGAGGAGAGGGGCCTGTGGACTCCAGAGATTTCAGAGACAGGAGGAACGGTATTGTGGGTAAGGCCTTTGGGCGAGAAGGTGCTCAGGTTATCACCTGCACCAACTCTGGTTGACAGGAGGGTAGCGGTGGTGGGGACCCAGCTATAGATTTTGGCATCATCTGGCCACTGGAGAGCATTACTAGAACGAAGATGGGTGATGACCAAAGGAAATAATGTGTATTATTTATTAACCTGAAGCCCCCGAATTAAGTAGCCAGGACCTTAATGACAGAGACTTTGGTTTTATTTTTAATGTTTTAATTAAAATACAATATATATTCAGAAAAGTGCCCAGATATCAAATGTGAAGGTGTTGCTTTACCGAGGGCCTGCAGAATAATGTCATCTTCCTTGTGTCCTGGAAGACACTTTCAGGGCCCCTCTCCATCCCTTCTACTTCTGCCCAAAGATAACCTCTATTCCCATTTAGTTTTGCCCTTTTTTAGGAGCACAAGTTATCTATTATATACTCTTTAAAGCTAAGACTTCAAATAATTGTTCGAGTGCTACCTTCAGACCTGGATGGCAAGGGTAGAAACGGACTCAGCTGCTATATTGTCAAGTGCTTTGGCCCCATGTCCATGGGTTTGAAAGACCAACTTAGGACTGTTACTGCTTTATTCCATTGGAAACAATTTCCTTTACTCAGTGGAATGTGAAATGAAGACAGGTAAACCTCTCGGCTATATGTGAAACAAAGGATCTGAAGGATGCTTCCCCAGTGCGTCTGCAGTGAGAACGCGTGGGGAGGGACTGCAATGATTGCCTCCAAGGGAGGCTCATAAGGGACCGCTCTGCTGGAGCATGGTGTTAAAAAAGAAAGCCGACTGCAATCCTGAATTCAAACAGGAGCACGGTGATCTGCCTGCCCCTTACTTGCACAAATGTAAGAATATGCCTCTCATTTTCAAATTCCTGAGTTAACAAGTAGTAATAACTCGTGTTTTATGAAGGAGACTCCCCGAACATGAGCACACTGTGGGGGACATGCACACGGACGAAATGTTCATTATTTCTCTGGGTTACTCATCTTTGCCATCCTGGCTTTTCCATGGATGTTTTCAGCATTCATGCATATCTTTAACAGAATATTCCAGGAAGAGAATAAAACAGTTCCCTGTAGAGTCAAGGATGCTCCCACTAACCTCGTAATGTTTGCTAACATACTAATGTTTTCCATGTGCCAGGCTCTTCCCTAACTTCTGTACCTATATCAGCTCATTTAATCAGTATAACAACCTCAGGAGCTGGGTACTGTTATTATGATTTGCCTTTGAGGAAAATGAAGCGCAAAGTTTCCTGAACTTGACTTCATCTGTGTAAGTAGTGTCCTCAAGAGTCAATCACAGGTTTTTCTGTACCAAACTGTGTACCACACTCTGTTGTCTCTTAATAATGCATGAACAACAAAGGTCATAAAAGTCCAAATGCTAATTTATTCAATGAACCTAATCTCAGTCACTTCTATGAAGTACATACTTCTGTGTTCTGGTTGTAATAAATAGGACTTAGATATATTGACAGAAGGATAGATAAATAAATGCCCCAACTTCAGAAGTGGAAATAAATATCCAAGTTCAAACTTTGAGTCCAAGGTTATTCAGAGTCAATGCAGAGCTAGGAGCAATTTCAAGTTCTTTGGGTACCCGGCTTCAACTGTGATTGGAGGCCCCTGGATTTCAGCTGCAGTGCTGTACAGAAGAATTTGTTCCGGCAACTTTTTCTTACCTGCTGGTTCAATTCCTTTGCCACAGTTCCATTTCTTGTTTTTATTCTGCTCATGATCAAAATAGGTTTCCACGGCCTCTCTATTTCTGTAGCTGGAGGTAGATGAGAAGACTAACTCCCACATTTTGGATCAACCCTGCAGTACCTCAATTTTGCTTAATATACCATTCCCAAGCATTTAGTTCTGGGAACTGTGAAGCTGGGGTTGCAGGAAAATTGATGGTGCTAACTAGAAGTCATTCTGTATGAACCAGACTGACAGCCATGCTGTTGTATAGTCACGTGGCATAATCAGTGAAGCCAAGGAAATGAGTGTAAAAGCAGTTGTGTGTTGGCCGCTGCAATCTCAATCTCCCTCCCCTTCAACCTGTGGAGTACTGTGATATTACACGCACCAGGTGCCTTAAGGCCACCTGGTTCCTTACATGTTGCATGGAGACACTGATATTTCAGTGATGGTAATGAGGCACCCACAAATCACAAGCATTAGTTTCTGTGACTCCCAGGTCTCCCCTTATAATATTTTTTCATTTTACTCCTTATCAGAGAGAGCAGATATTTCAGAGAATAGTTTTCCAGGGCCCTGACAATTCTATGCTGAATCTCAAGTCATATGAATGGGTGTATGCCACAGTCCGGCTGCAGCAAAATAACCGGGGGGTGACGAACAACTTGTGTAGATTGATACAGCAGGAGTGGGAGCCGTTTATTGCAGGACAGGCGCAGTATTTATACATTCCACACAGCTTATCTAATTAGCATAAACTAGATACATCAGTCAACCAATAAAGAATTTCCACACTTAATGGCTTGTTTTTGTTACTTCTTAAACCACTCCCTCTGGCATTTTGCCAGGCACCATCCAGACTTGTTTACGAACTCTAACATTCCCCTGGCAAAATGCCAGGTGTTATTTTGACTTGTTTACAGACTAACATTTCCCCCTTTTGTTTAATTTAAATAATGACCATAGTGGTTTTTACAGAAACACCATAAATAACCTGCTACAAACAGAAAGGGAGGATACAAAATGCCACAATACCAAGCCAATTGATGGCTCCATGCAAGAAGCCCTTGGAAAAATTATACCAGCAATGACACTGTTAGCAAAGATACCGAGTTACAATTTGTTATAGATTACAGTTTGTTGTCTCAGTCCGGGTAAAGTAGTGTCTCAATAGATTAACTCACAGTCCAGGTAAATCACAGTCCAGGTAAGTTCTGCAGACAGCTAGCTTAAATCACAGTCCAGGTAAGTCCTGTAGGCAGCTAGCTTGATCCGAAGTCTCGTCTGTTTCTCAGCCGAAGTCTCGTCCGGTTTTCAGCAACACTGGAAATTCTTCCACCTTGGTCTTTACCGGCACTGGGACGAAGGCAGGAACTCCGGATGGCTAAAGAAAATCCTGTAGCATTCTACTAAGAAAACAACCTTCTGAACAATTTAGTACATTATCTCAAGGTTTTTTTGCATTTGAAATAGCATTAATAGTGCTCATTACTCATCAGCTTCCAGGTGTGGGAGAACCATTGTAGCTTAGTTATTGGCATTGAAAATGACCAAACATCAGGGACACCAGTAGCGTCTTCTGCTGGCTGTAGTGCCTGGGCAGCCCCAGATGGCCCTGGGGAGTGTCCCGGACTCAAACTGCTACTGGGCACAGGGAGCAAGAGCCTGCGAGACTGTGCCTCCAGGTCAGGTCTAGATTTGGGCTCGCGGCAGTGGAAGAGCCAGCTCTCCGGCCAGGAGGCGGGGAAGGGCCAGTCGCCGCCGCCTCTTGGAAAATCCTTGCTGCGCTGTGACCGGCTTGCACACTCGGCAGCCGCCTCTCCGCTTCACGCACCCTCCGGTAACGAAAAGTATTTAGTAATAGCCTTTTGCTGCAACTTTTTTCCTGATAATCCTTCTTCTTCTGAACTTTCTTTTTCTTTCTGACTAGAGTTCCTGGGCTCTTATCAACACATGCCCTAACTATTCTTGGTTCCACTGGGGTGCCTCCTTCCCTTAGTAATTTACTTCTCATCCCTTCCATATTTTCATCACAAAGACAATACAATACACGGAGACAAAACAAGACACAAACATACTGTATCAATCTTCTCCATTTTCTCGAAATGGTCATTTTTCCTTTCGCCCTATCTGCCTAGGGACGAGCAGATTTGCTCCCGTCCTATCTATGGACGGGCAGCTTTTTTTCGTCACTTACCCCCGAGAGTCCCGGGGCTCCCGGTACGGGCCACCATCTGCCACAGTCCGGCTGCAGCAAAATAACCGGGGGGTGACGAACAACTTGTGTAGATTGATACAGCAGGAGTGGGAGCCGTTTATTGCAGGACAGGCGCAGTATTTATACATTCCACACAGCTTATCTAATTAGCATAAACTAGATACATCAGTCAACCAATAAAGAATTTCCACACTTAATGGCTTGTTTTTGTTACTTCTTAAACCACTCCCTCTGGCATTTTGCCAGGCACCATCCAGACTTGTTTACGAACTCTAACATTCCCCTGGCAAAATGCCAGGTGTTATTTTGACTTGTTTACAGACTAACAGGTGTATCAATGCAAGGCATTAATAACACCCAGGAAACTTTAAAAGTTGCAATTGGTCCCTGTCTCTGAGGACATAGAATGGCAGAGCCTATCGCTGCTTAGCTTTGTTTTTTTTTTTTTTCCCTAAACCACTATGACTTGCAAAATTCACTGTAAAGATTTTCCTTACTGAACAAACAATAAAAAGGAATTCAAACTACTTGGCAAATTCAAAATGCCATATTGATTTACACATGGCTCTGTGAGTTGTAAACCTAGAACCATACACACATGATTATCTTGCATGAAAACAAATATTGCTTTTCTTAATTTAGGAAGAGTGTTTGATGAATAACCTGCTACAGGGTAAAGAGCATGGATTTGGATCCAAGAAAGTCTGGAGTTTACATTCAGCTTTAGCACTCGTTAGGTAAGAGACATGATCTGTCAGAGCCTTGGGTACTAATCTGCAAAATAAAGATATCCCACACACACGTGTGTGCATGTGCACACACACACACACACACACACACTTGTGAGGGCTGAATGAGATGACCTAAGCAAGGTGCAAGGTGCTCAGCAGAATGTCTTCAAGTTTTCATAAATCATTGAAGGAATCATTGTTCAACATAAAAAACAAATAATTGGTCCATTCCAGTCAAAGTGCCAGAAAGAGAAAACCTATTTCGGTGGTTTTATGGTTCGGTCTTTTTATGCCTGTTCCTCTGTTTGAGGTAAATGTTCATAGGGACGTTAGAATAGTGCTGAATGACTAGGTGGACGTCTTCTTGAAACCTGCTCCATAATGGGGCCATTGTGATCTCATGGACAATGGGGGAGTTGCATTAGAACATATCAACAAAGCGTGTTGTCATGGAAACAACATGGGACAGGTGCTGGCTGTTCAGGTGTCTGGTTGCATCTGGCTGCAAACTAACAAGGGATCAGCCTCTCTGGCGCCAGTGTCCCCACCTGAACATGAGGAAAGTGGCCTGGTGGCCTTTACCGCCTGAACCCCTCTGCACCAGGGAGGTAAAATCTCTTTATAGAAGAGGGATTTCCATAGCTCAGCAAATTGGCCTGTTGCTACAAAACAGTCAGAAATGTTTAAAGGAGGCAACGAACCCCCCTCCACCGTTTCCTGAATGGGAATTCAAATTATTAACAAATGTATTGCTTTGCATTTTGGCCTTCTCCATCTCATGAAGGTCATCTAGGGCAGGGACCATGTGTGTTTTGTTCATTATGCTCAGTGTGTAGCATGCATATTCGAGTTATTATTTATGCAGTCAATATGCATAGATTATATGAAGTACCGATTTCTTAGTTAGCAGACATTCAGTTCACTGACAATGTATCAAGAAATTTAAGTTTAAAAAGAAGCATCACAGCCAGATAAGTGTTTTTCACCTCTCTGGGCCTGAACATCTTCCTTATCCAATGAGGGGACAGAAGTAGGTAATTCTGTGTTCTGAATTCTGTGCTTTAATTCTACTCTATATTGGGAGTATAGATAACCTCAAAGTTGTACTCGGAAACTACACAAATTTAAGAACACTAAAATAATTTTCCTGCTCAAATATATAAAATGACTCTGCAGTGACTAGAAAAATTTCCAGTTCTCTAAACTTGGTGGTTCAAATCCTTCACAGAATATAATTTACCACTTTCAACGTGTTATATTTTTCAGGGTCACAATTGAAATATAATATTAAATATATAATGTATAACTTTAGAGGATCAATAGCATTTTTAGCACACTTACCCATTTTCTCACTCAACTTCTTAAATAAAGCATTGTTAACTATATTTTTCTTTTAATTTTAACTAACAAATTGCATTGAATAGATGATAAAATACGAGTGAATAAATGGTCTCCAAATCTGAGTTTCTTTCAAATACACACAATCAAGGAATTTTTTAAAATAAGGAAATCTAGTAGAGTCAGGAAGGAATATAGAGTATATTTATTTTAGCTAGATATCCAGTTTAGATCAGAAAGATACAGCATTTTTTACAGTCCTGCAGGAGCCCAGCTTTAGAGTATCCCTGCTGATGAGTCTCTGATCTATTGAGTTGAACATACATAGTGGTTTAATTAACATTTGAGTATATCCCCAAAGCTTAATGCATGGGAAGCTTAGCTCCTCATATGGCAGGTCAAGGGGCAAAACCTTTAACAAGTGGGACCTAACATAGGGTGGTTAGGATGCCATCTTTGGAAGGGATTAATGGAGTTTTTGTGAGCTGTGGCAAGTTCCCTTCAGGAAAAGTTATTACAAAAAGAGCAAGCCTGCCGGATGCTGTGGTGTGCACTTGTAATCCCAGTAGCCTGGGAGGCTGAGACAGGAGGATTGCAAGTTCAAAGCCAGAATAAGCAATGCCAAGGCCCTAAACAAGACCCTGTCTCTAAATAAAATACAAGAGAGAGCTGGGTATGTGGCTCATTGGTTGAATGCCCCTGAGCTCAATCCCCAGTACCAAAAAAAAAAAAAAAAAATCAAGCCTTGCCCTTGAACCTCTCTGGCTTTCTGTTTCACCATGTGCTCTCCCACTCTCACCAAAATGCCATCCCCCATGATGTGATGTAGCCAGAGGCCCTCACCAGAGCCAAGTAGATTCTAGCTTGTCCCTGAATCTCTTAAACTGTGAGCTAAATAAACCTCTTTTCTTTATAAAATATCCAACCTCAAACATTTTGTTATAGCAACAGAAAATAGACTAATACAGCATACGTAAATTTAAGGAAACTATTTTTGCTCAGTTATACCAAGTGGGTAGCATGTAAAAGGCATTGATTGTTGGACTAAGTGTTCGGAGTTAAAACTTATTCTGTGTGATCCTGAGCAAACTATGTAACATTCAAGGACTTGATAATGCTGTTAGTAAATCAAGAAGGACAAAGAACATAATCCAGAACTTGGGTCATTTTTAAGTATTCAAAACCTGTTAGTTTTTTTTTCCTTTAAAGATTTTGTATCTTTTTTATCCTTCTTTATGGAGATAAAAAGAAAAAGTCATATGCAGACTTTTCAGGTGATCAGATGGCATAGACCACTTTACAACTTCTAATCTCACTGGATTTCATGAGAGAGTGACTTCTTTTATAGCTATTTTTGATCATTTTCAATTCTTTGCCCTTTTTCTGTATTTTGCTTTTTCTTTAGACTGCA
Organism: Marmota marmota marmota; assembly: GCF_001458135.2. Taxonomy (NCBI): domain Eukaryota; kingdom Metazoa; phylum Chordata; class Mammalia; order Rodentia; family Sciuridae; genus Marmota; species Marmota marmota. The sequence goes on from NW_025999944.1 coordinate 5,794,165, forward strand.
AATCATACCATGCCCCATTACAGATGTAGCATGGGTCTAAAGAATTATTATCTACTCATTTTTCAAGAAATGGAAATTAGTAAATTTTCCTGTGCAGCAACCACTTTTGGTTGAGTTTCTGAAGACTTTGACAGCTTTGCAGTTTCCAAGTGCAGAACTGTGTCCAAGGCCCATTTATCTGTCATATCTCCTCTAGTGAGCAGAGTTTTAGCAAAGGGCCATAATTCTTTGTAAGCCTCCCTTAACTTAAGATTTAAAGGTGCTCAGTTGTGCTATTATGGAATGTTGGCTTGGCTTGGCTTCTGTTGGTTTCTCCACGATCCTGAAAGTCAAATAAGGTTGTTCTGAAAAAAGTGCTATCAGAATTCCTGGTCCGGCTCAATTCACCGAAATTTCCAGAGCAGAATTGCCTCCAGGGGCCCTGGGCTTGCCTCTTCAAGTTGATTTTATAATTTCAATGTTTACCCACTGATGACCACTTAGAGTCTAAATATCTCCACGTGGTGTTTAAGATTTTGAATCAAGTGGCCTTTCAAACTCATCTGCATCCGGTTCCTGGGACCCGCACCCCACCATCTCTTATGGGCCTACATCTGCCTGTTGGGAAAATGTGAAGCTTCCCTGAGACACTCTCTAGAACCCCTTAATCCTTTTATCCGTCGAGGTCAGGCCATTCCTGTCTTCTCCATGAAGCCTTTTCTGATTTGTCCAAGCTCTGTACATTGAGTCTCTGGATCGCCTCTTGCTGTTATTGGAGTTGAGAACATTGTGTTCGGATGAATTAATGCCCTGAAGCCAGGCTTCCCTCCTCTCACAGTCCCCAGCCGTGTCCCTCTGTATCTGTAGTCACGCAAAGCCAGTTTGTTTCCTGCATGGGAGGGGTGTCATGAGTGGGTCCAGGGCCTGTGAGGAGGACAGAGAGACTGATTTGATCGCACTGATCCACTGACTTGGTCTGTTTCCCGATTGTAGGGAATTGAGTCTTATGAGACTCTGTGGAGCTGTTGTGAGCAGACGTAGCTGGATATAAGCTGGTCTGTTTGGGGCTCCTATCTTTGTGTGGCACCCAATAGAAGAGCGTGGATATGCTCACTCTGTCTGCACGAGATGGTAGAGTTTTGACGCCGTGGCAGTCAGGGTCCCTGAGGGTCACAGATGGGGGTAATTGATAGTGTCCTGAAAAGAGGAGGAAGATTTGCTAATTTATAAAAATGTATATTTCTGGTTTTAAGAAACTCAAAAAGGTCATCAAAGAATCTCATGCTATCAATGGCAGCTGGCCCTTATTGCCATGACCCTGAAGAGGCGAAGGAAGGGACTCAACTGTAGAGAGGGAGAGAGAGAAGCTATAAGGGACCGGGAGGCGGTGGCTGACAAGTGAGAAGCCCAGCCACTCCCACCGCAGCCTTGTAGGACAGGGAGGGAGAAGTAGAAGTCCAGGCATCCCGGCCTCTCCACCTGCTGCTGGCTGCTCCTGGGGACACACTCAAAAGGAAGCCAGAGGGGGACACGGTGCCTGGCTGCAGTTCATAGACGAGGCGGAAAGTGGATCTGGGGGCCACATGGAGGCTTCCTGCAGAGGCCTCCCAGGGACTGAGAGTGAGGAATGAGCCAGAGAGGATGTGGACAGGGCTGGTGGGAAGGATGAGGCGGCAGATGTGAGCAAGCCGAAGCCTGGTGGACGGACAGGTGCCCCCACTGTGGTGACTGCAGCCAATCTGTGATTTATGGACACACATGAGAACTCCTGTAGGGCCCTCAGAAATAAAAGAAGGGAATTTAGAGAAGAAAATAATCTCTGCAGGTGACATGAGGGATGTCACCCATGCACCCATCTAATGTTTGCAGGTGACCCCGAGAAGTCAAGCAATGACCAGGGACACCCTCCAGTATGCATCAGAGTTGGAGCGTCTAATTGGGGGGCTTTACTGCAGAGGCTGCATTTTCAATGGCTTCACTTTTCTGCCTCTGTTTTGAAGTCACATATGTGGAGACTTGGAATATTGAATGGCTCAGCACTTTATTGAATGCGCCCTGAATTCCAGTTTTGAGTGATGTACTCTTTTCTGTTGCATATTGGTAGATTTTTTCACAGTCTAAGTAGAGAGCTAAAAATTACTTTTTTAAAAATAGTTATCATAGAAATTTAATGCTTTTAAGAGCTAAGCACATAGTAGGTACTAACTAAATGTTTCTTGATGACTTACCCGCCTTTGAAAACTAAAATCTTATAAAACTCAGTCATATGTAAATAGAAACACATGTCTGCTTCTGGCTATTTTATCCACATAAAACTTCTGAGAAATGCCATAAAAAGATGGCAGTGGTATGGTTAAGGATTCACCTGCTGTGTGTGGGAGGATGAGCAGGGGACACCCTTGGGGTACAAGATCATTTATTGTGGTTTTGACTATTCTAGGGCCTCACGGAGGTCACGGGATTTTCTGAGAAGGGAAAACAGCAGATCAAGTATCATTCATTTTCAAAAACTAATCCCCACTGAGTTTAACCAGTGAATAATTGTAAAATTATACAGAGGAATTTAATAATCTCCCTACCTCCTTTATTTTCCCTTCCTTGCACTAATCAATGTTTAGGTTCAGGAAAATAATTTCTCAAGGCTCTTCGTATTCAAACTCATACACTCACTAGAGAGTTCACTTCATGCTTCTAGTCTGTGTGCAAGCTGCTTAACATGGGATTATTTCCTTTTCCCTGTATGTATTTATCCCAACCTAGCACACCTCTGTTTCCCACCTCCCAAGCCAACCCCAACTCATCAGCACCAAGGTGCACCTTTGTGCCTTTGGCCTATCCCACCATACTCTGGTGACCCACTGAAAAGGTTAGAATTTCCTTGGCTATCATTGACTTTATAAACAAAACAAAACAAAAAGTAAAACAAAATGCCTACTCCTTCCACTTCTAATATTTTATAAAGAAGCCACCACCATAATGAACCATTTTGTACCTTTTGTGATTAAGGGTAAAAAATAATACATTAACATATGTATCATTGAGATAGTTGAGTTGAAAAAGGAAATATTTTTAACCAAATGGAAGCAAATATTAATATCATTAGCTTGGTAGAGTTTGAAATTCTTATTGCAACATAACTATTCTAAAAACCATTTCCAAATTCTCTTAAACATATGGACATTCTGTGAGTCCCAAACTAATAAAAATTATTATGTTAGTGAAGAAAGGGAAATTGCATTGTCACCCTCCAAGTTCTGTAATGTAGAACAAGATATTCTGGCCATTGCATCTAATTAAAAGAGTAAATCATTTAAAGAATCCTTGGGTTATTATTGAAGCCTTGGCTTTAGTAGTTTTAAATGAAAAGTGCTACTTAGAGCAAAGAGGTTCACCTTACCAGAAGAATCAGCCCTGGCTGCTCCACTCTTTAATTGAAAGCCAGATGCTGATATTTCATCCAGTGAATGGATAACGAGTGATGCTATCATCTAGCAATGCCATCTCATGGTTGCACAAACGATGTTTTTGCTCTAATCACTGTAGACTGCTCATCTAAACTGTTCAGTTTAGTTGGTTGGCTTACAGAGACCATGAGTTGACTTTCAAAGTAAGAGTTTACCCTTTGTGCAAACTGTGTGCTGTATATGTATATTTGTTCAACTTCTGAGCCCTCTTACCACATGATTGATTTAAGTTCTTTTTTTATCCTATCCCCTAAAACTGGATGCATTCACACATGCAAATAAATATGTGGAGATTTCATACAAACCTAATGGCAGATATTGACTTTACCCCTCACAACCATTTGGTGACCTCTGGAGACACTTTGGGTTGTTGCAACTGGATGACAAGGGATACTGCTGGGATCTAGCAGGATGACATCAGAGATGCTTCTGAACATCTGACAATGCACAGGACCACCTCTAGGCCCTGCACCCTTCCCATCAAATCATCATCAGACCCAAGTATCAACAGTGCCAAGATGAAAGACTAGAGAGTCTGAAACAAAAATTGTAAATGGGTTAACTTCAAGGAAAAAGAATGTACAGATTCTAGCTGATTCTCTCCAAATTGCCTAGCTCTTCAGTTCCCATTGATTTCAGTATGTGGGCTCTCGATGCTCCCTCTGTCCAGTTTTAAGGGCACCTTATGCCTATCCTCTTGGCTCATCCTGAACCCATCACAAGTTGACGCTGGCATTCTGGCACTATGAAGCAATGACAAGGGGACACAGCATCCCCCCTTCAACCTTCCCAGTCTCAATTTTCAATTAGGGGAAACCAACTTAAAATAATTGGAAAAACTATGAAGAAGATTAGAAAAACTGCATCTTTTGGTGTTTCAACTGGGGAATAGAGATAGTAAATTGTCATCAAAATTGTCCAAGTTACCCATTTACCTGAACAGACTCTAATTTTTAATTAGTTTGCTGGGTCTTATTATCTTAATACCAATTATATACAGTTTTAAATATCAAATAATGTTAAAAGGTTTGTAATGCAGGAACCTGTGCCCCATACTCTCCCATTCCTGGTTCCCACTGTTACATTCTACACATTCAACAGTTTCATTATTTCTATACCAGCTATCTCCATATTTCTAAATAAGTTGTTTATACTTTCATTGGTGCATTTTAAGTTTAAAGAATATATACTGTTTTCCAACTAAGAAAAAGATTCTTTTTTCATCTTTTATCTCACCGCCTTTAAATAAGTTATAGCAGTTGCTTTAAATATTGCTCATATTTGAACTGCATACCACATGTGATTTACATCTATTTCCACATACATTCTTTTTCCTTGAAGTTAACCCATTTACAATTTTTGTTTCAGACTCTCCAGTCTTCCATCTTGGCACTGTTGATGCTTGGGTCTGATGATGATTTGATGGGAAGGGTGCAGGCCTAGAGGTGGTCCTGTGCATTGTTGGATGTTCAGCAGCATCTCTGATGTCATCCTACTAGATCCCAGCAGTATCCCTTGTCATCCAGTTGCAACAACCCAAAATGTCTCCAGACATCACCAAATTGTTGTGAGGGGTAAAGTCACCCCTGCTGAGAACCACCACTCCCTTGGGAGTAGAAACTGCATCTCAGAATAGCAGGGACCACTTTGTACCCAACAATTCCCTTTTGGTTTATCTCCTCTTGGAGAAACCTCTTCCAGACTTCCACATCCTCCCGCTGCAATACAACTAGCCTCCCTAGAGCACCCTCAGTGACAGTCACCTTGGGTCTCCCTCCACCCATAACGGGAGAATTTCCTTTGCTTTTCTACTATGGTGAATCCTTGTTTCTCAAATCTTTTCTTTTCTTTTTTAATCTCTTAAACCTTGGGGTATATCCTCCAATAACTTGCTTAAGACATTGTATCTATTTTTAATCATACAGGTTATTTTTGTTTATTATTTCCACTTTGTGGTCATCTTGTGACTCTTTAAATGTAAGAAATGCCCTTATTTTATATTTTGCACCTTTTAATTCCAATTTGATTATATTTGTGAATCTTAACATGGCTACTATTTACTTTTCTATGGATTCTTGCTCTTGATGGCTTAATTCCAATTTTATTTTGCAATTTCTAAAAGGTGGTCTCATGAGAACACCATTGTGAAAAAATTAGGATTGTCAAAAAGTGGGTTCTGTTTCCTCTCATCTCATGTTTCTCATTGTTCCAGGACTGAGGATTCCCTTTGCTTGTGTACCAGAGCAGCATGAAGTTTTATATTTAAGGGTTAAAAAAAAAGCCACCATAATTTTTTGAAGGTATGTCTTCAGCTTTCTAGTTTACCATTTGACAGAGTGACATTACAATTTGGCTTCATTCCTCTTGTGTCCCCAACCAGGCACGAGTTTAAATGACAGAGGCCAGATTTACCCTCACACTTGGAACAATTGTGAAATCACACAGGCCATAGAGCATGGAAGAAAATGTGAAGGACGATGAAGGTCAGTGATCCCAGATACTGTGAATGAGGAGCTGAACTATGGCTTCCCCAGCTCACTCCCTGGAGGGTTTCCAGGCTACAGCACCAAGGAGAAGAACCCAGGCATAACCCTTTGGAGTCCCCAAGAAGAAGGAACCAAGAGCCCAGGTAGGGGACTGAAATCATATTTTACAGGAAACAGCACCTGAGAAGACAGAGCTGCAGACGTGGAACATGCAATGTGGACTGGTCAGTGTATACATGTGGGGAAACCACCTAGGACTGGGAAGAGAACATGTCAAAGGCTTCTGGGAAAATGTGCCTGGTTCCCAGGAGTGAATAGTATCTGCTCCCCAAAGAAAGATGGGGAGCCTCATGATTTCTGGGGCACTCAATGGAGTACTGAGAAGGGTCTTTCCTCTGTAGGAGGATAAACAGCTCTGAACTAACCCTGCTCCAGTCCTGCCTGATAGCAAGGCCCCAGAGGATCAAATTGTTTCCCCAAAAATGTCACTGCTTCTCAGAACCAAGTTCAAAACCATTTATAGGAATACAAAAATGTCCAGTGCCAACAAGAGTGACATTCACAAAGTGTGACAACTAATGAAAAACGACCAGGCATGTAGACAAACAGGAAGGTATGGACCTTTGGCAAGAGAAAATGTAACCAAATTGACTCAGAACAAACAAAGGCAGACTAGCACAACAGTTATTATTATAATATTAAATGCATTCAAGACTTTAGGTAGAGGCACAAAAGATATTAAAGATTAGTGTTGGATTTAATGTTCCCAGGAAAGGAGACAAAGAAGATTATGTTGGATAGAATTGAATAAAAGTGTCACTCTGTCTTTTCAAACAGGATGCCTTTCTCCTTTGAAGGATTTTATTGGGGCTCATGTGTCAGTTACAGTAGAGCTTATTGGAAGATTATGGAATCTTTTGAGTTAGGGTGAATTTCTGGAGTATCCTTATACTCTACTCTAGTCTGAGGATGGGCAGGGACCATACCCTGCCTGAGAAGCTAGGGAAATTGGGTACCATATCTAGAATTATCAATATCTTGATTGTTTTCCACAAGTTACTTGACTTCATTGGGCTTTATTTTCATTACTTCTAAAAGGAATACATTTCTTTTAAATTTAAAATAGTATTTGAAAAATTCACTCTGTACTATGCCTGTGATCTTGGTCCAGGGTTTTAGTTAGTCAGCTGTTAGCATAGTAACTGAGTAAAATGGAGCACATGTTTTTAAGTGGTCTTATTTTTGGGGGAGGAGGAAAAATATATATGAGTAATATGTCCTAATGTATTTTATTATTATATTTGTTCATTATATTTTATTTACATAAAATTCAGTTTAAAAATACCTCAGAGTTAGCCTCCATTTCACTTCAAACTTTCTTCTCCTTTCACATTTAATTTCTTAATGAAGGAACCAGTGTAAACCATGTAAATCAGAAACCTAAAAGACAAGCCACCTCTCCCTCCTCATCCCTGCCCCTGATCCAATCAGGAAAGATCCGCTTGGAACCATCTTCTTCTATGTGTCTACCTCCCCTGGTCTCTGGAAGGTTTGGTATCTTCTAACCAGGCCAGCACGTTAGCCTTCCTCTAATCCACCCTTTAAAATTGAGTTCCCTTCCCCCTTAAACCTCAAAGTTTGACCACGTTGCTCTTATTTAAGTCATTTAGTAAGTCCACTGCTTTTACTACAACCTCAGCGTAGAATAGCTACACAGCCCACTTTCAATCTGCTATCACGCCCTCTGTGGTACCAAACTACCCACCACAAGCGAGTCTACCAGATTCCTGAACGTTCAGATCCACTCCCTCTCCTGGGAATGCCGAGTCTTGGCTTGACCCTGATAAGAATCTGCCAATGTGAAGCCTTTTCCATCCCAATAAGCAGTGTATGCCTCCTTTCCTGTCCCTTGGGCCATTGCACCCACCTCTGGGCCATTTCCTTCTCTGTGCCATTCCTCACTGTAAGCACGAATGACCCAGGAGCAGACAAGTGGACCAGCAAGTTTTCCTTTATTCCACTGGGAAGTCCATCAGTCTCAGGCACTGGGGGCTCACTTTCTGGGTAGAAAGATGGTGGCCTGTTACAGAAGGGCTCTGAGTTTTATAGGTTACAATGAGAGTGAAATAATCACTGGGGACTGAAGCAGAGTGGTTGGTTTGGGCAGTCAGAAAAAAAGTTGTAAAAAGTCTGAAACTTATTGTTACTAGGAAGAGAGAAAAGCTCAGAACTCAGCTGGCACCGCTGCTTATCTTCCTCCTCTGGGACCCATTGTCACCCAGAGCTTCACTATTGGCTTTTCTCCTTCCAGGACTCATCGGCAACGGGACAGGGTGAAAGTCCAGGGCCCAGCCTTTCCGTATCCAGCTCTTCCCTTCAGGACCCACTGTGGCTGGGAAGGATGGAGATTTGCTTTTGGTGGAGATGTTGGGGATGGAACCAGGAGGGGATGAAAGTTTGCTCCCCTCCCCTCCCACCCATTGTTACTGGGACAGGTTTTACTGGGAGAGGGTTAATGATTGTCGTCCTCCTCCCTCTTCCTCCTCGTCAGACAGTGTTGGGGGTGGTCATTTCTCTATCCTGGGGGATGCCATTTTCCATATCCTTCACTCCCATCACTCTGTGTCCCTCTCTTTAGAAGCCTGTTTGCTGTTCCAGGAGGGGCTTGGGTTTCTAGGGTGGAGCTTTATGCACCTGTATGTATTCTCCTGTCCCTAGAACAATACCCAAATACAACAAGGATTCCGTCTTAAGTGAATAAGTACACAGAACCTAAATGGTGTCAATGCATTCTTCTCCTTATTTATTTTAAATTTTCATACCATTTGTTCTCTAAAATCTACAAGTCTTCTTGGCTTTTGTCCCTACTTTTGTTTGTTTCTTTTTAGAAGAGACCCCAGAGCTGCTCGTGGAGAAGTTATCAGTGGCTGTTTTGTGACATGGGAGATGCTGTTATTTGATTCTGCCCTTGTGCTACTGAGCTGTGTTCTCCCACTTGAAGACTGAAGTGAACTCCGGGGCAGCATCTGGTTGGGCTTGCACCTGATAATTCATTTCTGAAGGTGGGATATTGAGTGTCCCAGTGTCCAGCTGGTGATATTTTCAGCACCGAAACCTGTCAAACCACCAGGGCAGCTTTAACGAGATGGAAGAAAGTGATTTATTTCTCTTCTGAATTGCGTGGCAGCGCCTGGGTGTCAACTCATAAGATTTTGCTCAGTGGGTTGCTTATGAGATTATCCCATCCTCCTCTCAGCCCACCCCAAAACTGAAGCAGGTAGTGCTATCTTGAACCCGCTATGTCCTTCTGCAGAGAGAACATCAGAGACACTTCAGAGAAAATCAAATTAGTCCAGAGCCACTTTCTCACTTTTCTGATGAACCTGCAGGGTCGGGACCTTGGGAGAAGAGAGAACAACCTGGAAGCTTAGGTCGTTACTCAAATTGTTATTCCCCATTCTTGGCTTATTGACACAAACTTTAATAACAAGAGGCTGATGCTGATTATGTGAGATAAAATATTGAAATATGGATGGGGCATTGTTTTTCATATTTTTCCAAAATGTGAGCAGTTATTTCTCTCTCGAGTCCAATTAAGAATGACAATTGACCTTTGAAATTTTTCTCCCCTCTAGTCATGGCTTTGATGAACCTGGAGAAGATGGAAAAATAGAATTGATAACTTGCTGCTTTAAGGGGAAAGCGTGGACTAGGGTCAGAGAGGGCCACTAACTGTTCTCTGCTGGCCAGCTAGTTTTAAGATCAAGGCTGCCTTTTCCCATATGGACTCAGGTCTCGCAGGTGTTCCCTGTGACTTGGCAGTTACATGGGTCAGCTCAAAACTGGAGTGGGGAATGGTTAAAATCAGGGCCTTGGTCTGGGGTCCATTCAGATTTCTGCTATTCCTTTTACCTGCTGTGTGTTTGAGAACCTCTTATCCCTAGTCTCCTCCTCTCTAGAATAATCCTTGCTGTAGAGCTTTGCATATTTCACAGCTGTGAACTGACTCAGTGGGTCTCAGGGCCACCAATGTGCTATAAAGATGCTCTCCTTTTCCCTAGGTGTCCAAAGTGACCGCTCATAGGCTCCATCTTTTATTTTGTGAAAGCAAGGAAGAAGGTTCTATCGGAGGGCCCTCCTTACTGGAACCTGATGTCCCCTGATCCACTGGCTGCTGAGCATCAATTTTCTGTTGCCTTCCTGTCACCACACAGTGGAGCAGATACAGGTCTGCCCAGGCACACAGAGCAGAATCAAGGCACCACCCAGGGCGATGCCTGTCCATTGGAAAAGCATCCTTCAGAACCTGAGGCCTCTGTAAAACAAGATTTCACAATGGCAAAGTGCCTGCCAGGGAGTGGACTTTGAGAGTCTCATGTCCCTTCACAAATGTACTCCATCTTCTACAACAGCACCTCAGTTGTGGTTGGCACCTCGGTTGGGTGACAGCTGTCTCTCTTTGCTTTCTCTTCCTTGCTCTGTGAACCCATACAGCACTGTGACTATGGCTGCGAGAGCTGAGAAGCTTGGTAGATGGAAAGTTGGGGAGAGATACATTAATTTCACTTGCACACGTCTAAATGAGGTGGTGACAGTGGCAGTGGGGGTGGTTGTTTTTGTGAATTCTTCTTCCCTATCAAAACTGTGCTTACACCGACAGCACATAATAATTAAAGGCACAACCTTTGCAGGCAGACTTCCTGGTTTGAGATTCTGACTACAAGGCTTAATCAGTTCTCTCTCTCTCTCTCTCTTTCTCTCTCTCTCTCTCTCTCTCGGCAAATCATTGACCTTCATTTTCTCAAGCTGCAAAATGAGAATAATAGTAGTTAGTTCATAGATCTGTTTTTAAGTTAAATGAAATAATACAAAGGAAGAGTTTAGAGTGATGCCTGACAACAGTGTATGCTCAGTAAGTTGTATTTGTCCTTGGGTGGCTGTAGCAAGTCATGGTGCCCTGTCTTCTGCATTCACTTATGTAAGATTCCCAATGGCTCTGATACAGTATCTGTCCAGATGGCTTTCCTGTAATCCTCAAGACCCCCTTTCTATACCTTTAGCCCCTGGAAACCCCAGAGGTTTAAAGTTATATATATCTTTTCTTAGCAATCAATATCCATTACATGTAGCTCATGATTACAGCTTTTCCTGGAGAAAGATGTTAATGGAGTCTGTCAAGCCCACAAGACAGCCACTTCCTTAGATAAAGGCCCTTGAGTTTTCTAAAAGCTGGCCTTCAGTTAGAAAGTGATCAGGAAGCTTCCAATAAGCCTGGGGATCTCATCAATATTTCTCATTCTTTGGCAATGATTGGTAGGTGGGCATCGATTGTCATCCAGGGTCCACCACAAAGTCAGATAATTCATGGGGTCTGCTGCCTTTCCCTGACATTTACTATCCATTACACGTTGCTGGGGAGGGGTCTTCAGGTTTCCAGACATGGCAGCAGTAGGCCATGTCAATTTGCTGGCCTTTGAAAAAATAAATTAACAAATGATACAGTTAAAACAAAGCAAAACCAACCAACCAACAAACAAAAAACCCAACAAATGAAAACGAGAGCTCCATTTTGGTTTCAAGAGATTGGGTTATTTGGGTCTGTTGGCCTTCCAACATCAAGAAGATTGGACTTGAGAGCCGAGAGTAAAGAGCATTTGCTTCTCCCATTTAAAATATCTATTCAAAGGTGTCAGGGCAGCTAACGCCCCCACCCCCTACCTTTCATTTAAGCATGTGGTCCCTGTTGTTTATTTGACCCACACTCCTGGCAGAGAAGGAAGTGGTTTCTAGTCAAATCCACCCATATTTTCATCCTTAATAATCAATAATGCAGTTTAGCAAATTTCTTAGTAAGTTTATTTAAAGTCAAGGTTGTGAAGGCCCAGCGATGTCTGGAAAAGGGAGAGAATCATTGAGCATTTTTGCAGTTAACGTGAAATTTAGTTAGCTATGTGGCCACCTAGTGGTGGGTCTGTGAACTTCGTTGATGGGAGGTCAGGTACACAGACATTTGCATGGTATTAAGGAAGTTAATACCTTTCTTTGGAATGTAACTTTCCAAATTTAGCATAGCCAATGTGAGTTTTTGAATTCTATAATCATTGTCAAGACAGATGCCTTGAGAAAAAGGTAGAGTGGCTGTCCGAGATGATTGAGATGAGAGAATGCAGTACTGTGAGGGCCAGTGATCACCACAGGGAGGTGAAGGTCTTCGTTTCTTTTTGGATCACCAGTGTCGTATTCTTGGCAGAACTTATGTCAAAATATAGTCTAGATTGTGTCAAGGTCGGTAGAACAGCATTTAATCATTTACCAAAAATGGATTCTGATTTTTCTTTTTTAAGTGACTTGCCTGACTTATACTGCAAAATCTATTGCCCCTCATGTCCCCCTATAGGAATCCCCTTCCTGCAGTGTGTAGCCACTGATATGCCTGCTCAGATTTTGATTCTCATGTTCGTATTTTATCTTCTTTTCTACGAGTTGCCCTTGGACCTGCTCTGTATAGTGGTAAGTGATTTGGGCAGATGTTTTGCTTAAACCCCAGGAGTGTGTGGAACTTCAGACTTTGGGATGGTGTTGCTGGTTTTCAGATCTCTCATGGATTTTATCTTTTGTGCTCCTCTCTTGGGTCCCCAGCCCCATGCACATGCAACCCAGGAGTACGTGGAGAGCTGGGAGATTTGATTTAGGACACTGTCTCTCAATTCCATCTCTGGCCATCTACTCCTCATCTTAGGGTTTACAAACTCAAGCTAGCAGAGATGAATCTTTGCCCCCTCCCCCTTTTTTGTAATAGGGATGATTGAACCCAGGGGTGCTTTATCCTGTACTACCCCCCCAGTCCTGTTTGTTTGTTTTGAGATACAGTCTCACTAAGTTGCCCAGAGGCTCACTAAATTTTTGAGGCTGGTCTTGAACTTTCAATCCTCCTGCTTCAGCCTCCTAAATCATTGGGATTACTGTGTGCCACCACACCCAATTCCATTTGTTTCTTATAAGCTTTGTCACTTTTGCTTACAAAATATTTGGTTTCCTCCTCCTCAACTCAAATCTGTCCCACTGAAGAAAAAAAAAAAGATGCAGTGCTAAAAAAGATTAGGTAACCGATGTGATTCTGCAATCTGTATTTGGGGTAAAATTGGGAGTTCATAACCAACTTGAATCTAATGTATGAAATATGATATGTCAAGAGCTTTGTAATGTTTTGAACAACCAATAAAAAAATAAATAAATAAATAAAAATAAATTTAAAAAAAAGATGCTGAAGAGGTGAATAGGTTAAAACCTGCTGGGGCCCAAGTTTAAGCTTTTTTCATTTCCTGATCATTCTGCCTTTGCCCAGGACACAGAAGCCATGACTCACTACAGCCCCAAACCCAGCATCCCAGAAGAGAACCAGCTTGGTTTAGCCAGGTTCCAGCAGCAGGTAGGATTCTAAGTCCATGTGTGGGGCAGGGCAGCAAAAATTCCACAAGGGCAGGTGTGAAGCTTAGGGTCTTAGGTCACAGGTCGAGTGGATTAGTCCATGCATAGCAGTATTCCTATCAGCAACTCTGGGTTCAAGGGAGAGAATTCAATTCCCCAGAGGCGACAAGAGCCAGAGAGCATCAGGTCAGGGATGCATCTGGAGAGCAGTCCTGGGCTGCAGGGCTCTCATCCTGGGGCTGGATATAGGACTGCAGCTGTAGTATGTAGGTGACATCCAGTAGAGCCCCCTGGGGCTGGTGTGGAGGTTATGGAGAGCTTCAGCCCCTAAAACATTGACTATGGGATCTGGTCAGCAGAATAACTTAATTCCAAGTCTTTACATACCCCCATCCCAAAGGATGGAGCAGTACCCCTGATGCATATTCCTATGACGTCATGACTGGCTCCACAACCAGGGGCAGGACTTCTCTGTCTTAGCTGGACAACTAGTAAGAAGAAGCTGGAAGAACTGCTCCCTAATCTCTCCAAAGTCCTGGAAGGAGAGGACTCCTAAGAAATCAAGCAGGTAGCAGAGGCAGCATTTGAAAGGAGCCTGGTAAAGCCCCTGAGGCCTGGGCTGAGCAGGGCAGGATGACTCACAGGATACCAGACATTATTAGAGAAAGAAGAAGACATTTGAGGGGAAATGGAATCAGAATTTAGTAGTTAGTTGAATGTGGAGCCCGAGTTAGAAGAGTAGACAACAGTCATTAAATTTCCTAGAAGACATAAGGGAACAATAAAAAAAAAAAAAAAAAAAAAAATTGGGAGGGTGATCCTTTTATGGAGGGCAGAAGATATTACCAAAATTACAGCCCTTCTACATTGGTGATGTTCAGGAGAAGGTGAAGACATGGCTGTCCCTTAAATGTGACGTCAGAGGATCACTGTGGGCTTTAATGAGGCTGCTATGCATCTGATACAGAATTTTTCCCTCCCAAATTTTTTTATATAAAATATTTAAATTGGCATCTTGCTCTCAGAACACATTCATGGAAATTCCTTTTTTAAGTGGAGGTTCTGATGAGGACAATAAAAGCTNCCCCATCCCCGTGGTCTGAGCATGTCCTCCCAGCTGGCCGGAGCTAATTTTCTGAAATGCTGTTTCCTCTCAATTTGTCCATCAGCCTCTTAAGGAATTCTAGAAAGGCAAACCTACAAACTTAGAACTGCCAGGAGCCTTCCGTGTCCTCGTTTGCCAGCCTGTGATTTTGAGGACTATCCTGCAGTCAAGGTAACTATTCTTCTGCCTCCTTCAATTAATTAACTATTGGAACCAGCCACCCTGCCATGCCTTCCTAGGCATTTCTGCAGGCCACAGTTTAGATCAGATTTAGTGATACGGACATCAGGATACCAGTTCCAATTAAAGTAATTTCATGCCCCCAAAGAACTAACCACTTATGAGCAATTTTGCTTCTTAGACTCAGGATTGTAATTTAGCATCCTCCAAGTTTTAGCTTTTTTAAAAGTAACCAGATTGACATTTTGCAGGCTAATGCTGGAGCACAGAGACTCTCCTTTTCATATTAAGCTAAAGAGCATTCGAAAAGCCATAGACATTTTTTTTTTTTCTGTAGCATATGCCTATGCTGTACGTTGTGAATTCTACAAGTAAATTTTAACAGAAAGAAATTCTCATAAAACGTTTTCTGGGTTGATAAAGAACATCTGAAAAAGTACTGAAATACTTTTAACAAATATGGAGGGATGGTGGTGAAGATCTTATATTCTGGATCCTCCGCCCAGGCTTGTGCAGCCATTCTGGATGTCAAGTTTCAAGGTCTAAACAGAAACAGATGGTCAGAGATAAGTTGCTTTCCAGGAGATCCACAGACATGTACTTCAGTTAGTCATTTCTATCTACTAACTAGGAGAGCCTTCCTGGATTCTGTTGTACTACATTGATTCACACTTATTTTAGATCTCCTTAGCCATGGCTAACTGTTCACTTGTAAAATGACAAGCCAATCAAGAAAAGAAAGAAAACAATGTGTTCTCCAGTGCAAGATGTCAAACAGTTTGCTTGCCCTAAGGACCATCTCCACTCTTCTCTCTAGGCTACAGACCTGTCATTGTGGAGTGAAAGGATCATTAGAAAATGTTCTGCTGTATCTCTCTCAGCAGGGACAGGGTCTCTGTATTGGTCGGAATTCCTTCTAAGAACACTGTGTGGAGGAAAACAATTCTCAGCACATTGGAAACGAACTCAAACAAGAATCATTTCCTCTCTCTTTGACCAAAATCATACTTTTTTTCACATTTTTTTCCAAAACAGACATAGTAATTCAAATGTGAAATCACCCTTCACCTACAGCCAATATTTTATTTAGTAAGAAAAAAAAAAAACTTTAGTCAAGCAATCATCAGAACAACATGTCTTTTTCTCTTATTATTCCTTAATGTACTTGGAGAACCTGTAGGTATGTACACTCTGGCCAACAAGAGTCTGAGAGAGAAACATTGTTGTTGTCATTTGTAATATATGTCAAGACCCGGGCACTCTTGAATTTTAGCTTGCTCTTGTGGTCAAGTTTAATAGCCTTGCACAAAATATGCTTGGCAGAATTCTACATTAGAAATTTCGGCATACTGGTGAAAAGAACCATCCTGTTCTTTTGATAAGTTCAGAGGGCATCCCTAATCCAAAGTAGATAAAAAGCATTTGAAAAATAAAAGGGGAGGTGCTCCATTAAAGGAACCTACCACTTTGGCACTTTGATTGGAATCTGCAACTCCTTTGGGATCTTTATTTGTAGATTTCTGTAATCAATAAATTACGTTGTATCAGGAACTGCACCAGATAGGAGCACACAGGCACACACACATATGAGCATATACGCACACATACAGAACACTTCCTCTTGCTCCATGAAAAATCTAAGACAGTTTGTAAATTGCTATGGAATGGAGAGGGAGTGGATAGTACTAGTTAGATAAAGTCTTATTGGAACCATTAGTCCTTGTAAAAACTTGCAGCTTTTTCCTAGAATATGTTAGGTAAGAGATTTTCCCCCATGTGCGTGGATAGGCAGAATTAATATTGTCAAAGTGACCACATACCAAAAGTGCTACCCAGATTAATGCATTTCCTACTAAAATTCCAGTGACATTCTTCATAGAAATAAAAAAAAAGCAATCATGAAATTAATTTGGAAAAATAAGAGGCCCAGAATATCTATTTTTCTCTTTAGTGAGAAAAGTAAAGCAAGAGGCATCATAATACCAGATCTTAAATTATTCTATAGAGCTACGGTAACCAAAATGAAATGGTATTGGCATAAAAACAGCCATGTAGACCAATGGAACAGAATAGAGAAGACACAGAGATAAATCCACATAAATACAGTTATCTCATACTAGACAAAGGCACCATAAACACACATTAGAGAAAATATAGCCTCTTCAACAAATGGTGCCGGGAAAACTAGAAATCCATATGTAGCAGAATGAAATTGAACCCCTATCTCTCACCCTGCACAAAACTCAAAGTGGATCAAGATGTAGGCCTCAGACAGAAACCCCGTGCCTACTGGAAGAAAATTTAGGCCCAACTTTCCATCAAGTTGGTTTAGCAACCAACTATTCAGGAAGTAAAATCAAGAATCAATAAATGGGATGGAATCAAACTAAAAATCTTCATAGTAAAAAAAACAAAACAATTAAAAACATGAACAGAAGGCCTATAGAACAGGAGAAAATCTTTGCCACCTGCACTTTAGACAGAGCATTAATCTCCAGGATATATAAAAATCTCAAGAAACTTAACTCTAGAAACCAAATATCTCAGTCAATAAATGGGTAAAAGAACTGAATAGACACTTCAAAAAAGAGAAATATGATTGGCCAACAAATATATAAAAAATGTTCAACATTCTAGCAATTAAAGAAACACAAATTAAAACTACTCTGAGATTTCATCTCACTCCAGTCAGAATGACAATTATCAAGAATACAAGTAATGTTACATGTTGGCGAGGATGTGGGAAAAAGGTCCACTCATACATTGCTGGTGGGATTGCAGATTATGCAAGCACTCTGGAAAGCAGTATGGAGATTCCTTAGAAAACTAGCAATGGAA
Organism: Marmota marmota marmota; assembly: GCF_001458135.2. NCBI lineage: Eukaryota > Metazoa > Chordata > Mammalia > Rodentia > Sciuridae > Marmota > Marmota marmota. The sequence continues at coordinate 5,811,645 of NW_025999944.1, forward strand.
CTACCATTTGAATCAGTTACCCCACTCCTAAGGACTTAAAATATCCAGAGGACTTAAAATCTGCATACTACAGTGATTCGGCCCTATCAATGTTTATGGCAGCTCAATTCACAATAACCAACCTAGGAGCCTTTCCACAGATGAAAGGATAAAGAAAATGTAGTGCATATACACAATGAAATGTTACTCAGCCATATAGAAGAATTAAATTGTGGCATTCCCTGATAAATGGATGAAACTGGAGACTATCATGCTAAGTGAAAAAAGCAAGTCTTCGCCAAAACAAAGGCCAAATGTTCTCTCTGATATGCAGATGCTCACAATAAGGGGCAGGGAGGAAAGAATAAGAGCTCACTGGATTAAACAAAAGGGAATGAAGGGAAAAGGAGAGGGTATGGGAATGGGGAATAGAGTAGAATGAATCGGACATCACTTTCCCATGTTCATATAGGAATACACGACCAGTGTCACTCCACATCATGTACAATCACAGCAATGGGAAGTTATACTCCATGTATGTATATTATCATCAACATACATGGAGTATAAATGTCACACTGTCATGTATAACTAGAAAGAACAAATAAAAATAAAGGAGATTCTCAAAGCTTTTTTTTTTTTTTTTTAAGTTAGAGCCTTCATTCAGAAACTTTTGCCACTAGAATCCTAGTCAAACCTACTTCAAAGACAGGCCTGCTCTGGCTCCACGGGTATTTGGACATATACAAGGGTATTTGCCCTTTAGCTCCAGAAATACTGTCTAGCCTCCTCTGAGATCCTTTGGTATGGTCTGAGGATCCTGTGAAACCATAGACTGAAAAGTATTCTGATCACAGTCATCAATCCCTAAAGAAACCTCAAGGACCATTGCTCATTTTGAAATATAGATTTGAGAGTCTTGATGTGTTCAGGCCCAGTTCTGAGAGTTGTTCAGCTAACATAACAACTTTGCATGTACAAGTTAGCAGTTTGGGTGATTCTCTGAGATTTATTTTTTTATTTTTTATTTTTTTACCACTTTGGTTAAAGAAGCTTTCTAAAGCCCTCAAGCTGGTCAAGGCCTCATTGAAAACCCTCACTGTGTTTTGTCTCAGGACTAGGGGGAGGTGAGCAAGGCATTACTCTCAGGAGCAGAATTTAAGGGATAAAAACAAAATCAATAATCACAATAAACAATATGTTAATATGGTAAAAATTAATTGACAAGAATTCATGATGATCTAAATGCCAACATGTTAAACAGAGACAGGGCTGCCCAGGATTTACCAGCTCCTCTCCTCGCCCTAATCCCCATGCAGCTGAGAAGTCTGCCTCTATACCAGACTGACCTGTTCTACCCTAAATCAGAAAGCCGTGAGACTGGCCTTTTCAAAGATCCAACAGACGATTACCTGGCATCAAAATGATTAATGAAATGGACACAGGCTACCACAACCAACAGAAAGGGCAGGGACATACCAGGGTGATGTAATGGGGACTTGAGAAACTGGATGGGAGGCTCTCCAAGGTTTCTGTAGTTCTCCGCTAGAGAAAAGAGAGACCATTTCCCTGCAATTAGTACTCACGAAAGCAGGACTATTTCCCAAGCCCACGGCCATCCCTGGGATAAATCCCGAGTAAATGTAGGAATACTGAAAGTCAGAAAAACACTATTCTTCCCGGGGTGGTTGTCATGCATCCAAGAGCCCAAGACCTGTCTACAAAGCCAAGACACACATTAGAGTGACTTCCTTTACATACTGTGTATGGCACCAGGTGGGTCTGCTAGTCTCTAATCTTAGTAGGTCTGCATCCTGAGGCTCCACAGCCAGATATATTCCTTAGCACCTGACGGTCTTTTGGAATCTCCAGAACTTCCTATTAAAAAAGATGGGTGATGGGCTTGGTGGTGTATGCCTATACAGCAACTTGGGAGGCTGAGGAAGGAGGATCACAGGTTCAAAGCCAGCTTCAGCAACCTAGAGAGACCCTGTCTCAAAATTCAAAAAATAATAATAATAAGAGTTTGGAATGCAGCTCAGTGGGTTACGTGCTCTTGGCTTCAATACCCAGTACCAAAAACATAAAAAAATAAAATAAAATACAGCGGGGCTTGACTGAGGCCACTCTCTGCAAAGTGTTTTCTGTTAAGTCCCCAGGAGACATTAAAACAACCAGAAGGTGTGGCCCAGGAGAAACAAAACCTGGGAGAGGCACTGGGTGCCAAAGGAGGAAAATCAAGCCTCAGTAATATAACAAGGAAGTCACACCAAAGATCCCTGCCCCCCAAGCACAATTTTGCAGAGGACTGGTCTTTAATGGGGAGCTAAGGTGTCAAATAAGATGAGTTAAATCATCATCATTCAAATAATTTTGTCAAGTAACATAAAAGCCCTGAATGTGAGATCTAATGGCCCAAACTCTATGGTAAAACCTGTCTATCATCAGTGCATCCTTAGTAGTAAATTGAATTTATCCTGGTTTTCAACAAATATTTATCAAGCTTCTCTTCTTAGTGCCTTTCATTTTTTTTAGTCTTGAAATGTAACAAATATGCCCCCAGATTCTGCTTTGCTTGAATCTCAGGCTGGCTTCTATAACTATGCATCACGGGGTTACCTGTTCAGGTACCCCAGATTCAGCTTTGCTTGAATCTCATGCTGGCTTCTATAACTATGCATCATGGATTCCCTTCTCTGGGAGCGTGCCTAACTTACATATGAATTTAAGGAAGCCATAATTAGCAAAGTAATGGTATCAGCGTGTGAGGCACAGAATAATTAATATAATTAACACCCAACACTGTAACATACAGTTTCTCATTTAACATTTCAACCTGGGGGCAACATATGAGATTGATATTAGCTTCATGTAGTTTCAGACCAGAAACTTTCAGCATAGGCTTACATTTTTTTCTAAAACTCAGACTTTTTTGTTGTTGTTGTTGTTACCATGATAAAACATACACGTGCATAAAGATGATAGCAAACCTTCATATAACAAAGAAAGCTGTCCCTCTCTAAACACTCCAGGGAAGTTCAACAGAAGCATGTCTGCCAAAATGTGGCTTATGCGCTCACAGCGGTTAAGAGGAGCGTGTTCTTCAACATTGGGCAATAAAGATACAGGGCTTATAGGTGCTTTGCATCTGGACAAAGCTTCCGAAGCATCTGGATCTGTGTATACAGAGCAACAGCAACCAGGACTGGACAGCAGTTCTAAAGTACTGGTGTCGTGTTCTCACTGGCATTTACATGCAGCAACAGTCGGTTGATACACAGCCCCAAGGTTTGAGGCTTTTCCTCTTTTAAGATGCTTTTCACTGTTTCATCAGTATGATTTTTGGAACGATGTTCCTTTTTACACCAGTTATTGATGTTTTTAAAAAAGGAATGACCACATAGCTTCTTAATCTGTCCACATGATGCTTTCAGTAAGCCAAACACACTGGAAAACACAGCTGTTATGGGCGTGAAACAAGCCACTATTTGCAAGAACTTCTGCAGGATTTGACAGCTTCTTTCTCAGGTTTTATGCATTGCTAAGGCTGGTATTTTAACAAATGTTCTGCTTTTGTATAAGTATACACAAACAAATGCACAAATACTAAGTGTAAAGGTAGATGAATTTGCACAAATGAACCATCTCTGTGACCAGCCCCCACGTAGCTCGAAAATTAGAAAATTAAAATCCCCCTGCAGATCCTCTCTCTCCTATGGTAACTGCTATGCTGACTTCTAATACCACAGGTTTGCTTTGCCAGTTTTTGAGTTTGATATCATCTATTATCTAACAGTTTGCTTTTGGATTTGGATTCTTTAGCTTCAGAATCTGGTTGAGAGATTTATTCAAGTGTTATACATCAGTCAATCAACTACTATCCTTCTCCTGTAGTGGCCCATTGATGCATGTATTGCAATTTGTGGATTCCTTTTACTGTTGCTAGACCTTTGGGATTTCTTCTCTTTTAAACTTTTGCAAACTATGCTGTTAGAAGATTGCTGTAAATGCTCTCTGAGGTATAAATTTCTGAATTCATGTCAGAAATTTCTAGGTCTCAGGCTATGTTTACTGATTTTCTTATCATGTTATTCTGTTAATTTATTAATTAGTTTTACAAAAATATTCTGTTGATATTTTGATTGGGCTGTTTTCAAACTATAGATCAATATGGGACAACTAACAGTGCAACAACAGTGAATGTTCTGATCCGTGATCATGTATTTCACTCTATTTATTATGGCACTAAATTATTTTTTTGTTAATATTTTATAGCTTTTCTTGCACATCATTTGTTCATTTTTAACCTTAATTATTTTTTTTTGTATTTTTATGCTATTTTGTTATTTCACTTTGTTTTTGGAATTGTTTCTTGCTCATCTATGGAATCACAATAATTTTTTGTACACTAATTGTGGATCTTGAAATCTTACTAAATTCACTGTTATTGAGATTCCACAAATTTTTTTCTGTAGAGGACCATGTCTTCTGTTTTACTGCAGATTCAATTTTCTTATTAGATATAAGAATATTTAGATTATCTCTTTCTTCATAAGGTTTGGTAACTTGTATCTTTCAGAATTTTTAAAAATTTCATTCATCTGTCAATATACTAAAATAATGCTTTTTTATCATCTTTTTAAATTATTTACTTAATACATATAGAATCTCCTGATTCTGATTCCTGATATTGATAATCGGTGCTGACTTTTTTTTCTAAACAGTGTGGCTGGAAGTTTATAAAATTATTGATCTTCTCATAAACAACTCTTGGGGAGGCTGGTGTTGTGGCTCAGTGGCAAAGCGCTTGCCTACCACATGTGAGGCACTGGGTTCGATCCTCAGCACCACATAAAAATAAATAAATAAAATAAAGGTATTGTACTCATCTACAACTAAAAAAAATTTAAAAAAAACTCTTGGTTTTATTGATTTTCTTTGTTGTTTTTCTGTTTTCTATTTCATTGGTGACTTATCTGAAGTCTCTTGTTCTCTTCATTTGATGGGCTTATTTGCTTTCCTATTTCCAGTTTCTTAAAATAAAGGCTTAGGTCATTAATCTGACATCTTTCTTCTTTTATAATAAGCCTTTAGAGCTATAAATTTTCTTCTAATGACTAATTTCAGTGTTCCCCACATACTTTGATAAGTGTTTAATATTCATCTAATTTAATATATTTTCTAATTATCTTTTGGTTGATGCATGACCTCTTTAGGATTTGTTATCTAATTTCTAATTAGGAATTTTTTCAATATCTTTCTGTAACTGATTTCTAATATTTTATTTGAGGACATCTTTTGCATGACTTTGATTCTTCTAAGTTTATTGAGATTTGTTTTATGACTTAGAATATAGTTTATGTTCATGATTAGAACACAAAATAAACATTATATTTAGTCTGCTTATTCTGCTTGGAAATGGTGGCTTGGTTACTGCTGTCTGCACATGCAGACAGACAGACAGACAGCCTCACTGTATGGGGCCTTGTTACATGGCTTCCTTGCCTGCCTCGCCTCACTTAGCTTAGGGTCAGCTCCGCTTCTCAGTTCATTAACTGCGGCAGGTGAAAGTGCCTTACGTGCAGGGGGTGGATGTTCGGCAGGACTGACTCGGTCCTCATCTGCTGCTCATCACCGAAGTATCCTTTGTTCTCCACTCCCCGGGTATCTCCAGGCGGGCTGTCAGGAGGGAAATTGAACATTGGCACAGCCATGGGATAAGACTGCTGGAAATACTAAATCATCTAGAAAAAAAAAAATTAAATGCTATGCTCGAATTGCCCTGTAAAACAATTAAATCACAATATATTGGGAAGGAATCAACATCTGTAATTTTTCCAAGCCCCCTAGATGATTTCAGAGTGCAGCAAAGCTTGGGGACCACAGGGATAAACATATGGACATGAGATAGCATGTAAAAGTTTGATTTCCTACTAATCTTACATGTTTTCAGTAAGAGACAGTTTCCTCCCACAGTATCTCATGAGACCACAAGGCTTATATACTCTTGTTAACGGTCCCTCTCTCACAAAAACTGTAGACGTACCTCTGAACTTGCTTCGACTTAATACATTTTTGGTAACGAATAAATAACATGACAATTCCAGCACCAATAATCACCAGGACAAGCACAATGACCATGATCGTGATATCTGCAACGTCAAGAAACATGGGTTTTGATCAGGGCGACGATCTTAGGGCGAGGAAGTATTAACATTTAATGGAGCAGTTAGAAACCCAACTTCTTCCTTCCTGAGGTACTTTATAATTCCCCTTCCCCCAGGTACTTTATACAGAATAAGAAGCCAAAACATTACACAAATAATCATCTGTATTGCCAATTGACACTCAACTTAAGATTCCACCACATTTAAGAGAACCACAATGGTAAGAAGAGTTTTGGTCTTTAGTTATTAATTGACTATAGAAAAGGCTTTGTTGTGTTGGGGTTTTCAGAACAACTGAGTCAGATTAGCTAGAAGAGGACTTATTAATTCTAAAGGGTGACTGTAATAAATTCTATTTGGGTTCCCAAGCATACAAAATAAAAAAAACATACAAATCCAGTAGAAGATAATAAATATATAGCAAATATGGAAAATAAGGAAACAGCTTTTTCACTACGCAGCTTTTGGTATATGTAAGAGATTATATTCTAGGATGCTCACTGGTAATGTTTAAGGTTTCTTCCCAGTCGGTGAGAATCTGTCCTTCCTCACACTGGCACTCAAGTTCATTGCTATCCACCTGGAAAATCATAATTTTACCAAATGACTGGCATAAGTTAAGTTTTGAACCTCATTTTGGTTCATACTAATTCTGCATCAAACACACTCATGCACACACACTTATTGATCTATGAATTAAACTGAATACTAAAATCAATGTTGCACAAAAGTAAGCAAATATAATACAACTAGCAAACACCTTTGTAGAACATCTTTGCACAAAAGAATTATATCAACATATTCAGACAGGTGAACAGGACAGCATGCCATGTCTTTCCAGAAAGCATTCATATCTTTAAAAAATAGTCTCTGCTAGAGTTAGACCCATTGTGGTCAAAGAGCAGATACTAAACTTAGAAATAATGAGATCATACTGACATGGGGAAAAAGTGGTAGCAGAAGGTTAAGTCCATTAAAGAGCACCATGTAATGGTAAAAGAGACCCAGGAGTCATACATTCGGAGTTAAATCTAGGCTTTCCAGCTTTCCCTAAAACACACCAGTGTGCCTAGTTCCATTTATAACAAAGGGCATAGGAATACTACTCATCTCCTAAGTTTATTTAAATGTTATTAAACATTTCAGTGGATATACATGTGTATACACATACACACACACCCAACACACCAAGAGGAGCAACTGCTAGTCATATGGCAGAGCATGTTCGGCCTGGTTAGAGAATACCAAACTGCCTACCAAGTGGCTGCATGACAGTTCATATATATGTGTGTGTGTGTGTGTGTGTGTGTGTATATATATATATATATATATATATATAGCCACATAAAATATACAATACTTGAAAGTATAGGATGCATATTCAAATAAATGTTAATAAGTGATTTGATTAACTGAGTTTAGGAAAGCAGTGTCACATAAAGTGCTAGAATTAAACAGAGTTGAATTTTAAAATAATTTTTGGTTGTTTTTCTCAAAAGCTTTAGGTTAATCCTGACAATGGTGTCATTTAATTATGTGACATTGTGATACGTCAGATTTTAAACCTCAGGTTTAAACTTCATATGTATATAAGTTACTGGATTTCTAGATTACCCATCTGATAATAATGCATTTACTCATAATACTAGCAATATCTGTATGTAATAATACCTGGTTTGGCTCTTTGTATTAATTATAATCCATTAAAAATGGATCCCAAATATGTATTTAATTTAAAAAAAAAAACAGCACACTCACATACAAGCTCAAGAACAAGGCTTATGTAAATAACTGGCTGATAAGACATTAGCGTAAGAAACAATCCACTCTTACTGAATTTTCTTCGCATTGAGAGGGGCAGTTGGTTGAATTGTAGGCCTTTTCAGTGTTCACACATTCTCCGTTGCTGCATACCTGGACGTGAAGTAGCAAACACAAATTAGAATGACTTATAATATATGTGACATTGGAACCTCCCATGATCACATGGGAGATTATACATCCCACTATTTGTGATTTAGTTGCAATTGGTATGATTGTTTTCTGTTGTGAAATTCCACATGTAGAATCTTTGGTGGATGGAACAATCCTGTATCAATGATTGATGAAAGCATTAGATATGCAAGTATTGTTATATATGGGCTCATTAATTATTAAAATGTTTACATCCTTATTCTTTGAATGTTAATTTGCCAAAAAACACCACAATTATACTTACAATGATTTCTTATATTTCCATTGAGTTTCTTCTGATTTCTTCTGTAAGGATCTAAACTTATTAAACCATGTTTATTGGTGGAGAGCATTTTATCAGTCTCAGTTAATCATATGTTGAATAGTTTGAATAAATTGAGATTCTAGATTTCTAAAAATAATTGTATGGACTGCATATTTTAACTCAAACTAAATATGTTAAGAATAAATAACTAGGATTTTCTCAACTGAATAGACTTTTTTGCTTGTAACAATTTTTTAAATATCCTATTTCCCTATTTTTAACTTTTTAATTTAAATTTATTTCCCAGCTGCTAAAATGGTTTCCTTTTTTTCCCCTCAGAAACATCAGTGATGTCTGTATGTTGTCTATGTTTTCTTACTCATGAGGGGGCCTCTCCTTCTGCTAGGAATGCAGTCTCGCAGCCTCTTGGCTGGCCACTTGGTATTCTCTAGCCAGACTGCACATGCTCTTGCCATATGACCCGGCAGTTGCTCTCCTTGGTGTTTACCCTGGAGACGTGAAGGCCTGCACCATGCAGAGGTCTGTGCATGGACGGTCATAGCAGCTTTGTTCCTAAGGGCCCAGACCTGGGGAGAGCCAGGGTGTTCTTGAGCAGGGGTCAATGAGTAGACTGAGGGACTTCCAAACAGAGGTGTGTTATGTGGGCCTGGCAAGTTAAGTGACAAGACAGGACCACGAGAGGACACGGAGGAGACTTGCCTGATTATTACTAAGTGGGAGAAGGGGCTACATACTGCATGATACCAGCTGTGTGGCATTATGGAAAGTCAAAACCGTGGGAACAAGAAAAGAGATCCGGGGTTTCCAGATGCAAGGGAGAGAGGGAGATGTGAACAGGCAGAGCACAGGGGATATTTTTAGGACAGCAAAACTACTACTGTATGAGACCATAATGTCGTCACTAATTCATTGAAATCCATAGAATGTACAGCATTTTCACCTTCGTTAGAGTGAACTCTAGTAAGGATACGGGGTGACAATTATGTGTTCATCTGGATTTCTCACTTGTAACAAATGTACCTCTCTGGTAGGAGAAGGGCAATCTCTGGACTCTTTCCTTATTTTGACTATTAGCATAAAACTTCTGTAAAATGAAACTATGAACATTTAGCTTTTTAAGAACTTCTTTTCAATGTATAGCTCTTTCACAGTGGGGGATAGTGAGGGGGGCAGCTATCATCTCTGCCTTCTCAGATGGGCTTCCTCTGTCCAGGCTTTGGAATTCTTCTGTGTCTCCCGCCACTTGCTCTCTTTGCCTGTCTTTCTACCTGCATCACGTAGCCTGGGGACCGAGTGCTTAAAATGCAGACAGAGCTTTCTTAAGTACTTCAAGCCCAACTGAAGATACTGAGATCTGTGCTGTTTTGATTTTGTCCTTTCTGTGGGTCTAATACGGAGACAACTATGAAGACAGTTTTGCCTTAGCTCTTCTGTGCCAGAGAATGGACTACTTAAGTTCCTCCTTCTTTTTTCCTCTCTTTTCCCTCTTTTCTTTTTGTTTCCTTTTCTATGTTCCTGATACTGTCCTGTAATGAAGGAAAAGACCCTGGGAACGGGCCGTGTTTCCCCCATCTTCCTGTACGAAATTAAAATTTGCCAGTAAAAATAAACACAAAGAGAATGCAAAGGTTTTTGTCTGCATTTGAAGTTCACTGGGTTTAAAGGCTGTATTCCAGTGTTGGGCGGGGGGGGATAATAGGAAAAGCTCTTTGATGTCACTGGGATGTCACCATAAACTGGCATTTGCTAAGCAATGAATCTGCCATCGTGAGCTGGTGAAGAACTATCAAGAGCGGGACTGGTGATTTGTCCTCACCTTCTCATGAAGGGACAGGACTCTGGTGGCATGGACACAGTGCACTTGCAGGATTGAGTGTCCCTATCTCAGTCCCTGCTGCCCTTGGTAAAAGGGATGCCAGATATTGGCTTCACACCTCAGCGGATTTTGCAAATCTGAAGTGAACTGAAAATTGGCATTTTCTTTGAGCTGATGCTTCTTATGCACTTTATCTCACTGAATTTCTTAACTTTTCTGCTTTTGGGGTTGATACACCTACCTTAATTTTCACCATTTTGATATTTATTGACTTGCTTTAGCAGGAAATAGGACAGCTAAAACACCACGCGGACTGGGTCAGTCACCATTAAATCATCACATTTTTGTGCTGTCTTTCTTTCCATCCTGAATTTTTACTGTCCAATTTTTATTTCTCCTTTACCTTTTGCAAATGCCACTGTAGCATTTGTGGGCAATGGTGTCAAGAGGGACAGGAAGCAGGCCCTGGAGAGAAACTATTTAATTTCAAATAGTTGATTTTTTTTTTAAGTATTCTGTGCCTTCCACATATTCTGGAAGAGCTGGCTATTGTGTACAGCACAGATTCTAGCATTTTCACCGAGGTATGATAAACTCTTTCCAATTTGGCCTCATTTTATTTGTTCAGCTGTTTCTTTGGCCATTGTACCTGAAGCTCAAGCCACGTTGAAATGATCAATTATCTGAATATGCTGTGCACCTTCACCTTTGCATATTATGTGGGCATTTCTTCCTAAAGATTTTTCTGCATTCCCATGTTTATTACAGAACTATTTATAATAGCCAAGGGTTGTGGCAGGCCTCAAATGGCTGTAGTTAGGCTCCCTTGCCGAGACTTCCAGTGGGCTATGTTATGTTTTTTTGTGTGTACCCAGGGCTGAGAACCAGCCATGTTATGTTTAGTTGAGGGCAGAAACATTGATTCAGTGTGTAGACTCAAGGTCATGAACATTATTAACCTGAGAGCATGCAGCCCCTTATGTAACCTGTTGGCAGTTGTGCCTTCTTCATTTGGCCTGCATAGAAAAGAGGCCATCAGGAAAGACTCCAGGGTCAATGGGCTAATGGGACTAAAATGGAACTGGCTGGGGGCTGAAGCTGAGGCTGGAGGCTGGAGGCTGGAGGCTGTAGCCACCAATGAATAAAGCATATCTACTATCCTAACTATGTCTTGCATCTTCTTGCACCTGCCACACCCTGAATCTCTTTTCTGGGTCAGAGCCCCTGCATGACACCAAGATATGGACTCAAGCTAAGTGTCCATCAACAGATAAATGGATAAAAAATGTTTTATGTATACACCAATGGAATATTACTTGGCCATAAGAAAGAATGAAATCCTGTCATCTATGTCAGCACAGATAAACTGGGAGATATTATATTAAATGAAACAGGCCGGGTAGAGAAAGAGATTAAATTCTGCATGTTCTCATTCATATGTGGAAGATAAAAAAATGTTGATCTCATGTTAAAAATGTTACTTATGAAAGTAACAAGGAGAACTGTGGTTACCATAGGCTGGGGAGGGAGGGAAGAGGAAGGGGACAGGAAGAGTTTGGCTGATGGGTACAAGTTTACAGTTAGGAGTAATAAGCTCTTGTGTTCTATGGTACAGTATGGCGACAACAGTTCACAGCAACTTACTGTATATTCCAAAACAGAACAAAGATTTTGAATGTCTCTAACAAAAAGAAATCACATTTGAAGTGACAGATAACAAACTACTGAGGTTTGATCATCACATGTTGCACCCATGTATCAAAATGTGATGTTGCATCCAACAGACATGTACAATTATTAAGTATCAATTCAAAATATCAAAGGTGAAAAGACAAATAATAAATACATAATAAATAAATAAAAGGTCCCATTTTCTCTGAGTTAAAAATGTTCATCCCAACCTATTCAACACATGAATGGATAAAAAAATGTGATATATATAT